>NW_007360037.1:212195-310393 GCF_000359705.1 Exserohilum turcica Et28A | reverse complement strand
CCAAAAGAACCACGCCGTTTCATCAATGCGTGTCCGCGCGCCTGTGCGTCACATGGGAGCCGCCTTCTTTTCCGCCCGCTTTTCTCGCCCGCACGCCCGTGCACGCCCATTCTCTCACATGAACAGGGCTGCCTAGCACCCTCGTTATCATGCAACAAGAAGAAAAAAAAACAGGGCTGCCACTATGGCGCTTTGGACGGCAATGGGCGGTCGATGCGTTGATGCGTTGTTCGGGGATCCGCAGTCCTGCAACATTTTTTCCACTCGCCAATCACCCAATCATCCCTGCCCTACCCATCACCTACTAACATCGAATCCGTACTGTACATGCTTTGTTCTTTTTCTTGGCCCCCCGAGCCCGCCCATTGTATCACGCCTGGCGAAAGCCCATTCTGACACACGCAGATACTTGTTTTCCAAGTCACTGTCATTTTGAATCCCTGAAAGCGACCTTTTCTCTCTCCTGAAAGCCGTCCCTGGGTGCAACATGCCTTTTCTTGCAAGAAATAGAGAAACCCGCAACACACAAGGAAATTCTTTTCCTCTCACCGCACATGCGCTGACTCTGCCACACCACACTACATCGCATCACATCACATACACCTACATACATACGCACACGCACGCACACATACTTACTCACACACACACACACACACACACACGCCACCCTAGAACTGCCCCCAACCCTGCATATCCGCACCCGCCGCCCGTTACCAAACACAAGCACAAGCGCCCTCCGCCCCCGCGCTAACCACCAGTCCACGCATCCCAACCGCCTTGTCCCACCAAGCTCCTCCCACCGCCTCTTCACCCAACATCTTTTTTTTAACACTCCGCGCCAACTAGCCATTCCCAACATACTCCCTACCACCAACTCTATGCTATTTTTTCCTCCTTTTCATTCTGATGTTTCCAAGTAGACAACAATGCAAAAACTCG
The DNA here is from genome assembly GCF_000359705.1 of Exserohilum turcica Et28A. NCBI lineage: Eukaryota > Fungi > Ascomycota > Dothideomycetes > Pleosporales > Pleosporaceae > Exserohilum > Exserohilum turcicum. The sequence goes on along the minus strand of NW_007360037.1, from coordinate 309,451 downwards.
AAACAAACATGGGAGAAAAAACAAGACCTAATTGATGTAGCAAGACAACAAACCCCCCCCCCCCCAGAAAAAAAAAGCGGTTCTAGGGAATATGAATCACTCACTATCTTTTTTTTGTTTTTTTGCCTTCCCCCCGTTTCACCCTGGTCGCCTTACCTCTCCACCTTGAACCTTGACCTTGTCCTCGCATTTAGTACGTTGGGACAACTTGAACTACCTACCTACCTACCTACCCACCTCGACACCGCTTGTGAGGCGTCGGCCTGAGCCCGGCCTTGTCGGCGGCGGCGGCGGCGGCGTCGTCGTCGTCGGAGCTGGCCACCAGTGGCGGTGACTTGGCATGTGCACATGTGCATGTGTGTGCATGTGACAATGAGCATGAGGACATGGTGCCCCCGCCACCACGGAAAACGAGTAGTACCCATGTAGTATGCAAACTCGACGATCTTTTTTAGCATTTAGAGTTTCTCATCGTCTTACTTACTTAGTAGGAGAGACTTGACGATCGTTTTTTTGGTGCATCATCTGTTTTTTTTTCCGTCTTGGTCTTGGTCTTGGTGGCGGAAAATCAGTTATGCCATTTTGAACTTTTGGTTTGGCTTGAACTTGACTCGACTCGACTTGCACTGCACTGCACTACACTACACTATCACACTACATGCACTAGACTAGACTAGACTAGACTAGACTAGACTAGACTAGACTAGACTAGACTAGACTGCATTCAGTCATGTTTGCATCCACCAACTACACCTACAGTAGCTGTACTAATTAGTGCCATGACATGAGCATTAGCATTAGCATTAGCATTAGCATGGACATCAATCAATTTCCTCTGGAACAATAACACAATTCGCATTCTTGTTTTCCAAATGACTAGCAAGCCCATCATCATCATCATCATCATCGTCTTCTTCCACACACACACACAGCCTCCCATGCATAACTAGTACTAGTCCCAAACCTTTTATCCCCCCCCTAAAAAAAAGAATCCGCCCATGACCATAATACTACCAATTCCACGCTGCCATCTGTCCAAGTAATCATTAAGAAAAAACATCACACGCACACGCGCATACTCATCATGTACATACAAGGGGGAGGGGATGGGGACGGGCTATTTAATCACGCTTCGCTGACTGGCCGGAAGAAGGGGGGGGGGAGGCGAAAACCCCAAGAGAGAGAGAGAGAGAGAGAGAGAGAGAGAGAGAAATAGAAAACCCCCAACCACCAATAGGAAAATCCAAACAAAAACCGCTCAGGGATTCGCTAAATCATCCTATTCGACAATGCCCCCAAACCCAAAATGCAAATCCGTCCACTCATGCCGACCGTTGACGCCTTGTTCGTGCGGCAAGACCAGATCGCCAGCTACGCCTTGGGCTGCTAGACTCTGCCGCCGCCGCCGCCGCCGCTGCTGTTGTCGCCTGTGCGCCATCGTCTTCAGAGCAAGCCGTCGGCGGTGGAGTCGTTTCGCTTGGACACGTGGAACCACCACTTGTAGATCGCCCCATGTTTACTCGTGCACCGCCCTCAGCTGTTGGCTCAAGCAGAGCCTGTAGCGAAGAAGCCCGTCGCCCACCACGTCCAGGGTTGAGGCGGCTGCTGTTGTTGTTGCTGCTGCTGCTGCCGCCCGTCATGACTTGTGCTGCTTGACTCTCGCCCGACCCACGTCCACCTGCCTCGTCGCGCCAGTTCCGTCTCGCGTCTCTCAGCCTTTCTCGACTTCTCCTGAAATGGTCCCGCCCTAGCAATCACCAAGAAAAGAGTGTCAGCTTCGTATTAAAACACACACACACGCACAAACGGAGACGGTGCCATTATTGCGGAGAGCCAAACAGACCCCTTCGTATCCGGTCGCTGATACCTCCATTGCCCGACCCTGCATCCCCGTTATCAGACGTGCCGCCCTGGTTAGGGGATCGTGGATCTGGGGATCCTGCAGGAGCTGCCGCGCCATCACCCGCCGTGAACGCACCAGGCATCTGGGATGTGGGATCCTCCTGTGAACCCGATGGTGCAGGGTTGTTCGACTGGTCCTGACCACCCTTGGTGATGCCCTTTCGGCAATGCGGGCACGTGTCGTGCTCTAGCAGCCATGCAGATATGCAGGCATGATGGAACCAGTGCTTGCAGGGCAATAGCGTCACCTGTTCGCCAATGTTGACCTCGTCCATGCAGATGCTGCACTCGGCCTTGTGCTCCTCGCCCAGCATTTCCTCCGTCACCTCTTTGCGCGGGAGGGCGTCGATATCAGCCTGAGTCGCAGGCCCCGGTGCGTTACTCGTTGCAGTCTGTTCCATGAGCTGAGAAACAATGCGGTCAAGACCTTCTTGTGAATAAACAAAGTCTCCCATGTTACCAGGGCCCATCATGCCCATTGCAGAGAAGAGATTCAGGATTGGGTTGCCAGCAAACTGCTCGCCAGCGCCATGGTTGTGCTCGCCACCAAACAGGCCCTGGGCACCGCCTTGGGCAGGGCCATGGGCGTGAACGTGGCCAGGAGGCGCGCCAAATGCGGCAAAGAGGCCTGTCATGACGCTATCCACTTTATTAGCATCCGCGTTATGATCCAAGAGTGCGCCCTTGCTTACTTGGTTAGTTCGTCGACAGGCTCAGCCCGCCCAGCACTGTTTAGGTCTCGAGGCAAAATCCGCACTCCACCATGATATGTGAATCTTCCTCCCCGAACTTGCGGTCCTCCGTCTGCGCCTTGGTTTGCTGCGTCTTGGGAGCCAGACTGGTTCGCATTCGACCCGGGGCCAGAAAACAGACCCTCGCCCTGGCCTTGCCCCGAGCCTTGTTGCTGACCTTGCGGTCGTCGTCTGTCGTTCTCCTTGCTACTAGAGCGTTGCTTCCTGGCTGGATTTCTTCCATTAGACGCTTCGACTACTACCTAGGACCCTATATTCTACTAGACAACCCCCCCCCCCGCGCGCTCCATCATGGACCAGCCAAGCAGCGACAATGCGCAATCCCAAGCCCGGCGGCCGGGCCACCGGGATATGATGTTCTGCCACGAGTGCGCCGACGAGTGGTATCGAGATGAACATGGTCTGTCGTGCCCAGAATGCGGCTCAGACTTCACAGAGATCGTGAGTTGAGGCCGTCGGAACCAGCTTTCAACTCACCCAACGAGCTGAGGCGGATGGCAATCAACGTGTGCTGACACGGAGCAGATAGAGGAGAACAATGATCCTCGCGATAGCATCATGTTTGGGCACGACGGCGACGACTCGGAATCTCTACCCGATCTCGGTGGCGCCCACCCCCACCACCATCCTCACAACAACCACCCGTGGCAAAATGACGATCCAGACGAGGACGATATTAGCAATTTCCGATTCACACAGACGGCGCCGGGGCGGTACAACCTGCAGGCCACAGTCACGCGGTCCATGTCTCCTCAGGGTGGCATGCCGCCAGGATCTATAGGGGGCTTCATGGCCATGCTGAACGGGCTGACGGGCGCTGCGCTTCGCCCGGAAGCTACCGCTCAGGCCTATCTACTCAGAGCCTTGTCATTCGCCGTCGGCGGCAATCTCATCCAAGTGGGGGCACCCTGCAGATGCAGACAGGTACGGGGTATGGCGATGGAATCCAGAAGCTCCGACTACCACGCAGGTTGGGGCAAGAGAGAAGCGCGAATGCGAAGTCGGCGGCAAGGTTTGGCCACTGAGTGCGGAAGTTGTCAGACGGGGATGACGTTGTTCGCCCAGCAGGGGCCCTGCGATTCGTCCCGCGGCGGCTGAGAGCGTCGTAGCTCGACTTGGAGAAAACCGGGTTTGTAGCGGCGTAGGAGAGAAGCGCGCGGGTGAGACAGCGAGGCTTTGTAGTGTATGGTATTGTCTCTTTTTGTTTGGAGCGGCTGCTGTTTGTCCTACCTGGACGATGCGTTCGCCCGGCCGCTTGTCTCTTGGTTTCTTTTGTGTTCCATTTGCTTCCAAGTCCGTCTACGAGCCTGGGGCGAGGCAGCAGACGCGCAGACGTGAGACACTGCAGCGCGTCACAAACGCAAAACACCGGCTTTTCATTTTACAAATATCCAAATGCAATGATATTCGACCATCCTGGCCAGAGGTATAGAGCCCACAAACGCCAGTCCCATGGGTTCGTCTCGTCAACATGAGCGCAAGCCCAACGTGCCATGCCGCAACCATGCATGCATGAGGTTTGATAGACAAACATTGCCAAGGCAGCCACACTTCACGACCTTCGCGGGCCGCCCCTCAGCAGCAAGCTTCCCACGACGCCCGCCGCGACCACGATTCCGCCCACAATGGCCGCGCCCACCAGCCCCTCCTTCGCCACCTTCTCGTCGATGAGGCTCTTCAGGCTTCCCGCCTGCAGGTTGGCGGGCTCCAGCTCCAGCAAGAGCTCGTTGTACCGCCGCGCCTCAGCGTAGTTGCCCAGCTTGTAGTTGCCCAGAGCGAGGTAGTATAGGCATTCGCGCCGGCGCTCGCGCGAGTTGCGAAAGATCTCAGAGAGCAGGCGCACGCCCTCTTGCTGGTCGGGACGAGACGTCGACTTGATCAGGCCCTAGAGCACGATAAGCTTGCCTGTCGCAGATGCTGCTATGCGCGCGTGAAGATGCAGCCGGTAGAGCGGGGAAGTCGTACCCATGCGTAGTTGAACTTTGTCTGCAGCCCAACATATTCGCCCTCCTTCTCGTACTGCGCTCGGAGGACCTGGAGCTCTTCGGGCTTGAGCGGCGACTCAACGTCTGCAGCATCTAAGGGGAATGAGTGTTCGTCGGCCCAGAAGTCGTCCTCCCACTCACATGGTAATGAAGGCGCCATGGCGGCAGCTTGCTTTGTGAGAGGAACCCAGGAAAAATGCGTAGACCAAGAGGGTGGTCGTCGGATGCGATCTGGAGGTCGACGTGGTAGAAGTGGTGTTCGACGTCAGTGTCAGGAACGGTCTTGGTCTCGTGAAAGCCCCAGCTGCTTGGGCCGAACAGGCGATCTTTTACCGTGACGTACGCCCCGTGGATGTGGCTGTGGCTGCAGGCCCTGGCGTGGCGCCACTCGTCCCGCCACACCACGCGTGGTTGCCATGCACGCGGCTTGGGCACGGACCATGCAAACAAGAACATCAACACCACGTCCCTGTCGCGATACACATGACCACCCCTCTGCCACACCACACCCACAGATACCCTCCACCTGAGCCTGCACATTTGCAAATACACCACACGCTCCAAGTCACACACCCAACATGCTCCTCGACGAAGATCCCGCTGCCGTACGCAACATCCCTCCAACCATGCCATTTGTTGATAGCGACTAACACCGCAGCAGCTCATTGCGCAATGCACCTCGCACTTCAAGATTGGCAACGACAAGACCTCGCTTCACCGCATCAACGAGTCCCTTAGCACACTGAGCGAATTCCGCACACAACATCTGCGCTCCATCCAGTCATCCCTGAGTGCGCTGAACCGGACTCACCAAACACTCGCCGCCAACCACAACCACACCCTATCGCAACACAACCCAACCAATCATGCTGCCGAAATTTTGAGGCTCGACACAGAGAAATTCAAGATTGCCAAGCAAGCGAGCGATTTGGAGATTGAGGGCGAGCGGCTGCAGAGCGACTTGGCAAGGTTGGGGAATGTAGCCAGTGAGCTAGAAGAGGAGGGTGTCGAAGGAGGCGTTGAACCTAGAGCAGGTGAGGATGCTACAGTGTAAGTTGAATCCTCCATGACACGGTCAAGAAGCGGCACACCATTCCTGCTCAAGGCTTTCTCCAGTCCAAAACCCCACCACATGTATCTGTGCATAGTTGCTAACGAGTACCTTAGACTGAAGCTCAAGCTCTACCGCACCCTGGGTATTGATGTTGAAGCTGACCCAACCACTGGCGAATACAACAAGGCCGTAATCCGCAACGCTGCAAAGGGAGATGTGCACGTCGTGAACATTGACCCCAAATTCTCCCGGCACTTTTACACAAACTACTTCTGGCGGACAATGTGATTCTGGGTTGAAGCGATCTGCATTTGCGCTGGTCGCAGAACCATGGGCAAAAGTTTACATTCTGCTCCAAGCAAGAGACTGCCGTACATATGCTTGCATCCGAAGGCTAGGGCATGGCGTTTGTTCACGACTTGATTCTGAGATACCTTATTCTTATCAACGGCGTTTAGTTTGTAATGTCGTGTCAATGATACAATGCATATATCAGCACATCATGAAAATCCACTGGTTACATTTCCTTGTCATCATTCCTTGCCTTTCCCGTACTGGTTCGATACATGAGAGTGTTGAAGAATCCAACTAAAGCGCCACTATGCTGTCACAAGAACATGTCGAGACACCACGTACAAGGAGGCAGCAAAGAAAGCTCTTGGTCACAATTAATCCAATCCATCAAGACCTGTATCTTGATCTTTGTCAAAACATTTATTGCTAAGCTGCAATTATGATCATATTGACAGCGACACTAAGTAAGTAGACTACTGGTTACCTAACGTCGGCATGTTACTGTGGTTTGAGTAGAGATTGCTTTTGTGAGGGAAAAGTAGCTGGTTCTGGGATGAGACAAGATGTATATAGACTCCCAAATAAGTTGACTACGGAGGATATTAAACATCGAGAAACGAAGCAGGAACTGCTGGAATTTGGAGGTGATGCTTTAACTTTTCGTATTAGATGCTGATAGGGTTGTCTGGACTTGTAGGAAGAAGCCGAAGGCAAACGTCAGATGATTAAATTGAAAGAAATGAGACTGATTAGATATGGGTTATTTGCTGTTTTAGGCTATCCTTTTATTTCCTCCATGAGTGATCTGATTAAGTTTTGTCAATCTATTTTTTAGATGTGATACCTATATTCGTTTCGAGAAAACAAAACGTAGTCATAGGTGATCTTGACGCGCTAACTTAACCTTTTACAACACAGTGCAACATACAATACCAGACAGTAGTAAGACACCATACCCTTATGCCTTGGATACACTACCTAAGCAGTAATATAAAATACGAATAATTGCAATGAGCTATTGTCTTTCGCAAACACTAGAAATTATTGAAAAGCTGGGCTTGCATTAGTGACTGTGAAGATTTCTTTCATCCCTACCAACTGTGTTCACATATGAATTGAAGGAGAGAGAGAGAGAGAGGTGAACAGATCACCTGAGTATCTAATAGGCAGACTGTTGAGTCCTTGAATTGAACACCAAGCACTGGCGCATGCATCTAATTTAGAAGAGGTTGAATACTCAGCTATGGGGGAAAATAGTCAATAGTAGGGGGTTGTTCAATTTCTGAGGGTATTATTAGTTAGAGATAGCTCCTTCCACTCGTGATAAAACATGGAAAATAAATTCAGTCAAGGCTACCCTCTTCCATTCTCTTTTAAAAACAAGCACCAAATCTTCTAACCCGAAAGTATATATTCAATACAATTAGATTTCTTAGTCATTCTCTGACGATGCTTGAATATTTTACTCTGTAACAATCTCGTCCATCTAAGTATACTGTGATAACTTTATTTTAGATATGAATGAAATAAAAATCACGAACGAGTAATATAGATTGAATTACAAGTATCTTCTAGAGCTGTGAACTCTTGTGTCACGGGCTAGATAACAAGTCAGTTGCTTGGGAAAAACTATGAGAATATAAGACTGAGGTAAATAATATCTCATGCATCCTGTCTCAAAAACAAATAAAGGATATCAGGAGTACAACTCACACACCAAACTGAACAACCCTCTGGTCTCTCAAAAGGCGGGAGTCCATGTAGATAGAACGCACAACCCTTATGAATAGGCAGCGCACTATCGCTGTGAGCCCTGCCTGGGCTTCGCCCGTCCACATGCCTCGAGTGAGATTTTTAATTAGGGACGATAAATTCAATACATCACATCACATCATATCACATCAAGAAAAAGGCAGACTTAGCATCTTTCCTCGTATATTCTATTTCTGGTGTTAGTTAATCGATTTGTGATAACGACCTAGTTTCTACAGCCTCAGTGCAACCGAGGCTTCCTTGATTCTTTCTTGATATCCCTTGGTCTCGAAAAGCAGATAGCTCATCAAGTAGGGCCGCAAAAGCAATCTATATATACATGATTTGAAAACAACAATGTGTCAAATATATCCGCTGATGTCTATTGATTTTTATGTGCGTCTCGGACCCTTCAATCTATAGGAGAATCTCTAGCTACATTCTGCTAAAAGATATCAATTCTAGATCATAATATTACCAGTTTAGTGGTTGAAGAAGAGAGGATCGTTTCTCGAGCTTTATTGGCGGTGATTACGCATATGATAATCATCGTATCTGCTTTACACACTTTGTTTCTAGATTCAAGTGTCTCGATTATAGTTTAGAAGAAGATGGAGAATGGTTAGCAGGTCAATATATATCGTACTAGAGATCAATGTCAGAATACGCTTCAGCCTGTCAAGCTTGAGAGTACTACTATGTGCCCTAACCTGAACGTAATATATAAGTATTTTTGATTGCTAGTAAGACTTACTCGCAATCCGTCTGGTGTAATACTAGTACTGTTCCTGCTATCATCTTCCATTGCGACCTATATCCTGCTATAATCCTTCAGCTATTCTCACGATGAATTTGTTTGTTGGACTCGACAAATGTTCAGCTTTCTACGTTGCCAGCGCAGATCACGCAATGCATACAGCCGTGGGCCAATGCAGAAAATACGTCCCTTTATCTAGAGTACATTCTCGAATTGAGGTTGCATGCAGGGTTTTGGGTTCCTACAGCGAGGTAGACATCTATTCCTTGAAGACGCGACTCATATTCGAGAGTGATAATCTCGAAAACCTCTTTTGGCCATTCAGTCGGCTCCTTAACAAACAACAGGCTCTGATAACAATAAGAAGCTTCACATGATTGGCATATGAACTGGTGTTTCAAAGTGTAGATGTGCCAATCACAAGATGCACATTCTATTTCTGGTCGAACTAAATTTAGTAATTAGTCGGAGCTTGACCATTAGGTAACACCATACAGCACGGCATTGCGAGGCGCCGATCAGTATTTACACAATGGACAGAGTTAGAAATACAGCCCCGATCATCCCTACTTAGCGCCTTTGTAACAAACCGCAGAGGCATGTCATGGGGTCACTAGGGAGCGGCATAATTATCTCGACTTGTATAGTCTACCAGGTAAGTTCCAGCATCAGCGCTAGCAAGGGCCCTACACCTGGTAGAAACTAGGAATGCATTCCTACTTTTCTTTTTGGTGAAAAGGACGTCTTTTTGTTCCTGGAATTCAATGAAACACTTTGAACCCTATATTCTTTCAACTATAAGCATAAACATAGATGTTGTTCCATTAAAAGAAGGGAGGTTGGGTGGAAAGGTATAGCCTTGGGACAAAGACGTCTCACACGGACCACTTTGGGCGTGACTTACCCCGGGGGACTGTACGTTTGTGAGCCCCCAGCGAAAATCCTACGTGACAGCTGCAACTCTTGTCAGCTGATCTGCTCCTAAAGTGCTGACAGTCGTGCCGAAAAATATACCCGTCTTGGGATGCTGCTAATCGATGGCGTTATATTAAGATCCATCGTTGTCCAGTTTCGGACCTTCATTCGCCCGGTATTTGTTCCGTACTGTTAGGTGAACCATGTATTCATGAGGACTCCCAATCAGATATTCAAATTCCCAATGGGTTTGGGTTCGGATTACTTTTAAGAGCTGGCAAATTCAATAAGTAATTGTCCTTTTTTCCGTCTCCTATACGTATCACGGCGCAATTCGTGCTCCAATATTCACCCTGCACCGAATACGTGAACACGCCACCGATTGCGCAAGAGCATCCTTGCTGATCCAAAAGAAGAGCTTCAATGCGCAAACCTTACTGGCGCCGGCATGACGAAATGCTAGCCGCACGGCCAATTTAAAGGGCCTTTCGCTCTACGTACGACTACAGCACCACACGTGTTACGGGCCCGGGTCTGAGCTCTCCCCAACCCCGATCCCGGAATCCATTAGTAGATCTATTACTATACGCTCGCAAGTCCTATAGAGACTCGATTAAGCGACTTTAGATTAGTGGGATTGTAATTAGAGTTGAGCTAGGGGCCGGTTCATATATTGACGAACAGTTCATCGTGATATGCAGAGATTCGACATGGGGTCGGCCATTCTCAAAGCGCTACAACTACTGTATAGCGACACGCGGTTTTGCATCAACACCAGGACACGATTGAGAGCCATCTATATTTGCCGGTTAGGCTAAAAGTACGTACCACAAAAAGATAACAGAAATCACGGACCAGTTCAGTGATGTAAGGCCGGCAATAGCCCGTAAAGATGGCGCCGAGGCCTTTGTAGAGTTGGCAATCCCTATGATCACATACTTTACTAAGAACGTCCAAGGTGCCCACATGGTTTGGAAGGCAAGGTCTTTGCGGCAATTCGACCAGAGTCAAGATACGAGAAGTGGGTAGCCAACCTCTTGAACTTCTTGGTGTGGGAAGGATCGGCTGAAACCCAGACAAATACTGTATCGTTGCATTATCATTAACTGGTCGAACTAAGCCAGATGGATCTTGATATTTGATGGTCGACCAACAAAACAGTAGACAGATTCACAGAACCATTACAGTATGGAAAACGTCTCAGACCAAATATCAACACGAGAACTTGCTTGGTATATCTAGGCTAGTCTGTACAACGCCATGCAGGTAAACGCACGGCCGGAGTGGGTGTTCTGAGAGATAGCAGGGGTAGTTGCGGTCCGAAAGCCCACCATTCATCGGCCCGTGTCAGCATCTGAGGCTGGTCGCCAAGAACACGCGATCTCTATCTGTCTATGCAGCCCGTCCATCTTACGTTAGATGAGTATGCTGTTGTTCTAATGGGATTTAGATCCGCGCTATAGCAAGGTGAAACTCAGGTGCACAGACATTGACTAGCTTCTCAGGGCTACCTATACCACACCGTGCAAGCTCTAGAGCTCAATGCTACGGTAAACATGGCAACGCATTCTTCCGCAAGTACCTACGCCACATGCCTACCATGATGAGTACATTAATGCCCAGTCTGCTCGTCATACCAGACTGCGTGGGCTTCTACCTCTCCGCTCAAGACATCCACCTTCTCTCTAGGCAGTTCACCACCTGTGCTCTTCCACCGATCCTCACAAACTACCGGACTTGACTCCTCTGGAACTGCTCAAAATGAGGTATACTGTGCCTGCTTTAGCCCTTCTATGGGGTCTCACTCTCGCCAATCCCCTCCCGGTATGTCTCTTGTTTACATCCTTCCCATTGCTTGCAGCTTTGTTCATGATATACTCAATTTCAAATCCTATCGTTCTCCGCTAATTCAAGCAGGCACCGAAGGCTACCGCGCCCGCAGTCGGAGCCGACCCTCCCCGTAGTCAGCCACCAATGGTGCCTATGCCATGGCTCTCTGCATCGCCGACTGCCGCAACCGCCCCCACGCCAACACCCAAGACAGAGCCTAAGCCAGAGCCTAAGCCAGCTGCTGTAGTGGCATCTCCTTCGCCATCCCCCTCTGCATCCCCTTCGGCATCCCCTTCGGCAGCCCCTGTGGCCTCTGCCGCTGCCGCACCTCCAGTTCCCTTGTCCGCTGCTTCGCTATCCAATGGTCCCAACAATTCCGGCGGCATTGTCCCGGTTCCAACAGGCAGCATATGCTACAGCGTACCCGCTCTCATGTCACCCATTGGTGGCAACTTAGTCAGTGTGTCCATTAATAAGGGATGGAACTGCAAATTCTTCACGTAAGTTCCTCTTCTTGCCACCTCCTTTTCCCCACCCCTCCCCCCTCTCTCTATTCTCCCCTTTTCTCTACCTCTAGCCATCATCATTCTCCCTGCATTTGCTGCACATTATGCCTGCGGCAGCATCAGATCAACTAGAACGACGCGCAAATCCTCGATTGAAAAGTGCACACGAGCTAACGGTTGTTACAAACAGAAACCCTGACTGCCCCAACTGGGATCAGCAAGTCCTTAACCTCGACGGTGCCAATCAGTATGCTGCACTGGACGGCGTTTACGTCAACAACGTCCAAAGTGTGTTGTGCACCAAGCTCTGGGGTGGACCAAATTAATCACAGCTCTGATCATTTACATCATCATCATCATCATCATCATCACCTCCTCATCCCCCTCCACCACCACCTCCTCATGTCCCCTTCTCTGTACATGTTTTTACGTCCACACATGCAAACACACACACGGCCAGGAATATCACGGGAAACGAACCAAACAATCAAATTCTTGTTTGCTGCTGCTATTACTACATACCTAGTATCAGTGCAAGCGCACGAAAATATAACGCGTAATGTCACAACTGATGCTCGTGGACGATGTAAATAGAATGTTTTTTTTGCAAAGTACATAGCAATATTCATGTTATTGAAATCGAAAAACTCTCTGTCTTTCTCTCTCTCTCTCTCTCACACACACACACACACACACACACACATAAATTTCTCACTTTATCGCTTCTGCTGTGCTATGTCACTAACTGACCGACTGTACACGACCCACCAACCAGCCATGTGACGTGAACTGGGGGCGCCGCCGCCGCCTGAGGAGGATACAATGTGTGACTGATAGATTGAGTAAAGTACAGTGGGGAAAACCCAAGAGGGCGGGCTCGGTGCATAAAGCAAGACTGTACTTGATCCTGAAACACAACCTGGTAGCTGGGCTATTGCTGGTTCCGGTATGCCCGCCTTGCGGGCAGCAAAGTGGGTTCCTTGGCAGGACATATCTGCGGTCCGCGGGGGAAAGTGACGCGAAAGCGAAGAAAGTGGAGAGTGTTTTGTATGCTGTGTATGTTATGTAAGGTAGGTAAGTATGTAGTTACGGAGTAGTTTGATAAGTAAGTTAGCGGATTAACACGAGTCGTGTATCTATATCGCAGGTTGACTTTTTTTTCCTCCACGGAGGAGGAAGAGGAGGAGGAGTTGGGAGCAGCTTCCAGAGCGTGCACGGAAGGTGCATGGGGCGTCACGGGAGCAAAAAGAAAGAGGCAAGGTTGAAGTCAAGAGTTGGGTGTGCGGGGGGCGCGCGCACGCGTTTTCGGGCCGGTCTTTCTGGAAAACGGAAGCTTTTCGGGAGTATCTTTTTCTTGTTTCGTAATGGGATGGTTGGGGGAAGAGACGTCAGTCTCCAGGTACGATCCAAGCTTCGCTACTAAAATGCTTGCGCCATTTTCAACCTTATCATAATATCCAGTTAAACGCCATGCTTGGACCCAGGAAAATATGTACTGTCTACAAGGATGCTACATTCTCCACCTTTTGCCTCTCTGGTCCTCCTCCGCTAAGCACAAGCCCTCACTACTGTCGGGATACCTAATCAGCTGCTTCCTAGAATCCTCTCGTAGGCTTCTTCAACCTCCCTCGCAACCTCCAGCAAGGTGACAATGACAATCTGATGCGTGACGTGCGGCAAGCGATCCCTGTGCAGTCCGATCCATTCCAGAGGGGGCGTGGCCTCTCCCATATCCCTCAGTTGAGGCGTCTCAATCAGTGGCGGCTCTAATGGCGTATACTCATACCGTGACTGCGGCACATTAACTACGGCCGTGATCTTCTCTTGACCGTCCGACGACGCCGAGGATGCGCGGGGCCGATTAGATGGCACCACTGTTTTGTCAGCCATGCTGGGATCTGGGCCAGATCCACTAGGATCGTCTTGCAGCGATTGAGACGTGCTGATCTTGATGTTGGATTCTGGGAGAGGTTTGCCCAGGCGCGAGGCGAGGGTACGCGAATGGTTCGACCACATGTTGCGGATGTAAGAAATGCGGGAGTAGTTCCACCCGACATCTACCTTGCCTTCAAGCGAGCTGCGGAAGAGGTAGTCAATGTGAGTATCTTTGGGGACCTGCCACGTGTGCATGGTGGCAATCACCTTGGGTACGCGCAGAATGGTGCCCCCGCGTGCCGAGCTGACGCTCGCAGACACGTCTTCGACCTCGAGCTCCGTAACAGGCTTACTCTTCTTTGGCGTCGGCACGGACGAAAGGGCCACGGAGAGTTGACCAAGAGTCATGCCCAGGCTGGAGTGAATCTTTGTTTTTCTTTCCAGTGCAACGGCGAAACGAGCTTGCATATCGCCGGCCTCGAGCATGAGGACCTGGTTGTCAATGAAGGTAGAAGGGAAGACGCCAAGTCGAATAGAGCGAAGCGTCACCACCACGTCGGTATGTAGTGATATCGGCGCTTTGAAGCTGTCTTTGTCGGATTTGGGGAGTATCTGGCTTTGGGATGATGACCGCTCAAACGGCTCAGGTATGGATGACTTGCGTCGGAGAAACTTCTCAATGTCTCTCAGAGACTGCGTGTACGCTTGCTGGTTCTCTTGGACTAGCCTCTCGATTGCTTGCCACAGTGCTAGACCTTGCGCAGCGCTGGTTGAATGACAAAAGACGTGTACTTTGCCACCATCAAGAATGGCAACCAGTCGGTCTTGTGCATACTCGCCCTCTGGTCGGACATTGTACATCATGAAACCAAAGTCGGCAATGTCGGCCATGAGAAAGGCCTGGAAGTCAAATCCTGTCTTTACGCGCAATTGACGGAAGGCAACCGACGCTTGGATAAGCGGTGTTTGGCGAGAGCCTGGATCTTGCAGTGGCCAACCGATCGAAGTGCGCACTTTGACTTCGCGGAGCTCAATGAAACCGCTTGTACGGCCTGTACTCTCGACCCCGATCTTCTCCACACCGACGCAAAGATTTTGCTCAGATGTAGTCGTCTTCTTGGAAGACGCCCACAAGTTGTGGATATGCAGCCATGACTTTCCGATGGATTGTCCTAGGTCTAGATCGACCTTGACGTCCGTGATGGCTACATTAGCATTCCATGGGAAGGCAGTGGCCGCAGCGACTTGCTGGTAGCGCTGTATGAGGTATTCTTGCGGCTCAGAATTGGCGTTCTGCGTTGTAGGTTTGGAGGCTCGTCTTATCTCTGGAGGGACCCAGATTTCTCGGAACAGCAAAAAGTCCTGCAGTTGGCGCGCGTTGATCTGAAGAGCAGTAGGATTGATTTTGAGGATAGCCGAAATCCCGCTCGTACCGCTGAGGTGTTTGCTGTTCATGAGTGAAAGAACAATGGATTCCATATCTAAGCTGAAGGTAGACTCGCGGGAGTAGACATGCTGAACGGTCGTTTGAAGCTTCTCAAATGCAGCAGAAACAGCGAAGAAATGGCCATGCTCCTGGGACTTGACACTGTTGACGGTAATGTATATATCTTCAACCTTGGCAATCGCTGTGACGCGAGCGATGGGCTGACAACTAAGACTGAATTCTTGCTTGCATATCCGAAGCCCGAGATTCAGTCTAGTCCTGCCCAAAATTGTTGTAGGGTCGGCTGTGATGATGTTTTCGTCTTCTAGGAGTTTCGCGGCTGGCTTGGACGGTTCCTGGGGTTGTTCGGCCTGTTCCGGCGATGCAGGTGCGTCCTCGTCATCGTCCTTGTCGCGGACTACTGCTTTGATGCTATCAGAGATATCAATGATGATAGGCACCACAGTCGGCAGCAGCGTGTTGGTTGACCCGTCAACACGAAGCTCGGCATTCAAGGAGGGGTCACTTCCGTCATCCATGTACTCAACTCGTACTGCTACACCGGGCGCTCGCAAGGCCATACTGCTTTTAGACTCTTCGCCTACGAACTGACTATACCTCCCCTTTTGCTGAGCTCTGCTTGACGAGCCTTGTGTTGGCGTTGCGTCGCCACCGTGAATGTGCACCACGGCTCCAGCAAAATTGATGTCAGCTGTCAATGAGGTCAAGCGCTTGTTGCCGAAAGGATTTTTCCTTTGCGCACCAGTCGTCGTTGGTGTCATGCTCCAGTTCGCGGAGGCCTTGCGGAACTTTTTCCCTGCAAGAGCAATCGATCGTTCGATGACATTCCCAGGCAAGATGAAATGCGAATCCAGCTGAAGATCGAGTGACTTTCCTGCAGCAAAGAATGCCAGTTTACGCGTATCCTTAGTAGACGCATAAGCAACATTGAAGACCATCTTGGGGAGCAGTGCTGAGTTCAGCGAACGCTTCTTCTTGTCTTCGGATACTGGCACCATTTGCAGGCGCATGTCTTCAATCATCAATCGCGCTGCATCGTCTTTCTGTGTTGACAAATCAATCTTCCCAAATGAGAGCACAAGATCTTCAATCTCATTGTGCGGGAAAGGAGCGACAGAATTACCGACGATCCAGCTGACTTGTAGGTCAACCAGTTCCAGGGAGTATGTGGAAGTGAACAGCACTCCGGAGGCGTCACTCTCGGCATCCTGTTCTTCCTCAAGTTTGAGGCTGCGGTCACGTCGCTGGGAGATCCTGCTCTTGGTGTGCCGAAGGCGCCGTAGGTACTTCTTTTCCTTTGAAAGGTCTAAATCCCTGATCCTATCTTGAAGATGATTTACGACGTCAACAACAGCAGATGCTGTATCCGCGAATGCATTCACTTCTAGGCCGGAACTTCGCAAACGGTAGACTCTCCGCGTAGGCTCAGAGTCCTTTTCAGTGGTGGCTTGGAAAACTGCGCTGAAGGTTAGGTTGCCACAGCGCCGGACAGAGTCAGGGTCCTTCAAGCCTAGGTCGATCGTGACCTCATGGATCCGCACAACCGCCTCAGGATAAAGCATAATGCTATGATCCGTGTCGATGTTTGTGGCTCTCAATTGCACTGTTGAAAGTCGGAAAGCCAGATTTGCTGTGGGCGAGTCTGGGTGTTGACCCGGAGCGCTCGCATATATGTTCATACCGTGAAGCGTCATCTGCACAGTGAACAGGGTATCCCGAGAACCAGTGGGGGATTTGGTAACTGGTGAGGATGCAGAGGCCGGGAACATCTCTTCAATATGCGTCTTCAGAACCTCGACATCGTCCTGAACCGCCTTGAACATCTGCGACATCTCCGGTTTGTTGACAGTCGAGATGAGACTCTGGATCTCCGAAGCTTGGACATGAATCTTTTCGACAATGCCCGACGCAGTAACCCTTGTCTGACTCTCGTTTTGCTTGATAGTCAGTCTTCCATTGAGTGGCGGCAGCTCCAGTGAACTAATGACGTGTGAGCCCTCGTTTGACGTGCTGTACAGCCGATGAAGGTTGGCTTCGAGATCGTAATCAACCTGGAGGGTGATGCGCTTTCCAATAGCTGGAATGACAGCAATGCGTCCCGAAGACCCCGTTATTGACCAGCCGAGCGGTTGCAATACGGCTAGCTCAATTTGGTACGCATCCATGAACAATGCGAGTGAGATATTCGGCAGCTGTGCAGAATTCTCTTTGGGCTTTTCATCCGTCGAGTTCGTCCTTGTGATTTCTCCTGATAAGGCAGATTGGCGGTGGAAATATGCTACCTCATCTCTAAGCACCCTGTCTGTCAGTTCGATCAAGCCCAGAATATCCTCTTGCACCTTTAGGGTGATCCTGTGGCTTGTTGCAGCTACCTTGATCTCGTTGGGCAACTTTTCCTCGCCGCCTTGTTCTATCATGGCGAAATCTATGCTGGGTTGTTCGAACTGAGTTTTGGCAAGTGTTCGTGAGCCCGAGGTTAATTCACTGGCAGCAATGTCGACATGGATATGAGCAGAGATGATTTCACCGAGTCGAGATGCCTTGCTATTCGCATCGAGGAACGAAAAGCGCATGTTTCGGCCGGTATTGATGCTTCTGAGATTGATGGTGTCCAGTATAATTTGGACTTTGTCGGTTGCGAAGACCACTTGCAAATCGTGGTCGGATGTAGGGATTGGTTGTGGGTGTGGTGTAGTAGAAGTTGGTTTTGATTGCTCCAGTGCTTTGATATTTTGTTTCTCAAACAGTTTCAATAAAGACTCGGCAAGCTCACAAATTTCCCATTGGATATGGAAGATGGTGTTTCTTGAGCCTATTTGAACGACTGTTCTCTTTCTCGGTGTGTCGTCAGATTCGATCATGAGTCCATTAGGCTGTGTGGGAGGCAATAATGCGACATTGATTGCTAAAAGACCCAGTGAAATCTCACTTTGCCGCGGGCCAGGATCAATAGTCAGCTTAATCTCAGCAGACTTGATATCAATGTACAGGGGCGCAGACTCCGGTGTCGGTAGTTTTTCCTCAAGGCGCCCAAAGAGTAGCTTCATTGCTAGGCTCTTCTGTACATGCGCGAGATCCCACGTGCGCCACTGGTCCAACATCTCAATGATCTTCTGTTCTGCATCCCCTGGACACATGATGTCTGGTTGAGAGCAATCACCCAAGATAGTGCCCTTTTCAGCGTGTGGGAGGGACTGCCACGTATAGCGGAATCGTGAAATGATCTTCCAAGAGTCGTGACTGCGCAAGTGATCTCTTGCTACGCGTATAGCATATGATGCTTTTGTCAAAAAAGCAGGATCGGCGTATTGGTCGTGTACACTGCAGAGATACCAAACAAGATAACGCAATCGATGCTGGTGTCTTTGGTCAACTTCGGCAAACTGATGTACGAGTGTTTCACCCATAAGCGCCGTCCGGTGGATGAGTGCGGCAAGATAGTCCACCTTTTTGCTTGCTATTGCGTTCTCAAATGATCGAAATGACACGTTTATCGAGATTGTCTTGCTCTGCAGCATCCATAGCAGTATGTCCCTGATCTCGGCTTGAATTGCGACACCTCCGGTAGCGCCCTGGGGAGAACGCTCTGCTACAGAAAGGCCAAGAGATCCCAATGTCGAGTGAAGCGCCAAGGAATTCTCACCGGCTCGGTCTCCTGGATAATTTTTGATTCTGGCCGTAAAGACGAGTCGATTGAGAATAATGTCGTATTGGTCTTGTCCCGTCTCTAGAGTGGAGTGGTGCTGAAAGCTGTGTTGAAATCTGACATGGGTAAAGGGCACACGAATGTTGAACTCAAGTGAGCTACCTTTGCCCTCGAGGCGATTACGGTTTTCCAGAATCTTCGTCATGACGTTGACTTGGAAGTCATCCAAAAGGTCCTCAGGTCGCTTAGGTTGAACAAGCTCCATGATCTCCGCTACACATGTGACAAACTCTGGAGTGCAATATGCGCGAATTCCTGGTTTGGCGTTGATGAGAATGCTAGTGTGAGTGAAGCTCTCGTCAAAGCGTTTAGTTGCAACATCGTCGAAAACCACGTCGCTGATGTCCTTGGGCTCAGTGGCAGCAGGAATTGCAGGGAATGAAGGCACATCGGAAAGATCTGGCGTCAACTGCTCGAAAGCAAAGCAAGGCGTAGCCAGATTACTAGAGTATGCAACGGATGAGTGTGCCCAGTCCTGCTCAGCGTTTTCGTCGTTCTCGAAGGGCATTTGAGGATGTTTGGAATGGGCACGGTTTGGTGACCTTTCAAGAAGCGTTCCATTCTCGCTGGAGGGCGCAGCCACTTTGCCAGGTCTGCGCCGAAGCGTAGATCGAATGCTACTAGCAAATGATGAGGCGGAAGACTGCTTGCTACTTGGACGGATTCTCCGCCCTGTAGCGGAGGAACGACCTGAAGAAATACCGGAAGAAGCCAATGAGCCTTGTTGCTGATCAGGTGGCGCGTAAAGAAAAATGGGATGAGGGACGTCCGGGTACTGCATAGCGGGTGCGCGTAGACTGTTTCGGGGCGCATTCTCTTGGCGAGCCAGGCTCCGGTCATTTGAGAGCATAAAGGCCGTGCGATGGGTCCTTTGATCGTGCATTCGTATGTGGGCTTGCTGTTGTGCGCACTCTTCGGTGAAGTCTAGCTTTCTCGAGAACAAGTCAATAGACAAGGTGGTCTGAAAATAAGCCTGAGGAGCAATGTCCTCCCCTTCTTTGGGCCTCACTCGGTGATGCGACACAGAGACCGAGGGAACAGCAATCACAGTCAGATCCGGTACAATGACTTTGAGCCGCTGGGAGAAAGTGCTTCCAGCAAGATCATTGAAGTCCACACTCAAAGGTTTTGTTTTGAGCAGCAGGGCCTCTTTTCTGATGTGTAAGCAGATACCAATGTCGTGTGTCTTGAGCCTGAGGAAGGTGACATCGTGGATTATTGGGATTTCGGTGAAAGTCATGGTGTTCTCGTCGTCATCTAGAGTGAATCCGAACGAGCGAATTGCTCCTGCTGCAGTCTCGATAAGTTCCGACGTACAATCTCCGGTGATCTTGCCAATATCAATGTCCCAGCTGCACAAGTAGGTTGGCTCAAGGGGAGGTAACCCAAACAGGCGATGTCCGAACATGACAGTGGAATCGATGAATAGCTCAGTGCGGCCGCTAGAGAACTCATTAGGCATATCAGCATCTGGCACCAAGCCTCCAAGAGACACGCTGATGGGGCTGAAATTGACCATCAGGTCCATGTAGTAATTTGTGAATCTGAGATCTCCAGAGACATAGGGAAGATCTGCTCGAATGCCGCGCTCTGCAGAGTACAGGTTGGCAGGCAAAAGTACACATGCTTCGTGTACAGCAATGCAAAGGATCACATCTAGGTCGTTTGCGATGCTCGAAGCATCGCCGCTGGGCTGACCCCCTTCTGGTGCGATATTGGCGGCCGGGAGGCCTTGAAACTCCTCTAATGTCTTGAAATGCATGTCATCACCGAAGTAGTTGTCCTTGATCTTTATAAAATGATGTATGAGCCAACCATAGAGTTCAAGATTCAGCTTGTAACCTTGGATATCCATGAAAAGCCGGTCGGTGTTCATTGGGGATGTCTCGGCCAGAAAGGTATGGCTACCGTTCAGAGTCAGGCCACCTAGGTGCGCCATATTTGGCGATTGCACGAACGTCTGCAGTGTACTCTTCTGCGGCATCAAGACTTCAAGGCTCAAATCGTGCCCCTTGACGTCGAACTTGATCTCGTTCTGAAGCGGTCGGAATTTGTCGAGCGGTATGAAGACCTCACCTTGCAACTCCTTACCAGATAAGATAACGAAATTGTTGTCATCTAGATCCGCTGGATTGTTGATGATGTTGGAGTCGTTGGTATTGAGATACAACTTGAAGTTGGAGAAGTCGACGTTGAGCAAGTATTGGAAAGGCACAAAGAGGAAATAGTCGGGCAGTGGGCCGGATCCCCAGTCGGCAACAAGATCCATTATCAGAAACATGTGATCTCTGAGCAAGAACAGTTCCAGGTCGTGGCATTTGATGTTGAAGAGCCATTTTCGAAGAGTATTCCAACCAAGCGGATTGGACAAGTCGCAGTCGACGGCAATAGCACCCGAGCGCCACAGAAGGCCATGGTTCACGCTAGAGGATATTTCTGTGCTTGCGATATCGACGTCTACCTTGCTCTGATATCCTTGTTCTGACGCGTACATGTCCATGACATAATTGACCGTAGATTCCTGGGCTATCTTGACGTCGATCCATGCAAAGGGTCGGACGTTTTGCGATCCAGCAGCATCCCTGCGCTTTCCCCGTCTTATGCGAGACTTTGCTTTACCCTTGTTCTGGTCCCCTCCCAGCTTCTCATGCGCCGCCAGTGTGTGGGCTTTCCCCTTCCATTTCCAGTCCTTGGAGGATTCGCGAGTCGGAATACGCAACACGGTGTCCTCTTCGATGCTGAGATAGAGCTTGAAGACGGTAGCCACACGAAGGTCGCCGGGCTTGAGAGGGGTTGATGGAACAGCATCTACGCGCGCAGCAGGGAAGAAGATTGATTGGAAGACGCCTCGATGTCTATCTGCCCATGGACCATATTGGATGATGCCGCCAAAGACTTGTATGTCCATGCCGTAGTCCGGTGGGGGAGAACCGTTGATGTCATACGGACGAGCAGGGTCTATGTGCTTGCTGCGATCTATGTCGCTCGGCACGGGACCTGGCACATCCCAGTAGAAGGAGATGTTTACGCACGGGCAATCGGCGATTAATGAAGCCTTTGCATACTCGACACCATCCCACTCGCCGTGGCCGTCGTTGGTAGTATCATCAAGATAGCGTGCCAGGCCTTTCCAACGTTCGCGCCCAGGAAACGTCCACTGGGAATTCAGAGGTGGATTGTTGCTGTTGGCCAGTCCTGATTTGGCGTGAGTATGAATGGAGTCGGAGTCCTTTGAAAAGAGACCCGTGAGCCTTGGGATTCGTGTCAACCAGCGCCAATGCCTCCGATGACGGGCTTCCTTCTCGATGACGCGGTCCTCGGAGCCGCCCTGAGCCACTTCTTGTTTGAACTGTAATGCCGAGTCAAGCTGTCCAATCTTGTAATCCGGATTCGGCTTCATGTGCACGACAGGGTTGGTGATCTGAAAGTTGAAAAGCTGTTGGTATACGTCCAGAGGTCCGCTTGCCGATGCGTCCAAGGTACCGGTTGCCTTTTCAAATTGTGCAGTGATGACGGCTAGCGTGTGCTCATTTCCAATGACAATGGCGCCTTTGACAATATCGACATGAATCGGGAGTATCTTGAGGAAAGCTGGAAGGTCGGCCTTTTTGGGGCTGGAGAAAGTAGACCCGCTTGTTGCTGGGCGCGGCGCATTCTGGTCGTCTTCGGCGTGTGGTTTTTTAAGCTTATTGTGGTGGTGGTGGTGGCCGTCCTTTTCCGCCTTGTCCACGTCGGAATCAGATGCCTCGGAGGGCTTTTGTTGCGCAGCGTCGCTCTTGGCCTTTTTCTCCACGGCTTCAATGATGCCGTCGTATGCAGGGCTGCGGTTGTACATGAAGGCTTCAATACCCGACACCTTGATAGAAAAGCGGCAGGGGAGGTCTTTTCGCGTCTGCTTGCCCCCTTTCTCTGCCCTGTCCATATTGATACTCGGACTGGCAGACGTACTCGGCGAGGAGCGACCGCTGCTGTCGCCATCGGGCCTGGCGTCGTCCTGATCCGCGTAGACACCTGCATCTTTGACGCGGCGCAGCCAGTAGTTCCATGTGATGTATCCGCCATGCACCAAGATGGTCTCGTTGTGGCCGTGGTAGCGAATGTCCTTGAAGAAGAGGCGGCCGCCAAGCAGCGAGATCTGCAGGGCGGTGATGTCGATGTATGCGTTGAAGGCGCGCCATGTGTATGCGCGTATGGCGTAGGCGACGAGCGTGGCGAAGACGCGGTTGAAGTAGAAGAGGAAGAAAATGGTCAGGATGCCGCATATGAGCAGTTCAACGAGGAAGACCCTACGGGGGTCAACTTGGCTTGCCGGGCTGGACCGTCTTGGGCACTCACCAGTTGAAGCCGCCGCGCGGGTCCAAGGGCTCTGTGACGATTCCCGTCATGGTTGCTGCGCGTAGTTTGGAGAAGTATATGCGTCTTCATGGCGCCATGGGGGAGACGCTGGGCATGGTCGGCGGGCGGATGGGCGTAGGAGAGCGCGGCTGGGGCAGCTCAATGGGGCGACGTGCACAGTGGGCGTGGCGAGCGACGGCGACGGTGATGCAGTGCAGTGTAGTGGCGTGCAGTGCGTGTACCGGACTATACGCACATAGTACGCCTGTAGCGGCGTTGGAGATGGCACTACTTCGGGACGGCGGCGCTCGAGAGACGTGAGCTGCGCGATGCGCGTCATGGGCGTGGGCAGGGATGTCGAGCTTGGACCTAGTGCTCTCCTCCACAAACCTCCCACAGCACCGCGGAGGCGAGACAAGCACAAGACCTCACACGCCTCAGGTGCGAGTGCATGACAAGCCATGGCAGAGCGTCGTCGCTAAACACGGCCCTTTTTCTCTTCTGCCTCTCGCTCGCGGCCGCTTCTCACGACTGCCACCGCCGGGCCCTCGTTGCTTGCTACACAGGGTGACAGGCAGCCCACGCCTCACCACCATGGAGACAGGCAGCCTCCGCCAGGGCCTCGACGCCGACGACTTCTCGTCTGGCGGCACCGGTGCCCGCCTTGCACGCGCCGTCATTATTGTGGCAGGCGTCTGCGCTCTGATCGCAAGTCTGGTCACTTTCGTGTAGGTACCACGCTCCCCCCTCGCTGCTGATTCGGGCTGACGTAACTGCAGTGCTGTCTGGTTACAAACGTGAGTAGACCTCACCAGCTTGCAGTGCACGTATTGAACCGAACACAGGAAGAATTACCGCAAGCCAGTGCTCCAGAGATATGTCGTTCGTATACTACTCATGTATGCCCCACTTCGCATCGGCTCTGCGACCATACCCACTCACTGTCTACAGGGTGCCAATCTACTCGGCCGCATCATGGGCTAGCCTGGTCTCGATATCGGCAGCAGCCTACGTAGAGCCCTTTAGAGACGTCTACGAGGTACCCAGAGTGCCAGTCTCGCATTTGGCCCGTACTGACCATGCCAGGCCTTTACCATCTACACCTTCCTCCAACTGCTGATCAACTTTATCGGCGGCGAACGCGCCCTCATCATCCTCATGACCGGCCGACCCCCCGTCTCCCACCTCTGGCCGCTAAATCTTGTCTGCTCCAAGATCGATATATCGGACCCACACACGTTCCTTGCCATCAAACGCGGCATTCTGCAATACACATGGGTCAAGCCGCTGCTCTCGGTGGCCACCATCATCATGAAGGCTACAGGGACATACCAGGAAGGCTACATTGGCTTGTCTTCGGGCTACTTCTGGAGCGGGATGATCTACAATGTCAGCATCACCATCAGTCTGTATGCGCTCGCCATGTTCTGGGTGTGCATGTCGACGGACCTCAAGCCTTTCCGCCCCATGCCCAAGTTCTTGTGCATCAAGGGTATCATCTTTGCTTCATACTGGCAGGGTTTCTTCCTTTCGATCCTCGTGTTCCTTGGTGCCATACCCGATGACGTACCTGGTTACAGTCCTGACAACCTTGCTGCTGCCATCCAGGATGCGCTCATCTGTTTTGAAATGCCTCTCTTTTCACTCGCTCATTGGTATGCTTTCTCATGGCACGACTATGCCGATGCAACGATTTCGGCTGCGAGGTTGCCTGTCAAGTATGCCTTGCGTGATGCTTTTGGTCCCCTCGACCTCATCCAGGACACCAAGGAGACATTTGCGGGCAAGCACTACGAGTATCGGTACTTTGATGCGCGCGACAATGTCTTGGCGCATGAACAGTCGGCCTCGAGGGCTGCGCGGATGGCCGAAGGAATGCGGTACGAAAGAGGAGGCAAAGGCAAGTACTGGATTCCCAAACCTGGTCAGGGCTCAGAGCGCGAGCCCCTGCTAAGCAAAGTAACTTCGAGCCGGGCGAGAGCCATGAGCCCCGGGCCACACAAAGCTCTGAACGGCCAAGGTGCCAAGTACGGTACGCCGGACATCGTCGAAGAGCCTGAACTAGACAACGAAGAGGAGCAACTGTATGAAAATGCACGCGAGTTGGAGTTTGGCGACTGGAATGTAAGTGTGAGGCGCGCTCAATGTTAGGCCAGGCTAATGTCAATATAGTACCCCGTCATCGAGGCGCATCGTCCCTCACGCGAGGAGCGCCTGTACGCAAACCCCAGCATTCTGACAGCATCAAGCAACCGACACTTGCTGCAACCGACCAAGGACAACAAGCGAAGGCGAAAGAGCCAGATCCACGACATACAAGAGTCTGTAGACAAGGGCAAGCAGCGTCGGGCATCGAGCGTCGCGGAATCGTCGCGCTCCAAGTCTCCGCAGTCGAAGTTGCATGGACCATTTGGTAGCCTTCTCCGGCAAAAATCATCGTCTTCAAGCTCTGCAAAGTCGGACAAGAGCCAACTTGTGGATTTGGTGGTGGAAGATCGGCAGGCTGAAGAAGTGGAGCGTGTGCGAGCGCGCAAGGAGGGAGGACCGGGATGGAACGAAGTTCCTGCAAAGCACTTTGTGTAGGTTTGCACTTTGAGCTGAGACAGTACAGACGACTGACGGTAGTTGCAGGCACACGTATCCCAAGGACGGGCAGACGGAAGAGGTGCGCGAGGGCTTCAATCCAGACGAGGCCGAGGCACACAACCCGGAAGCTGAGCACAACCTGGACCGGCCTTTTACGGTGGAGGAGCAAGGCGAAGAGGAGCAGCGGCAGCAAGACATCAAAGCGCACATTACGAGTGAAGTCAATCATTGGGAAACACGCAACGTCAGCGGGGACCAGGGAGATGAAGAGGACCGGCTCAGCCCCTCGTATGGTAGTTTCAGAGAAGAGCGCAATGCCTGGAGCCAAGACTGATGACGGGGGAGGGTTGTTTGGTCGAGGCAGGCTGTTGAGAGGGCGCTGTACAGGACGTGGGATGTGGTTTCATTATTAGGCTTAATCTGGACATGGGGAAATGTTTCGTGGGCTTTGTTTGGTCGTCTGTTTGTTTTATACCCGACAGTAATCTCGGTGAGCACGCTACGCCACGGGCTGGGAAGACATGGAGCTGGCGTGTGGCGTGGGCGTGGACATGGTAGCGATTTTGGTCGAGCGAGGGTTAGGGTGCCGTCTCAACAGCAAAGCATGTTTGGACACGTACACGTACCTTGTGCTGTGGCTGACCTGGCCAAGCGTCGGCCGTGAGCCAATCAATGTGGTGACTGATTCCCGTTGCAGCACAGAGCGCGCTGCCACGCTTCCCAACTGGGCCGTGGATGCAGACAGCGGGCCGCATGTGGACTTTGGGTGCCAAGGCGTTGACGAGTCGCGGGCATGAGGGCGACGCAGCGATCAACGCAGTCGGCAGTGGAGCGCCAAGAGCGCGCCTCTCTACACGTACACGGCGATTCGACGCGGTGCGATGCGTGTGGGGAGGGCCGGTGTTTCAAGGCCAGAAATATCGCCAATGGAGATTTTGTGCATGCCAAGGCTGGCCGCGATGCAGCGAGAGGAGCGCGAGGAGCGAGTATGAGTGGAGGGGAGGTGGACGTCTGCTTGGAAGGCTTGCATGTCTAGACGGGAGCCAGGCTAGTCGACACGCGACGGCCGCGCAGATGCGGCAGGCGCACCCGGGGCCAAAGTTTGTTTGGGCAACTCAACGCTACTAACCACCATACCATCACCACCATCATCGTCATCACCACCGTCGTCATCATCGACATCGACATGGACGCCGCCATCGCCATCGCCATCGCCATGCCCAGGCTCCCTTGCTTTCCATGGCGAACCAGGCCGTTCCGCTGCACTGCGCGCGTTTCAGCGTTTGCGAAGAGCTTCTAGTGCTCCCACGGTCTGCTCCAAGCTGCGACAAGCTGCGCGCATGCTCGAACACGCCCGAAATGAAATAGCAGCCCCAAAAAGCTGCCGCGGCCAACGAGAAGATGGTAGCAGGCAAGCCCTGGACACGTCCGCTGGGAGTTTCGGTCCGCAAGCGCTATTGCCTCGCCACTGGCCCACGGCGCTGCAACCCTCGGCCTGCCTGAAGCGCTTACTCTAGCCCCCCCGCCCAATCACGGCCCGCCGCCTGCCTGCTCAACTCGATGCGCGCAAGCCTCCCTCGGCACTAGCATGGGACGTTAAAAGCTGCCACCACGGCCACGTCCTGCCATTGGGCCTCTGCCCAGAGGCTCCAAGCAGTTCTCATCTATAACACGGCAGCAATTCTCGTCCTGTGACCTGCGACTGGCTTGCTGTTCCTGAGGGCCGGACCTACAGGCTCCCGCTTTTCTACCACCAAACACCCAATCCAAGCACAACAACACATTCTCCAACGGGCTGGCTTTTGACCCGCGTAGTTCGCGCAGTCGGACTCTTTATTTCCCTGCCTTTTGTCTCACCCTCTCCCGCCGCTACTCCTTTCAAGCATTTGCTGGTTTTTGTTTTGCCTGATCGAGGCACGTCATTCCCTCTTGTCCTGTTTCTGCCCCATCGTACTCGCCCTTAATTTGGAGGATGGATTGTTAGTTGCACTGGTTTGCAGCAAAAAGAAAAAAAATCACTTGATAAAACACAAAACCATGTATGCGAAAGAGCAGACATCACCATGGCTGGCCATCAAGTTCGGATGCTGTGCATCCAACGACGACGTCGACGAGGCGCCGGGAGCACGCGGCGCTAGTGGTAAGTTTACCTCACTTTATATCTGTACATGGTGCATGTCAACCGACATCAATGTACTATGCAAGTTGCCTACTCACCTTCATGTGGCTGATGCGCCGGAATGGCCTTGCAAGCTTCCAACTTCCACAACCCGTAAACGATCCAACTCAGCATGATTGCTGACGAGTCCATCCATCAGGCGAGACAGATATGCGCATCTGCTATGAACAACCGCGCTCTGTACCGCAGCCTTGCGCTGAGCCGACACACCCACGCCCATCAACGAGCCAGTCGGTAAGCCGACATGTCTCACAGTGGGTGTCCAGCAGCCGTGAATTTGCCGCACGTGCTTCATCTCGCGGCAGCATCTCAACCCTCACACGGCCCAGTCGCTCGCGAGCCCGGCCTACCATTGGCCGTCCTACCGACTTTCGGCACTTTGATGGCCTTGATGACATTCCGTCTATGCTCAACGATGCATCTATGCCTGTCCGTCGTCGTCGCAGCTTTCGCCCTCTTGAACTCTCCATCTACCTGCCCGATGGCTGTGGCAACCTTTCTCCACTGCCAGACTTTGCTGATGAAGAGACCTGGGTCAACTTGCCTTCGCACCTCACGCATCCCGAAGAAGCACACGTCCGCGAAAGAGACTCGCGTACTAACTCTGTGTCTGAGGAACCCGCCTCTACTTCGTATCTGATTCAGCGCAAGCCTGTTGCCAACTCCAGACGCAGCAGCGTACAGAGCCAGCGCAGCACAGTCACGCACGAGAGGAGACTATCCGGGACGACCATGGGAACAATGGCCACGCCCACCCTGGCTCTCTTGCCCGAAAACTCGCACGTCTCTGATCAACCACATGAAAAGCCCTCCATCCGACGTTCCAACACCTCCGGTACAGCATCGCCGGCGCGCGTCCTCTCGCATCTTCCTTCGCCATCTCGTGCTCGTGCAAACACGGCGCCTTCTCGACCTGGCAGTATTCGCCGTACAAAGACCGATGTGGACGACGCCATCCGCGAACTAAACACCATCATCGAAGAACGTCGCGCTAGCGCATACCGATCGCGCACACAGTCCCCTACCTTGACCAATCGACCCCCTCCCTCGCCATCGCATCACGTGCCTTACCTTGCGCCCTCGATGCGAATGCACGTGCGCTCCGAGACGCTTTCTGATATCGGCTCCGCGTTTTCGGCTCCACTACTCACGAAACCTCTGCCAGCAACACCTGAAATCATCACTCCAGTCAGACGCACTACCACCGGTCTCACCCTCACCCCGTCACTCCTACAATACACTGGACCCCTGAACTCCAACCCCGTCACCCCGCCTCCTGCTACCACACCCACGACGCCCATTGCCCGTCTAGGGGCTTGGATCAAGCGCTCGACTTCTTCACTAGCTCTCAGCTCCCGGCCTGAGACCCCCAAGACTGCAAACTCATTCTACAAGTGTGAAATTCAGCCTGCCCTCCCTACTTCCAGCTCGAGACCCTCAACAGCAGAATCGCGTAGATTGCACACGCGTCAGGACTCTCAGGAAAGCAACGGCACAGCTACCGTCACTCTTTACTCTCCGGACGCAAGCACCCGTCCCGCCTCGCCCACCTCTCCCGCTCAGTCCCTCTCCTCCATCGCCTCGTCAACCCCACCAAGAAAACTAAGGCGTGTTCCCGCGCCCCTGACCTTTGTCAAGGACAAGGAAATCGCAATCGAGCCCGAGCTCCTCACCGCACGCAGCACCCGCAGTATCATGAACGCCAAGCCACCCATGAGCCCAAACTCTGATCTCCTCAAGGGCATGGAAATTGCTGCCAAAGATGTCGGCATCCACGCACGTTACAGCCTAATGGCGCGTACATCCACGGCTGTCGGTATGGCGTTTTAGATAAATGTTTATACATGACTGAAGAGTTATGAAGGGAGAAATGTTTTGTTCCATTATTTTCTCATATAAGATTGGAGGGGAGGCGGGGTATTTACATGGGATGGATGGGATTTGGGGAGTTTTAGATTTGATACCCATGGAAAAAAAGGATTGGATTGGAGTGTAAGTGGTTTTTACTGGAAGGAAGGCGCGGAAAAAAAGGCTTTTTTTCTTCTCTTCCTTTCACTTGTTTTCGAACCCACTCGTTCAAGCGGAATTTTTTTATTCTTCATTTCCCCCCTTCTTTTTTTTCTTACCTTTTGAGCCTTTGAGGCAATATACCCTTCGCCTTCTTTGGCTTTTTTTTCTCTTCTTCTTCTTCTTCTTCTTCTTCCCCTTCCTTCCCTTCACCTTTTGTTCGTCTGGGGCTTCTCACGCCATGTCGGGAATAGGGCGGATGTTCTCCGTAGCATTCATTAATCACTATACTATTATTTATTTATTCATCATCATATCATATCATATCATATCACATGACCCTTTTTTTCATTAGTGATTTTTCCCTTCGTTCCGCGTCTGACGCAAGATTGAAACAACTAACGTGCAGGGTCAGTAAGCTGGGCAGATCAGTAAGCTGGGCACCCCACCAAACTTGACGCGACGCTCTACACAACCACCACCATGCCGCGACAACAACGTTCTATACATACTTCTCGTGAAGGCAGAATAAGCCTTGCTATCGCGTCTTATTGTAATAATCTAAAACAATCTATCTATGCTCTTGCAAAAGCATATAATGTGCCACAATTAACACTATATACTCGCGTTTATAGTACTTAGCCACGACTAGAGCTACAGTCTGTTAACCGTAAGCTATCGTCCATTAAAGAGCAGTCCCTTGTGCAGTGGATCCTAGACCTTGACCGTCGTAGTTTTCCACCCCATATTATCAACGTACGACGGATGGCAGACGCGTTACTCGCCGCGCGTGGCCAAGATCCACCTCCACAACCTGTAGGCAAGAAATAGGTGTCGCGCTTTATCTAGAGCTAGCTAGAGCTTTAGACGAAGTGGAGTAGAAGGCTTAACAGCCAGCGCGCCCAGTACGAAAATCCTGCTACAATCGTAGCGTGGTTTAAGTTAGTAGAGGAGACGCGCCAGACGTACAGCGTGCTAGACTAGGATATCTATAACTTTAACAAGACTAGGTTCGCAATAGGCGTCGCTAGCACGTCAAAAGTTATAACTAGCTCTAATAGAGTTAGTTAGGCAGTCGTCGTACAGCTAGGCAATTAGGAGTGGGTTACAGTAATCAAGTGCGTTAACGCGTCTGGCTGGTCTCTGCCACCGTTCGTGATACTGTCTGGCAAGGTTCACTAGAGCAGCTGGTATCACAATCTCCCACCAGACTAGACTATCGGCACCTCAGACAACGGCTGGACAACTAATCAGCTTGGCGTAGAGTGGGTAAAGCACTTCAACTAGCATACAACGGCTCGTATAGCTAGAGTCTATCAGCTGCTTAATCTAGACAGTTATAGTAGCCACGCAACGCTAGAGTTCGACTAGTACTGCACTAAGAATAAGATTATCACTCTCTATATGCCGCCTCACACGTCGCACCTCCTCTAGCCTCTAGATGTGAGCTGCTACTCTCCTCTTAAGCGCGCGTACGGACGCGAGGTTGAGGAGCTCGCCCAGCATAGGGTCTACCACGTTGACAAGATAGACTTCCTTGCAGCCTATACACGGATCTAGCTAAAGATTTTTACGCAGCAGAATATCCAGGCAGGCTTTCAGGCGACAGGGCTTGTCCCTCCTTATCTAGATCGCGTTCTATCGTCGCTCACAGTAGCTAGAACACCGTCTCCACCACAGACAACCACAGATAATAACACTACAGCGCAGGCAGCAATACAGACAGAGACACCACATACAGTAGCAGAGCTTTAGCAGCAGGTGCGGTATCTCCAAAAGCGACTGCGCTAGCAGCTAGAGAGTCTAACAAGCGTTGCGATACGCTAGCTTGCTAAGAGCGCTTAGCTTACAATGCAATTAGCAACAATACTTGTAGAGGAGAATAAGAAGCTACGTAAAAAAAACTAGCGTTAGCAGCAAAAGCAAAATCAATAGCGTTAATATATTGCTTCTAGTAGGGTACTCCAAGTGTAGTAGGCTTAGTAGCTTATAGCAGAGGCAGAAAGGTTACTTATAGAGGGTAGCTAGAACTAGGCTAGTAAGCAACGTTGGCGCGCGCTACTAACGTGCACAAAGTGTAACGTTAAAGAACATACTTAGACTTTATACAAAGCTAAATAGTAAACTATATATCTTAATTTTATATTATTTTAATACGTTGTTGTGGCTTAATTGCGCAGAACGTCGCGCGAAGTTTGGTGGGGTGCCCAGCTTACTGATCTGCCCAGCTTAACCTGCATGGACGCGCAATGACCCAGGACGCGCAATGACCCACCCCACCAAAAAACCTATTGCAAAAGATGAGGCTGTACAGCCACCCACAGTCGCTATTATCACGAGATTTCATGGTGTTGTAGTAATTATAGCATTGCGATTATGATAGGCTACTTGTATCTACTTAGTAGCTTGGTGGTGCGGCTGTGGCGGGTGGTTCGAGTTAGGACGGCTAGTGCAGCCACCTTAGCTTGTACATGAGATGAATCAACAACAATACGTTTCTAACGCTTCTGCTTTTAAGAGGAGCCTTGTGAGGCTTTGCGCTTACCCCTTTAGGATAATTGTATAGCTTTTTTAGCCTCCCAGGCTGCCTTTTGAGCCTCCTTTTGAGCCACCTTGGCGGCTCTCTCCTTCTCTCTCACCTCCTTGAGCCTCTCTCTCTTAACACGCTTCTCCTGGGCTATTTGAAGCTTGTACAATTGAGCTTGTCTCCTTAACTTAGATCTCTTAGCTTTCTGGAGTTGTAATTGCTATTGTTCTTGTTGTCGTTCCATCTTATCCTCCTTGGCTTGGCGAACCTTCTTAGGAGACTAAAAGACAGCTCCTCTATAGTACTCCTTAGGCCTATTAAGTTGAAGCGTGTAGCTCTTCTTTTGGTGTCTCTTTTTAACCTTTAGAGCCTCCCTTAAGCCCTAGTTTTCTCCTTTAAGTATACTATTTTGAGCTAAGAGGTAATAGAGGCTTCGGCGAAGCTTTTTTACCTCCTTATTATTAAAATCCTTCACCTCCTGGCGTATAATAGACTTAATTTTAAGCCAATTATCTCCACTAAGGACAGAAGAAGAGCTTTCATCTAAACTAGAGGCCTCTTGTTAGAACTTTTAGAGAATAACCTTAGCATTTAGTGGGTTAATGCCAGTTGCCTTAAAGGAGCTTATAATAGTCTCCTCTCTAAAAGCTGTACCCCAAGCCCTCTAAAAGAGCTTAAAGAAGTCTCCTTTTGCTAGAGGAAGGATTCCATGGCTCTAATAGAGGAAGTTTGACAACTCCTTTGAGTAGGCTGACGCTAGAGGCCCAAACATCCCAACGTTAAGAGGCTGATGTAACGACGCAGGCAAGACGACTCGGATCAGTATCGGCGGGAAGAGTCACTCAGAGGCATATGGGAGTGCGTGGTGGACAGCAACCAGGCCTTGATTCAAGTCGACACCTATAGGTCTTGTACGAAAGGATATCAAAAGTCTACAGAGCTAGCTACAGGGAGTGTCTCAATATATACCTATCCTAGTCGGGTCCGAATTCGGATCCGACCTCGGGCGAATGGCTGATGAAGGGCGGCAGGTACTTCCTCCGATCCGGCTCTGGGATTGGCTCAATACTTGGCGAAGTTGTAACATCGTTACAGCTGAAGCCTATAGGTTGAATAAGGAGGATATACAGCAACTAGAATCCTATAGCTGTTGCAATAATTTAGAAAATCTATAGTTACATAAGATAAGTGGCCATTAACAATAAGTAACTAGTACCTAGTTCGAGCGTAGCGTGCAGTCTCTCTTTCAAAGACCTCTTTAAGCTAAGCTAGGCCTATATTATTGTTAGTCTATCTAGAGGGCGATGAGGTAACAAAGACTGAGTGCTTGTTTGGATTAATAGCCTCTACCTAGGCTGATTTTAGAGCTCCAGCATCTGACTAAAAGATGAGAGATGGAGAAAGAGGTGTACCATCTGAGCAGATACAGGCTAGGACTGTAATCCACTCTCTAGAGCCATCTTGTAGGCTTAAAACAACTCCTCCTCTTTCATATTGCCTCTTACTAAAGATCCTTTTAGACCTTCTAAAAATTCCAAGTAAGAAGCCCTTTTTATCCATATTAAAGATGTAAGAGGGCTGTATATTATACTCCTTCATCTTATTATGTAACAGCTCAAAGTACAACCTATACTTGGTTGCTAAATCAGCCTTGTGACGCTTCTAGTCCATAGGACTCTGCCAGCGAGAGATAAGATGAGAGGAGTTCCTGCAAAGGAACCTAGAAACCCAGCGTTCTAAAACGTCTCTACTAAGCAAGGATGACGCAAGATGGCGTATTATTGGACGCGAAGGTGGTGTACGCCTCTTAGTGAGGGATTTGATGTACTGTACAAGCTCCTTTTCGCGTTGTGGGTGGATAGAGAGGTGGGCGAGCGCGCGAGGCTGAGTTTTGCCTTGGTGTCTTTGAGCGAGCGTACGATAGCTAATGCTAAACCTTTTTGCAACTTGGCGATAGCTAAAAGATGCGCCTAGTTCGCGCGATTCGATTTCTTCAATCGCTTCCTGAATTGGGTCCATATTGGTGGAGTTATGAGGTATTTTGTGTAGGTGTTGAGTGTGGTGGGGTGGGTCATTGCGCGTCCTGGGTCATTGCGCGTCCATGCAGGTTACTGACCCTGCACGTTACTTTGATCTTGGATTAATAATCCAGTTCTCTCCCACACATGCTTGACATACATACATACACGGACTAACACACATGGACTAATAGATTAATCTCCCTCCTTGCTATCTACCCCGCTGTTTCAGACCAATGTAGTATGGGATACGCTGTCTTGTCATGTCATGTGGATAATTTGCTGAGTTTAAGTAGACTTTTTTTTAGGTTTTTTTTTAGTATCTGGTGGTGGGGTGAGGCTGTGTTCTGTTCTGTTCTTTTCTATAAAAAATTGCTAATTTTAGACGGCGTGTCAAGGTGGTAGAGTAGGGATTAGCTTGCGTTGGCTTTCATCTATTTGGATTATCATAGCACGGGTCTGGATTTACGTACATCTAGT
The DNA here is from genome assembly GCF_000359705.1 of Exserohilum turcica Et28A. Lineage (NCBI taxonomy): Eukaryota > Fungi > Ascomycota > Dothideomycetes > Pleosporales > Pleosporaceae > Exserohilum > Exserohilum turcicum. The sequence goes on along the minus strand of NW_007360037.1, from coordinate 274,544 downwards.
GGGAAACATGTGGGTGTGTGTGGTGTGTGGAGTTGCATGCTTTTTTGTTTTTTAATCTCCATTTCTGAATCAACATAATTTGCTTTTGGTTCAATTTGATTGGCGGTTTATGTGTATTTTATGCGTTGTACCAAGTAGTGCGTAGAAAGACTTCTCGTCTACTGTACAGAATAAAATGCATTGTTAATCATTGTCTTACTCTCTTCTTTCCTCTTTAATCTGATTAGTGTTTGTTTGTTTGTTTGTTTTTTTGGAAAAAAAATCTGAAGAAAAAAACAGTTTGATAATATTTACATAACTTGTCGCTAAAAGTCTTTTCTTTTACATGGTGTGCATATCAGCGACGAGGAAACAAAAAATCATAGTGTTTTTTTTTTGGAAAAAAAGGGCTTTGAGAATTTGGATATATCTTGGACAATTTGAAATTAGTATGCATATTGGTTAGAGTTGGAGTGAATTAGACAAGCACAACACACACACACAGCTATTCGTGTGGGGATTTACTGATTTTCTATGTATACATATGATAGCTATGTATCTAATCTATATCCATGCAACTAAGAATTCATCAAGTGGATGGACGCTACTCGTTTGAAATACACGTCTTGATTATCTATACATAATTGATATTAGCTACCAAAAAAAACAGCCTGAATACTCTTTCTGGCTTTGTTCAGTGCATGAGTGCTTTTATCCACGTTGAATTTCTCCCTGTATACGCGGTGGAAGATGGAGGGTTGCGCGCTTGCTTTCACGTTTTTACTACGTAGTACTTGTATGACGCCACCTGTTTAATTCTTCATTCTGGTATTATTGTTATTTTTTTTGGTCGTTGTCTTGAGTGCTGAATATAGTGTCACTATGGGAATGTAGTGCAGTATATGAAATTCATGTCTGAGTAGTTGATGATACAAGGATAATACACATAGCAGTACTGCGGATCTACTGCTAATTGCTGCAGTGTCTATTGTACATGGTGAAATGCGTATTGTGCTGTTGACACAAGTGACTGGTAGTAAGAATAGCGAGAGGAAGAGGAAGGGGAATAGAAATGTACACACTAGAAAAGAAGCTACCTAGTTATTTTGAGAGTGTCGTTGCAACATACGTGCTTGGTTTGGATGAGGTGCTGTGTACGTGTATACTTGGTGTGTCATCGTACGAAGGGATAGCGGACGCGGGTTTGCTGGCAAGAATCAGGGATGGAGTGATGCGAGGGATATGTTTCCCTGTTTAATCGCTTTTGGTTGGGAGAAGGGAAGGGATAGCGGGTATTGGGGTGGTGTGGTGTTTAGTGAGGTGGAGTCGAGTAGTTGAAATTTGTGGGAGAAGAGAGAGAAGAGAGAGAAGAGAGAGAAGAGAGAGAAGAGAAAAAGTATGTAGTTGTAATTATAGTGGTAACTATGCGGTTTAGAGACGACATAGATGTAATAGGGAGAAAGGATATAGAAAGAGAGAAAGCTGTATACAGTGTGTTCAAGGCATGCTAGAATAGGTAGAAAAGAGAGTATAGGTAGTGACTCTTTTACAAGTGCTCGTGTGAAGCAGAGTAGGAGGAAGTGGAGGGAAGTTATACATTGAAAAGGAAACACGAGAGAAGGATAATCATGCTAAATGCAAAAGCTCTTTAGTAATTGCATGTTCCTTGGGTAAGCTGATATGTAATACCCAGGTATCCCGCAACTACATAGCGTCGTCGGCGAACCTTGTGCTGAGCAAGTCGCACTTTCTAGCCTTTGGGGTAGATAGTTAGATAGGTATGAATATGTAGTAGTTAATTAAATCAATTACGACACTCCAAGAAACCGAGTCCTATACGAGCGGATGAGGGAGGCTCTCGTGCTCCCGCCTAAGAGAGCACTGATGAGTTTAATATTACTCCATCCACTAAGCAGATATCCCAATACTACAATTCACACCCTTACAGAATAGATGCAGACGTGCGTTGTAAATATGATTCCTCCGATACGTCGTTCCACAACGTTACCCATGTCTCGACACAAAAGCTTCATTTGGAACAGCTTTTCCTCTCTACATTTCTATCATAAGTCTCCTATCCTATCTTCTATTCCATCTCTAAATCCGCCTAACCTACATACATATATACATACATATATATTTTCTACTACATAACTCCCTCTACACTCCATCCCCCTTCCAACCTACACAATCCGCTACCCTCCAAAACCTCAAAATACCTTATACACTCCACTCCCACCCCTACCTTTTCCCCCCAAAGCCCTCTAAAATAAATCCTACAACAGAAACCTTACACACGTCCATTCTCCTAACGCGAAATCAACAAAAAGTTGCACCCAAAAGCACACACATACACAGACGAAGAAGAAGAAGAAGATCAAGATCAAGAAAGATAAGTGAGTGGTGCAAATCATCTCAACCCCCCCCCCCCCTTTTTTTCCATTTCCATTTCCTTTCTTCTTCCACGTACCAAGTGCGTGCAATGCTTGCCAAGTGTATTTCTTTTTCCAGGATTGTTGATCTGCACCGGTATCAACAATCGGGTACACGTACCAAGGTTCTTCTTTCCATCGTCTATCGGCTGGTCGATCGTGCGTTTGCGACGGATGCATTATCGCGATATGTTGGGTAAGTAAGTAAAGGCAGGAAAGAAAAAGGACGAAAAAGAAAAGGAAAAGGAAGAAAAAAAGGGGGGAAAGAGATAAGGAAACGCAGGTGGCGGGGACGCAAGAAATAAAGCAAGGGATACTAAGAGGGATTAAAAGAAAGATACAAGTTCATCACGAATAAAGACGTAAGAAAGGCCAAGCGGAAACACAGGCGATGGGATACGAACGGAGTTATGGGAATTCGGCTGGATTTCCGCTATCAGTGGCATAGGAATCTTGACGGAACAGGGGAAAAAGAAAAGAAAAGAAAACATTCGCAGGGGTTGGTTGCCAGCAAAGAAGAGGATACTCACCAATTCCCAGCTGAACATACATATGCATACATAGATATTCCAGTCCCTTCACGCGCCACCAATCATGTCAGCCACTGCATTGCATCGCATGCGAAACCGCACGTGCAGGCCTTCGCACCTTCCCAAAGCAGCTAGGCCGTCGGGCCGGGCAAGCCAGGGTTTGCGGCGAATCAGCGGGCGAGTTACGCCGCACGCCGCAGATGTGGCTGTCTGCAAGACGCGAGTATCCACGGCACACAGCGCATGTTGGAAAGCAAAACGGGTGAATGGCAGGGTGAGCAAACGGCTGAACGGATGGGGGACGAGGTTTCTTTCCTTGTCGCTGTGGCGGTGCGGTTGACGGCGTGTCCGGGGGACGCGGTGTGATAGGGCAAGTAAGTAGGGGTTTCTTGTCGGTTTGGCCGCCTCGGTACCTAGTCTAGTACGACGAACTTCGGAGCCTTGGTTCTAGTGGTACATAGTGGGATTGGCGGGCGGCGGCGATGCTTGGAAGAGGAAGGACGGAGTGTAGGGGAAATGAATACTTAAAGGAAGCTGGTGGGCGCTGGGTTTAGTCAAGGGAGAAAAAGAGAGGGAGTAGACTTTCATTCCTTGTCGTCTGTCGCTTTGGATTTGGCTGCTTGTTCTTTCTCTCGTTCTGTCGTCTCATTCTTTCAATTGCCCATCATGGCATTGACGCGCCTACTGGCTATTTCAGCGTCAGTCGCTACATGCAGTGCGCTCACGATTGCGCAAATCAACGGCGCAAAGTTCCTGTCGCCGTACAAAGACCAGACAGTATCGAACGTGACTGGCATCATCACAGCAAAAGGGCCCGATGGCCTCTGGCTGCGGTCGACAACACCCGACAGCGACGAGCGGACCTCAGAGTCGTTATACGTGTTTGGACGGACATTTGGCGCCAATCTGACCGTGGGCGATACCATTGTTGTAGGAGGCAAGGTGGTCGAGTTCCGGTCCAACAAAGACTACATTCCTTTGACGGAGCTGTCGGCGCCGGTGCTGGAGAAGAAGCTGGGTTCCGGAGCGCAGGTGCGGGCGCTGGTCATCGGACAGGATACGCTGAGCCCGCCAACGGAGCAGTACAGCAGTCTGGACGGCGGCGACGTCTTCGCTGTGCCCAACAACGTCAGCCAGATTAGTGTGGCGAATCCCGAGCTGCAGCCCAAGAAGTTTGGCCTTGACTTTTGGGAGAGCTTGGTGGGCGAGCTGGTCACAGTCAAGAAGCCGACTGCGCTTACCAAGCCGAACCAGTTCGGCGACACTTGGGTGGCGGGCGACTGGCAGGTTTCCGGGCGCAACGGCCGCGGTGGATTGACCATGACGGACAAGGACGCAAATCCAGAGGCCATTGTCATTGGGAGCCCGCTGGATGGAACCAAGAACCCCACCGGCACCAAGATGGGCGACTCGGTGGATGAAATCACTGGCGTCGTTAGCTACGCTTTCGGCTTCTACCGCATCCTGCCCACCACCGCCATCAAGGTGACCAAGAGCCCGGCACCTGCGCTGCCGCCTCGCTCCAAACTCGTGTCGAGTGGAAAATGCGACGGCATCACCATGGGCGCGTACAATGTCGAGAATCTCGCGCCCAACTCGACACATCACCCGGATCTGGCCAACCACATTGTCAACTACCTGAACAGCCCGGACATTCTTTTTGTGCAAGAGATTCAGGATAACAACGGCCCTGTCAATGACGATGGTAAGTTGCCGAAAATCCTCGCACTATAACATGTCTTTGCTATTACCAGAATGCCGCCGGCATCCGGTCTAAGGTAGCACATGACTTTATCGCATTTTCACAACCCACGTGTTTTGCTTCTTGGCCCAAGGCTCTTATCTACTGGAAGCTAACCTGATGCAGTTGTCTCCGCAAACCTCACCTTGACGACGCTGAGTGCCGCCATCGCAGCAGCCGGAGGCCCCACGTATGCCTTCACGGACATTGTGCCGGTGGACGATCAGGACGGCGGGCAGCCCGGCGGCAACATCCGTAGTGCGTACCTGTACAAGGCCGATACTCTGCGCTTGTACAAGCCGAACCCCGGCGGCTCGCTCGATGCGACAGAGGTGCTTGCTGGGCCTACACTCAAATACAACCCTGGTCGTATCAAGCCTGCCAACGCGGCGTGGAGAAATAGCCGGAAGCCGCTGGTGGCGCAGTGGGAAGTAGTTGGCAAGGCGGATGCAAAGAAGGCCAATGTGTTCTTCACGGTAAACGTACACTTTGGATCAAAGGGCGGAAGCAGCAGTCTCCATGGCGATGCACGGCCACCTGTCAACGGGGGGGTTGGTAAGCTTATCGAGAATAAGACGACTCTAACCATTGGCGCTGACTCGACCATCTAGATGACCGTCTGGAGCAATCCCGTGTAACGGCCAATTTTGTCAAGGTACGTGCTAATTTATTCGCGCGTGTATGCGAGGAACGGGAGTAGATGGTGAGGGTGGCTGCAGCATGTTTCTCATGTCTTTGTTCTGTTGCGCCTGTGCCACCGACAGTGTCACCCTCGCACAGGTTGATGCCCTAGGCCAAAGTGTATGCAGTCACCAGAGCGACGCTGACGAGAGAAAATAGGCTATCCTTTCCCAGGACCAGAACGCCCGCATCGTGACGGCAGGCGACTTTAATGAGTTTGCCTTTGTGCAGCCCCTGCGCGAGTATGCCGATATTTCGGGCCTCAAGGACCTGGATGCCGTGGTGCGAACCGACGAGGTTGAGCGGTATACCTATCTGTTCGACATGAATGCGCAAGAGCTCGACCACATGTTTGTATCGCCTGCGCTGGCTAAGAAGAGCAGGGCGAAGTTTGAGCACGTCCACGTCAATACGTGGCCGGATTTCAATTCGCAGGTTAGCGACCACGACCCGTCTGTAGCGCGGCTGGATGTGTGCGCTTGAATATATACGTCTCAGTAGGCGCGGGAGAATTGGACGCACATGCAAGGCAGCGAGAAGGCTGAATGTGGAAGCAATGTGCGAAACAAAAAAAGAAATCCAGGCGTGCATAGGCTCCCTACCTCGTGCTTCGGTTGGTGCACAGCTGTGCCTGTTGAGGTGTCTGTGTGCCCTATTAATATCGTGCGTTATTGCGGCGTAGCTGCTCATCTCCTTGTACATGCAGACACCAAACAGAAGCAGACGCACGTCCCGCCTGCTAAGTAACACTCTGCACGCTGCGACATGCAGCAAGGGTTCTCGTGTGTAGGCGGCCATTGGCCAATGCGTTTGGACTGCATCCAGGCGTGCAGCGGTAGCCTCTGGACCGTGGATGACGGCGCAGCAAGTCATCAATGGATACGATAGCATCCGGGGCGTGTGGGTTGGGTTGGCAGACGCGTGTGGGTCGGTAGCCGATGCTTGGTGATGATGTCCAGACTCTGCCGTGGCCACGCGACACGCACATGGTGGGCCGGCAAGGCACTGCCCGCCGTGCTTACAATTGCATCGACACGTCTTGAGCGGCGGCAAAGCGCAGCCCAGGGCCGTATGCGGGGAGCCCAGGGCTTGGTGTTGTGCGCTGCAGTGGCCACATGTCGCCTGCTCCGATGCCACGGCCCAGGTTCAGGCGCCGTGGTTTGCGCGCAAGTGCGAGTAGCTTCCATTGTCCCGCTGGGCATACCGACATCCGAAGGCCGCATCGAATTGCGCAAGGCCGCTGCTCCATTTACCCGGCCTGTCCTGCTGCCCCGTCAGCTGTAGGCGTGAATTATCCCGGTAACGGCCAGCGGGAGTTGAGGCCTGGGGTGCGGGGGCGCGCCCTCGCCAAGGCCGCGCTAGCTGTGCCAAGCCCCTCCGCGCCGACCCCAGATTAGACGACAGCTTCCACCCGCCAGGTAGAAACACCATGGCCGCGCCGTCGACGTCTCGTGCAATGCGCCGCTCTCCAGCACGGCGCTGTCGCCGTTGCGGCGCGCATGCTTTGCCAAAGCCTCGCCCTGCCGGCTGAACGACCGTGTGCTGCCGGCGCTGCCGTATGAGCGCCTCGTCTGCTCGCGGGCGTTGTGCCAAGGGCTTGGGTGGCGCCTTCACCGGCCTTGAATGGCCGCGTCGATGGCGCCTAGAAAATGCGTTTGGCACCAGGCCTGTCCGTTCTCCAACGCAGCCAACGCCCAATACATGTTCTTGGCCCGCGACCGCGAGGGGTCTGCCTAAAACGCCGACATGGTCGTGGCCGTGGGATAATTGCTTTGGCATGGCGCCGCCCAGCTATCCGTCCGCGCTCCTTGCACAAGGGAGCGCACCTGCGAGGCTGAAACCCAATCAAAGGCCCCGCGCTTTGTGTCGATTTGCGCCCTCGATGTCTGATCTCACCAGCATGCCGTCCGCCGCTCTGGCTCTGAACGCCAGCCAGCGCGCCGCCTGCTCGCAGCATGCCGCACTTGATAACGGCACACACATCGTCGCACCGCAGCCGCTAGCGCCAAGCAGACGTGCGTCGAGATCATCGCCCCATTCCTTCTTGGGCTTCCTGGCCCACCGCCACCATCAGACGAAGCTGTGAGATCCACCCTCATGTCCCATCCAACCGCCCCATGGGGTCCCGGGGCACTAGACAACCCCAGTCGCCTCCATCTGGCCAAGCCCTGTCTCGTTTCCGCGTCACACACACAGGGCAAGTCCGAGCCCGTGTACATATAGACCCTTGGCTGCCCTCTTGTGCGTGAGCTCCCTTCAGACTCTTGTCTTCCTCTCCCGCTGAGAAAAGGCACAATGGCTGACGCTCCAGAGTCCATCAACCACCACAACGCCCTTGTGGCTGACGAAAAGGGCCGGGACCTGTACGCCGATGAGAAAGGCCAGGCCGTCTACTCCAACGATGTCAACAGCTCCCAGGGCAGTGCTCCGGCCGACCTCGACGAGTACCCAGATCCAGACATTGGCAAGACCGATGAAGAGCGTGCCAAACTTGTATGTGCCCCTACACGCTGCTGGCCAAGGCTAGGATTAACCCATGCTAGGACAAAGCCCTGGTACGGAAGATGGACAAGTGGCTGATTCCATGGCTGTCGCTGCTGTATCTCCTCTCCTTCCTAGACCGCACCAACATCGGAAACGCCCGTGCCGCCAACATCGAAAGGGACCTAAAAATGGGAGGCCGCGATTACAACCTGGCCTTGACAATCTTCTTCATTTCCTATGCCGGATTTGAGCCGCTGACCAACATTGCCATCAAGAAGTGGTCTCCTCGTGTTTTCTTCACCGTCATCATCCTGACTTGGGGTGCCATTATGACTCTCATGGGTGTTGTCCACAACAAGGCGGGTCTGTTGGCTAGTCGCTTTTTCCTGGGTATCGCTGAGGCTGGTCTGTTTCCCGGAGTCAACTACTATCTCTCGTGAGTTCGCAACGTCCGTGCCCGAGATCAACCTGACTAATCCCAAGATAGTTGTTGGTACAAGCGCCAGGAGCTTGGCTTCCGTGCTGCTCTTTTCTTTTCCGCAGCCGCTCTTGCCGGATCTTTCGGTGGTCTCCTCGCTGCCGCCATTACCGAAATGGATGGCGTCGCTGGTTATGAAGGCTGGCGATGGATTTGTGAGTTGTTGTCCTGCTCCAGTGCGCGGCATTGGCTAACACACACAGTCATCATCGAGGGTCTCATGACGGTACTTGTTGGCATATTCTGCTGGTGGATGACGTTCAATTTCCCCGACACTGCCAGTTTCCTGACCGCGGACGAGAAGCTGCGCGCCATGCGACGCCTCAAACTGGATGGACAGTCTCGCGCCAAGGTGGGCGGTATCGATCGCCGCCACGTTATTGCAGCCCTCAAGGATTGGAAGACCTGGGGATACTCAGTCATCTACATGGGCTGCCTTTGCCCGCTGTACTGCTTCTCCCTCTTCCTCCCAACCATCCTTCTCGGTATGGGTCACAAGGGTACCAAGGCTCAGCTCTTGTCCGTACCACCCTACGCCGTTGCCGCTACCTTGACTGTTATTATCGGATATATTGCCGACAAGACCAAGCAGCGTGGAATCTGTAATCTGGTTGTATCAGCCATTGGGTGCGTCGGTTTCGCCATGCTACTCGGCACAACCAAGCCGAATGTCCAGTATGCTGGTACCTTCCTCGGCGCCATGGGCATCTATCCAACCGTCTCCAATACCTTGACGTGGGCCTCTAACAACGTCGAAGGATCGCTTAAGCGTGGTGTCATGGTCGGCGTGGTTGTTGGCTGGGGTAACATGAACGGTGTTGTGTCGTCCAACATTTACAACCCCAAGGAGAAGCCGCATTACCGCACCGGACACGGCATCGTCTTGGGATACATGGCCTTGTTCTTGTTCGGCGGAACTCTCTTCATGCACCTCGCCCTGAAGCGCGAGAACAAGTTGAGGAAGGAGGGCAAGCGCGACGAGTGGGTACAGGGCAAGACCGAGGAGGAGATTGCCGAGATGGGCGACGAGCGACCGGACTTTTACTACACTACCTAGTAGTTATCATCGTGTTTAGTTAGAATTCTGTGTGCAGCCCGTCCTCGTCGAGCAGCTTTTCCGTGCTTTTCTTTGAGATACCCGCGACATTGGGGTAATCTAGTTGGGACCCAATTCGGCTGAATCATCATCAGCATTAGAATCGTGAGGCCTGGTGTATGCGGCCAGCTCACGTCAATGAAAAGAATCCATACCTTGGGCCTTTGGTGAGCAGCATGGCGTGTGGTGTGAGTGATGTGGTGTGTCAGGATGCGTGGAGATGATAGTTAGACTCGGGAATAAGGGCGCCTATAGCCGTTCGGGTAAGTATGATGCTTGATGCCGTTCATCCGAGCGGCCGCGGAAATCAGGCACCAGTAGCGAAGCCCCTCGAGATGAAAGTGATGGAACACGATGAGTGCTGCTTGTGCAAATGGAAGGGCGGTGGTATTCGAGGGCATCTGGCGTCGGCCGCGGTCGCGTTGTGCCAGCGTTATGACGCCATTCGCCCCGATAGGGAAGTCGCTCCACTTCTCGCCTTTCACTATCCTCCTGCTGACTAACACAAGTCTTGCATAACCATCTTTTTTCCAACCACCCTCATCTTCCTCGTAGCCAGCACATATCTTGACTCGACACAACCGAATTCTTCATGTATTAAACAAAGCTCCACTGCATCGCAATAGAGGTGATATCGTGATAATCGTACTGACAGGCAAACAGCGGATGTTCGCCAGCTATATATACCCAGTCTCCCCCAGCCTCCACCGCCGAGAAGCATCCCCACCAACCCCAGGATTTCCAAGTTTCTGGGTCCATTCTGCAGGCATTGGCTTGTCAGTCCAAACCACCTTTTTCTGCAGGGCCTCAGCCATGTCTACGTTGAGCGCCAAGACATGGTGCCGAGCCGCTTCCGGCTTATACCCGAGCGTGGCCACCATGAACGGCTCGTCGGCATGGCAAGACATCTTGGAAGTCCTAGGCATTTGGTTTTGGGGCATGCCGTGTGACAGAAGGGAATCCTTCCAGTCATCGTTTGATTGTCGATTGATTAGCTGGTGTTGGCACCTTGTCATCGCGGGAGGGAACCATGGGGATATCTTTACAATCTTTTCGGCTCTTGTTGCTGGCTCTACTGAGTCTGAGCGGTGATGATTTGTTCAAGAGGTCTTGCCATGATCAAAGGATCTGCCGTGGAGAATGATTGTTTTCGATTATGATAGAACGACGGTTAAAAGATGAAATCCAAGCTTAGTATATTGCTAACTTTATTCAAACTCTGCCGAGACCTGAATCGAAGGTCTGCTCGCCGCATACCAGGCCAGAGGTATGAGTCATTAGTTAGCTCGCATCCCATTGTCTTGCTAGACCGCCATTGGAAACCTAGAGCCAATCAGTCCTGTCCATACAGCCACACTATCCTCACCTCATACTCATAGCCAAATAATCATCTCCAAATTCAACGGAAACTACATGTCATGATGTCCAAATCATTTATCTATTGCCAGCACCTTGTTTCCCAGCACTCTGCCGCTTCTCTCTTTCCTCGCGCCACACTTCCCTCCTACTCTTCATATCCTGCGCCAACATCCGTATATCATGAATCAGCCTATCAGCCATATACAGCCACTCGTAGCCTTGATATAACGGCTCCCCAGAATAATTCCTCCGTGAATATCGATACTGGTACGGTCTCGGCTGCTGGGGCACATAGTACGACGGCACGCTTGATTGTTGACCTGAAAACATGATGGCTTGCCTTGGAACACGGCTCGGAATCCAAGAAAAGCGCAACAGGTAGTATTGGAGAGCGAAGGAACTAAATCATCTCTCTGTTGATATATACCCCCACACCCAAACACCACATCTCCAACGCTCCCCAGCACTACCAACGCACGAGAAAAACCTCATATAGCCACCACACCATGCCCTCCCCTGCCACCAAACGACTCCCCTCAACCCTCAAACACCAAGACGCACAAACACACACTACCAGCATACCCAACGCCATACCACCTCTTCTCCTCGTGTGCCAGCGCAAACGACTTATACATACGTACATCCTACGCCCCCGCCAAACCGCTCAACCAATAACCCTCCCTTCAACACGCGTTTCAGCGCCAACACATCTGTTTCAATCTAACACTTCGCATGGAACACCTGTGTAAACGCTTTGAGGACTTCTTTTTTTCGTGCTGTACTATCATTACAATCAAGATCACGGTTATATGCATGTTGGCTGTAGGGCAGTGAGTTAACGTCGTAGGCGCAGTGCCGCTGACGACGACGAAGAAGACTATGGGGCGGCTGTATGCTGTAGAGCGGTAGATGCTTGGGTTTTCAGAGAAGTAACTACCCTAAGAAGAATTCTCTGCTTAACGATGACAGAGGCAAGAAGGTCTAAAAGGCTACGCTTATACTGGGAAATAGGTATCAGAGGGTATGCACATGCTAAGTTAGTTTTACTCGGCTAGAAACTATATAGAACTAGTAAGAAACCATAGAAATGATAATATGCTGTGCATTAGTCTTTGTTGTCCGGGTCCATAATCAGTCATTTAGTGCTTTAATTTTTCTTTTCTTCCAACCCAGAAGCTAAGACCTTGTGTCGCACTCGTATTGATTGGTGATACGGCGCTATATAATCCAGCTTTATTTCAGAACCCAGTGTGGAAAAGGGAGCATTTCATCACATAGCGAAGATAGGGTCAATCGGAATATCATAATCCAAAGGAAAAACAAACAGCAAGCGTTCCAGTCCAAGGCTGCAAAAGTGGGGAGTAGAAATCAGAGAGTGAGAGAGAAATGTATCAGCCGGTAAGAAAAACCTCATATACTTATTGTTCGTTTTTTTTTCCTTTACTAGCCAAGAAGATGAATGTATGCCCCTGAATTACTTAATCGAGTAGTCTTTTCTGAGATAATAATGCAGATGGAAAAGGCGACTGGGTGTATTTATCCCAAACTGTACTTACACATATACAACCAGTTGTATGTAGTACATCCGTTTCTCCAGCAAAATAGGTTTCTTTGGTACACCTGGTAGCCTTGTCCCGAAGCAAAAAAAATACTATTTCACTTTTGGATACTTATACGCCTCAAGCTTAGCTTGATTTACTTGAGTTTGGCGTACAATCTAGGCGTTCAGGTCGTCTAGTGCGTGTACTGACTTAGTGACTTCTGCTTAACGCTGTAGATAATTACAGCGCGTCGCCCTGGGGGGTATTGCGTCTTGTTTGATACCTCAAGGGCGAGCTGAATCTAAGGGTTAGAAGAAGGCTTCAAGTGTTGCTGCTGTTGTTGTTATAACGTTGGGGTGAAGCAATACGTGTTTTGGTGGGAGAGATTGGCAAAAGTGGGCAACTTGCGCGTAAGATAAGTGCGTTATCGGTAAGGCTCGAACCGAGACAAATTCTTATGGTAATAGTTACTCTTACAAGGCTCAGATGGAAGCTATGCACCCTATGAACATGACTACCAGCCTCTCCGTCCCCAAGGATACCGGAATGGTAGACGAGGAACGCTCTCCTCTCCAAGTCTAGCATGATAGTAACATGATACATTCTGACATCCCTGATAATTGCATGCACCCCGTGGCTTGGATCAATGCACACAGTACAGTAACAAACCATCAGCTGGAGCATTTCCACCCGTAACGCAATTGTGTGTACCAAATTCATTAAAATCGCCGCCGTAACGCATTTTATAACCGTCTCTTGGCAATCTGTAGCACTATATACAGATATACTAGATAAGCCCAGATATCTATAGTGTATCGCCAGAGTCGTAACCTTGAAAGGTAAGACGTTATTATGTAGAGTTAGTTACACAAACCCTACCAAGTCAGCCATCACAACTAGAATCGCCATGGTTGAATGAATCGGAACAAAACAATGTGTCGCCGAAGACGGGGCTGAGAAGAGGCGTTAGGGTGAGAGGGATGATTCCCTTGATGATTCTAAGATAATGTGTTGGAAGGCTCTTATTAGCTATAGTATGTTTTTATTGTATAGTATGCACAATGTCTAGCCAGAGGACTATATTTCTAGTTATATACACTAGTGCCTTCTAAACTAAGTAGTCATTAGTTAGGTATAGTAAATCGATCGCTCATGTTGAGTTATGAGTTCCTGAATATCTAACAAAGAAGATGGTATATATCTAGTAGGATATTCGGCAGGTCTAGTAGATCGATTGCCTTTATAAATAACTGGTACATATGTGCCCTAGATAAGGGCCCATGTTGGGGAACGCTAAGGCTCTGCTCGCCAAGCGCCTAAGCAATGAACTGCGTATTGCATTTTGTTTTGTTTAGTTATGAAATTGATAGGTCGTTATGTTTAAGAAAGAATATTATAATATATTTTTACGCAATAAGAATATCGAGTCAATACTTGTAGGTATAGTATTGAAATCTTGACAATAATATAGAATTATGCATGCTGACATGGATGTAGTGACTGACTGTTCTGCAACGGAGATGAAGTTGTTTGGTGTTTGATGTTTGCAATGCCAGCATAGTACAATCATCGCATAGATACTGCTTAGCTGTCATGACAACTACACCAACACACCTTGCACGTGGCTTCACTGACCGACATCTAATTGACAATTCATCTGATGTAGTGAGTGATGATATATGTTCGTTGTTAGAAAGCTATATAGAATTTTAGGAGAGATTTGAAGAACTGGCTTTGTCATGAATCCGGAAAGAGAGTAGTCTAGCAACAACGGCACCGCAACAACACTAAGTTGTACCATTGCCGTGTTGACAGCCTATGTAAAGATGATACCCCCATCAATGACGATTGTCTGCCCCGTCATATAATCGCTGTCCTTGCTACACAGAAAACTCACGGTACTACTAACATCCTCGGGCACACTTGTCCTACCCAGGGCTATCAACTCGTTTGTATACTTTTTGATCGTGTCGCCTTTCTTCGCTCCAGTCTTCTCCCCCAACTTCTCATCGATCAAGTCCCACATGGCGGTGCCGACGATGCCAGGGGCATACGCATTCACGGTGATTTTGTGCTCGGCCATTTCCATGGCAAAAGCTTGGGTGAGACCACGGACAGCGAATTTGGAGGCGCTGTAGTGGGAGAGAAGAGCAAAGGGTTTGAAGGCTACGATGGAGGCTGCACCGAGGAGTTTACCGCCGGTTCCTTGGGAGATCATTTGTTTGGCAGCTGTGGTGTAGCAGTTGTATACACCGTATACTGAGACTGTTTAGCATGGAACGGGGGATGTCTTTTTGGAACGCACCGTTTACTTCAAACATGCGCTTGAGATCTTGCTCGGTCAGGTCAAGCAAGGCTTTTACTTGGGCGATACCGGCATTTGCCACCATTGTGTTGAGTGGACCCAGTTCGGACACTGATGCTTGCACCAAGCCTTGTACCTCGGCCATATTGGATACATCGGCTGTGTATGCAAAAGACTTGCGGCCTATATTCTGGATTTCTTGGGCAACCTTGTCGGCTTCGGATTTGTTGGCTGCAATGTCATTGATACACACGTCGTATCCGTCATTGGCTAGTCTGAGAGCAATGGCTTTGCCGCTGTTGAAGTCAGCCGGGTCGACGGACACTGTGGAAGAGTAGGCTCACATTCCACGTGCAGAGCCCGTTACAATGGCTGTTCTCTTCTCGTTGGATGTGATGGCATAGTTACGTATCCATGGACGGGCTTGACCAGAGATCCGCATAAGACTTGTAGGATTTCGTGCAGCATACGAGAGAATCTTGACTGGTAGACGAAAGGACATGATGAATAGCTCTGTTATGAGAAGCCGATGGCAAGATGAGTAGATATATGAATGCGTGCGGGCTGTTACACGCAGCATTCAAATGGCTTGCGTCAACGTCTGATTCAGCACCATCTCCGCACCTGCAACCCGGAAATGCCAATACGGGCTATCCGGGCATGCGGAGGTTGGGTGGTGCATGTCCATATGAACCCCTCTTGCGGCGTCCCGTCGCCCGCATCATGGACAGCCAACCGTCCTCATCGGGTGTAAATGGCCCGGGAAATGACGTCCGCAGGCATACAGTGGGAAGCTCACGAGACCAACGGCACGGTTCCGCACGCTCAATCGGGCCCTGGACAGTCGCTTGCTCTCCCCGGGCAGACGCTGGGTGGCGCAGCAATGCACGTATGTGTTTGTGTATGGAGCTAGAGAGGTGGTGAGTGAAGGAGCTGGTGCGGGGAACTTCGGGGGTGCCAAGCCAGCGTCTGCCATGCCAGTCTTGTCTTGTCCCTTTGTCGTGGGCAGCGCAAAGCATCAACACCCCCGTACTGGCACAGGCAGCCACAATACCGACGGCACCATGTCGCGCCAAAGCATGGCGCCGCAGCGCAATCTGTCGCTCACCGAGGAATTGGAAAAGCTGGAGCAGTCCATTACCCTGACGCTGCAAGGTAAACAAGGCCTCGCATGCCCCGCCAACGCGACTGACGAGGGCAGAAATCGACCAGAACTTCAGCCGCGCGCATCGCATCGTCACATCCGACATCCTGCCCATTGTCGAGCAGTATGGGAAGCACTCGGAAGCCGTGTGGGAGGGCTCCAAGTTCTGGAAGCAGTTCTTTGAGGCCAGCGCCAACGTCTCGCTTTCTGGGTACGAGGCGCCCGACCAGGATGAATCGGCTGTGCACGACGAAACAGAGCAATCGCACACGTATGAAGACGAGACGGTCGAAGACGAAGAGACGATGACGGGGGCAACAACCACGCCGCCGCGGCCAAGGTCTGCGCAAGACGACGAGCCCGAGTCCACCATTGCCTTTGACTCGCCTTCACTGGGTCACAGCACACCACGCGTCCCCCTTTCGGACAAGAAGACGATGCAGATGGAAGGCGACATGAGCGACGGCGAGGAAGAGCCGCAGTTTGCCGGCCTGTCGTCGCCCTACGAGGCACTCAGGTCTGAATTCCAGCCCAACTTGGGCGACACAAAGACGCCCAGGCTGGACCCAAGTACTCCGGGCAAGGGCCAAGCGCTGCCCGATATGAGCGGTTTCGACTCTTCGCCCTTTATGCAGCCCACGGCGACAAAGCAGCAGTCGTACACGAACCAGGACCCGCTGCTGCATCGCGTGCTTGACAAGACATACCGTGTGCAGGCCACGCCCATCATCAGTCCGCGCAAGTACAAGCCAACAGGTGCTTTCACGCCCCGCACTGCGCAGCGTGGCGCACCCACGCCCCGGAGCGTCACCTCCAGATTTCCAGCATGGACCGAAGACTCGTCGCCGCCCTCGTCTCCCGCACCGCAACTGCGTGCTGACATCTTCTCGCCCATGAAGACGCCGCGGACGCCCGGTGTAAGCGTCCAGACACCCGCAAAAGGCAAACATCCCATGAGCATCCCAAGGACTGGGGGCACCATCTTTTACGACAGCGACGAGGAAGAGGACGAGATTGAAATCTTCAGTCCGCCCAAGACGATCCAGTTCCACATTCCCCAGAGCAAGCTTCTGCAAACGCCCGGTATGTGCAAGGCCACTGTGACCAAGTACAATCGACTGACAATCGCACAGCCCGCGAAGCCAGCAAGCGCATTGTAGACGACCTCTTGATGACTGCAGGAGGCGACATCACGGACACAACGGGAGGCATGGACGAAGACAGCCCGAGCGTGGTGCGGCGGCAGGTGGATCTGGACGACAGTTTCTAGAGGAGCAGGAGGAGGATGTGGAGAATAGAGCATTATACCCCACGGTGCATTCCATAAATCTACAAGTCGAGGCGATGGCTGGGGGAGCTCCGAATACCTTGCATGTGAGGCTCCACAGTGGATGCAAGCTAGCGCGCGGCGGACGCTAGCGCCGGCGACCCCATGCAACAGTTGCATCGTCATTCCATCACCATTGCCGGCACCCGCCAGGCGACAGCAGAGCCACGAGAGCCCCCGGAACCGTCTCGCGTGTGCAGCCTCGCAATGCCAAAGGCCAAACGACCGCCGACGTCGGGCTATGCCCGCATCGCCCAAGCCGAAGAAGAGGACGACTCTGGCAGCGAGTTGGAGGGCGACTACCACCAGAGCTCCCTGGCCAACGCGCAGTTTGCCCCTATACAGCCCCAGCGGACCTCGGGCATGCGTATCAACGGATCCAGCCAGAATTCGCCCAACCTCAAAAGCTCGCCCTTTGCACGACGCCCGCGCTCCAACTCGGGCGTCGACATCAAGGCCATCAACGCCCGCTTCGAGCGGTGGGCCGAGGAGATTGCGCAAAAGTTCAAGATCAAAAAGGGCCAGGATGCGGCTGAAGACGAGCCGCTCGAGATACACCACTCGGTCTTCCAAGCCCCCGATTGGGTGCGCCCCGCCACGGCCGAGTCGCTCACGTTCGACTACGACGTCCCGTCGGACCGCCTGACGAAGCTCGAGTTCGACGACATTGTAGAAAGCGTCCGCACGGCCATTGAGATGGAGGTGCATCCCAAGCTCATCACACAGGGCAGCTCAGGCAGCTACTTTGCACGCAACCCGCAGGGAAAGGTGGTGGGCGTCTTCAAGCCAAAGGACGAGGAGCCGTACGCGTCGCGGAATCCAAAGTGGACAAAGTGGATACATCGCAACCTGTTTCCCTTCTTCTTTGGCCGCGCCTGTCTCATCCCCAACCTCAGCTACGTCTCCGAAGCCGCCGCATACGTCCTCGACACCCAGCTGCGCACCAACCTCGTGCCCTACACCGACATTGTGGGCCTCTCGTCCAAATCCTTCCACTACGATTTCTGGGACAGGCGGGCCTATTACCGGAAAAGAAAGCCGTTTCCCGAGAAGCTCGGTAGTTTCCAGGTGTTTTTGAAAGGCTTCAAGGATGCTAACATCTTCCTAAAAGAGAACCCCTGGCCGGACCAGCACGCGACGGGATACAACGGGGACAGAGCGGCGCGCAAGAAGAAGCGGAGGTGGGCAGAGGACTGCAGACCAAGCGGAGCGCAGTCCGACGGCGAGGATGACGAGGAACAAGCGAGCATGATGGATCCGCACAGCCAACGGAGAGGCTTCTGGACACCAGCACTGCAACAGTCGTTCAGAGAGCAACTGGAGAAGCTGGTCATCCTAGACTACATTATGCGGAACACGGACAGAGGGCTGGACAACTGGATGATCAAGATCGACCACAAGACACAGCAAGCGACGATTGTGGCGGAGCCCCCCAAGCTCGAGGAAGACGTGGATGCCCAGGACCACCAGCCAAGCGCCTACACCAGGCATTCCATGGAGGCATTGGACCCGTACGGACGACGAGAGCCGATGCGTGCGGCTAGCCGGTCCAACACTCCCCAGCAAAGCGGGTCGACGCCTAGGGCGGTCATCGGCGCAATAGACAATTCTCTATCTTGGCCATGGAAGCACCCAGATGCCGTAAGTACCATTTCTGATTGCTGGGCGACAGCACACTGACACCGGCCTAGTGGCGCAGCTATCCATTTGGCTGGCTGTTTCTCCCCGTGTCCCTCATTGGACAACCCTTCTCCGAAGCCACGCGTCGCCACTTTCTTCCTCTCCTCACCTCGAAGCAATGGTGGAGCGATACCCAATCGGCCCTCCGCAAGTGCTTCTCGCAGGACGCCGACTTCAAGGAGCGCATGTATGCCAAGCAGATTGCCGTTATGAAGGGACAAGCCTGGAACGTGGTGGAAACACTCAAGACACCGGACCTGGGGCCTCTTGAGCTCACACGACGAGCGCGGGTATGCGTGTGGGATGACATTGTGGAGATACCGATTGCCGTTCCACTGAGGGCGCCATCTGCGGAAATGCGGAAGCGGCAGCGAGGCAGGTCTCCCAGACTAGAAGAAGAGCAGGAGGAGATGGATATCACGGCCATCTCGACGCCACCACAGAAGCCGCAGCCAGACCTTCTCATGAACTCGCCTCCGCTAGAAAATGCATCGGGCAACCGCTTCAACCTGGCGCGCGGCGCGTCGTCGCTCGACGTACGCCAGACCGATGGCCGCGCCGAATCGCCGGGCACCAGGAGCGATGTATACTCGGGCTCGCGGAACGTGGATAGACATGGCAATGGGCGGCCAGTGCAACACTCGCGGATGAGCTACGAGGCGCCTCGTCGGCATGCTCGCGATGCACGCCACCACCGGCGGTTTTCGCTAACGCAGGGGCGAGACATTGATGATTACGGGTTTGACGACGAAGGCGATCTGGGGTATGCGGCCAACGAGGACATGGAGGGGAACCGCAAAAAGGTGATTGTGGAGCGGCTGGAGATGGTCAAGGGGCGCAATCCGGTCTTTACGTGGTGTTGAGCGGGGGCTGGATTGTCGGCCAGGACATGCATTATGAGAGCAACGATTGTTTGCATGGTGAGGGTAGGATATCATGGCGCTGGCATGGGCATAGACGGGCGGGCTGGTTGCATGGGCGGCGTTTTGCTGTTGTACAGACGGGCATGTAACAATGCTAAAAGGACGGTTGCACAGTTGTGCCTTGCACGTCCCCCACGCGCAGGGGTCATTTGAGCGGCAGAGTGGGAGGCGTGATTGCCCATGAGGTGAATTGCATGTTGCTCAGCGAGGGCATCTGGCGGCGCTTCCTCGGTGACATCCCCGGACCCGTCTGGCGGCCATGTGACGATGGTGAGCGGCACAAGAGAGTGGGTGCAGCAGTGTGGCATTGTTGAACGCGCGTCGGATAGGAGCAACGGGGGAGGGGGCTGTGGGACATTGTTGGGACTCTTGAATTCAATAAGACGGTGGGGTTAGTGTGGCAGCGGTGGTGGTGCGGTGCGGGCTGTCAGCTGGAGCAGTCATGGCGTTGCAGGCATCACAGCTAGCAAAGCATATTCGGCGAGGATGCCAAGGCGGCAGGCCGTCGTGGCTCTTGGTGTCGACGACACGGCGCAGGCTGGCAGGAGGATAGCGTGCATTAGGGGCATATCCGATGTCGTTGGCACGGCGCTGCGAACACATGCAGCGTCTCGGTTCCGGCGTGGATGTGGGTGTATGTGTGTGTGTGTGTGTGAGTGTGAGTGTGTGTGCAGGCAAGGCACGCCCACCACACCCACACGAGGCGGAAGAATCGATGGGTCATCTGACATACCCGACCGCACTCGAGCTAGGCCGCTTCCAGCCACACCACAGGCCAAAGACGTCCGTACAGGCGACCATGAAAGGCAACAGCCCACAGTCGGACGCACATCATTCACCCACGCCGTCCTGTCTCTGCTCTGCCTCTGCCTTGCCCGGCCCTGCGACGACACTCTGCTTGCCGCCTCGCGCAACCCGCCACTCTCGCCGCGACCGGTCCTCTACTTGCTGTACACCGCCCGCACTGGCCTTTATTTACTGACTTACTTATCCGGGCCACACTGGAGCACGCCCGAGTAATCAGCATTACGCCATCCCGCCCGCGGCCACCACGAGCCCAGGACCAGCTGCATTCCATCAGAGAGCCATCAGAGCCTGCCAGAGAGACGCCCCCGCCGTGTGTGTGTGACCCCACGGCCGTTTTTCTTTTCTGTCCTGCCTTTCCCACGTGTCGACGCGAAGCCCATATCACGGCCTTGGCATCAGATGCGCTGCGCCGGATAGCATCACGGCGCCGCGGGAAGAACTGGGAGGATTCTCACAAGTGAGCAAGGAAAAAGAAAAGAAAAGAAAACTCGCAGGTAAAAGAGACGACTCGACGTTTGCCCGCGACAGTCTCCTAGGCAGCATGAAGCCTGCTCTATTACTTGACCCCAGAGGGGTGCGGAGGACAGGTATATTTCTCTACTTTTCTTCTTCTTCTTCTTCTTCTTCTACTTCTTCCTCTCTTGTCTGCTTCTTGATCCACTTCTTTTCTCTCGTCTCTCACCATCCCTTCTTGTTTGCTTTGAAAAGTCCAGCATCCCATATTCTCAGCCACTCTTTACAACATGGCAGCATCAGGTCTGGGCATGGACATGGCAGACGCCGCGTCTTTGGATACAACGTCAATCTCCCCGCTTGCCATGCACGAGCCTGAGACATGTCTATTCGACACTTCCAGCCCTAGTATGCATGACATGTTTTCCCTCCACCAGCCTTCACTAGACCAATCCTCCATGCTCGTTCACGCCGAGCTAACTGCGCACGTGCCAGGCGAAACTCAGCATCACCACCACAACAACAATGGATCGCCTGTACCTCAGCTGTCGCAGTTTGACCCTCGAGCCCTGCTGAATCCAAAGAGTGCAAATCCTAAGCGGCCCGCCTCATCTGGTGCAGACACTGACCGCGGCCGCACCGAAGCCAGCAACGGCGGCCAAGTCTCACTTGTCGAACGCTTGCACAACGTTCAAGAGCGCACGGCGGCGCCTGCAAAGCGAGTCAAGACCGAAGACCCACAACGGAAGCCTCAAAGCAGACCGACCTTTGCTGCCGGAAGCGCGCTTGATCTGCAAAATCAAAACAGCCCTGCTGCACACCCGCCTCCGCAAAGGCCGCCCATTGACCTAACCATGAGTAAGAGCTGCGCCCAACAAACACACAAGTATGGCTAACATGTCCAGGTGACGACGATGAGGAAGTCCAGGTCGTTCGCGACAATGGAGACGACGACGTCTGCATCGGCAAGGTCAAGCAGACTTACATTCAAGCTCACCTCGTGCCTTTTCCTGATCCCAAGAAGTTCACTGGCAACCACGGCGGTCAAAGCCGAATCAAGGTCAGTTTCCGCAGGGGTGGCGGCAACAAGGGCAACCAAATCATCATGGTTCTGGACGGCATGGGCAAAGAGTTTGGTCGGGTCGACATGAAGACAGCACAAGGACTTACTCCTTTGATCGACAGCGCCAATACGAACGGCCTCAAGTGGCTGGCTTGGACAGAACCGCGTCGAAAGCAACCAGGTGAAGGCCCGCCCGGCAGCCAGTCGTCTGCCCTGATTACTATGACGCTGCAGCTGTACTGTCCACGCCGAATGGCCGATAACCTCGGCAAGTTTCTCAAGAGCAAAGGCCTCATTCTCGAGGCCCCCGTGTTTGAGCTCGCGCGTCATGACTACTACAACCCGCAAACCAAAGATGGCTTTCAGAAGACGCAGGTTTCACAGCATGGTTTTCAGATGCCTTCTCAGTACCCTACCATGAGCAACTACGTGGTCCGCAGTGTCGATGAGATTCGCCAGGATGTAGACGATGTCTTTGACACGGTCGTCACCAGCTCTGAAGCGTTGCCAGCCCGTGAGCCATCGAACCTTATCAAGACTGGATTGTATCCACATCAAAAGCAAGCGCTTCATTTCATGGTCGAGCATGAAAAGGATCACACTGCCCAAGACTTGAATCGGCGAAGAGATCCCATGTGGACGACCAAGACGCATGACAATGGTCGCATCTCATACGTACATATCATCACTGGCGAAAAGCAAGCGCAGAAACCACGCCCAAGCTTGGGAGGTATATTGGCTGACGAGATGGGACTCGGAAAGACGCTTAGTGTCCTGTCTCTCATCTGTGACGACGAATCCATTGCTGCAGCACAAGTCTTTTGCCAAAAGAGGCCTCCTCCGCGACCCCTTCCTGCAATGATCCAGCCTATGATCAACACTCGTGCGACGCTGCTTGTATGTCCGCTAAGTACAATGACTAATTGGAAGGAACAAATCAAGGAACATTTCCCAGAAGGCAGCGCATTGAAGTGGACGCGGTACCATGGAGCTGAACGATTCACCATGACGCCCGAGAAGCTGGCGGACCATGACATCGTCTTGACTACGTACCATATCATCGCCAAGGATATCATGGATAAGAAACGTGCCTTGCCGTATCTCCACTGGTTCCGTATTGTGCTGGACGAAGCCCACACCATCCGAAACCCAACAAACCAATCCAAGGCTGCCTGCAATATGATGGGCCAGCGACGATGGGCTGTTACTGGTACGCCAGTCCAGAACCGACTTGAGGATCTTGGCGCACTGTTCAATTTCATCAAGCTAAAGCCCTTTGACACACCCTCGGGCTTCAACGCGCACATTCTCAATCCCTTCAAGAACGCCGATCCTAACGTGGTCAAGCGACTGCAGCTCCTCGTGAGTACGGTGACAATCCGCCGCACAAAAGAGATAATCAAGGATGAGGTGCCGAAGAAGATTGACTATGTCATCAAGCTACAGTTTTCCAAGGAAGAGAGGCAGTTGCATGATTGGTTTGAGAAGGATACGCAGCGCAAGGTGCTCGCTGTGACCCATGGTGACAAGATGGGCGGCAAGTCGTACGCGCGTATTCTTACGGCCATCCTCAACCTACGCCTGATCTGCGCCCACGGTCGCGACTTGCTGAGCGAAGAAGCCTTGAAGACTACAGACGGCATGACGTACGAGCAGCCCATGGAAATCGAGGAAGATGGCCAGGAGATGCCCCAGCTCACGCGTCAACAAGCATATGAGATGCTCAACCTCCTCGAGTCTACAAGCGCAGCCGACTGTCTCTACTGCCCTGGAAAGAAGTCAATATTGGACGGCGATGCAGATGATGAGGACGAAGAAGGAAATGCGCAGGACACTATGGGATTCATGACTACGTGTTACCACCTCGTCTGTCCGCGCCATGTGAAGAAGCTCCGCGATCAGTGGAAGGATCTTGTCCAACACGATGGGTTTGTTCGCTGCCATGTTTGCGACGATATCAACCGGCCATCTGTACTCGAACTAAAGCGAGCCGACTTCCTCGCTTACCTTGAGGAGCAAGACCGTATCCGCAAAGACCCCAAGTTGGCCAAGAAGGTGGGTAGCTATACCGGTCCGCACACAAAGACCAAGGCGCTTCTCAACGATCTTGATGAATTCAGGCGCTGGAGCGATGCGCATCCCGACGAGCGACCTATCAAGAGGTATGGAATTTCTACTTTTAGGCATGTTTCATTACTAACACCTCACCCAGCGTCGTCTTCTCCTCGTGGACAACTCACCTCGACCTGATAGAAATCGCACTCAAGACCGCTGGCCACACACTCGTCCGCCTCGATGGCCGCATGAGCCGCGATGCGCGCGACAAGTCTATGGCGGCACTACGCAACGATCCCTCTGTGCGCGTCATGCTCGTTTCCATCGGCGCCGGTGGCCTCGGCCTTAACCTCACAACCGCAAACAAAGTTTTCATGATGGAACCGCAATTCAATCCCGCAGCGGAAGCGCAGGCCGTCGACCGCGTGCACCGTCTCGGCCAGGACAGAGAAGTCATGATCAAGCGCTTCATCATGCAGGACAGCTTCGAGGAGAAGATGCTCGTGCTGCAGGAGAAGAAGAAGGCCCTTGCTGACTTGACAATGGCCAGGGAGCGTAAGAGCAAGGAGGAAGCGACCAAGCAGCGACTCGAGGAACTTCGAAGCCTATTCAGATAATTCCCTGGAGTCACAAGAGCTGCTTGACGTGGTTTTGATGGCGTTTGATGGCGTTGAACGGCTGTGCCGGGTCGCTGGGATGTGCGTGTGTATGCGTGTGTATGTGTGCTTGGGGGGATGAGAAAAGCGTTTTGCGGGAGTCAAAACACGATGAACACACACACACAGAGACAGAGAGAGAGAGGAGAGAGAGACAGAGTTTCTGGTGGTACTTACCTTGCCTGTGCCTCTTTGCCCCAACCAACCAACCAACCAATCAATTACGAGAAAGAAAGAGTTTATGCCCCCATCTTTACAGAGAGAGAGAGAGAGAGAGAGACAGAAGAGAAAAAAAATTCAACACATGATTCATGTATCTGTGTGTGTATCTTTTTTTTTTCTTCTTTTTCGGCCTTTTTTTCGGCTTTTTGCTGGTTGCGCCAGATAAAGCGTGGATGTGATTGCCATGGTGAGATGATTGTACATGAAGAAGAAGATGATGATGATGATGAAGGAGAAGATGGAGATGAAAGGACGGTGGGAGGGAGGGAGGGAGGAAGGGAGGAAGGGAGGGCAGGAATGATAGTGATGATGATGATGATGATGATGATGATGATGGGGACGCCCTATCTTCACTGAAATCTATATACATATTCTCGACATGTTTTCCCTAATATCTTTTTAGCTTATCTTGTCCTACAGCGTCCGATTGCACTGATCTATGTAACTCTAATATTTCACCCACTAATCAAGCGCCCAACGCCCTGGACCGCTACATCTCACCGAGAGAGAGAGAGAGAGAGAGAGAAAGAAACCACTAGATCGCACAAGCGATCTAGCTCGTTCTACATACGTATTCCTAGTCCTAGTAGCAGAATACACTATACTACTTATACGTAGCACATCATTCCCCCCATCACTCCGCGTTTGTGCGAGCTGGTGCAACTTCCCACCCACTAATTGCACTACTAACGTACCAGAGGCGCTTGATTCCAAATACCCCTGTTAGGACTGGGTGCCAGATCCTCGGGTAGATATTTGGATGAGTCGGCTCTGGGAAGAATTTGAAAAGGCATTTGGTATTTGAGGGGAGAGGCGGGGGGGGGGGGAATTGAAAGCAAAGAAAGGGAAAAGGAAGTGTATTTCAAACTTGATAGTGATATCGCTGAATAAAAATGACTTTCCACTCCTTCTATACTCCTATATCATACACATTCTTGATAGATAAATAGATAGCTCGCGTTTGGATACCGTGCGCACCCAGGCTGAGCGGGGAATGCCAGTGCCGCAAGTTTGTCTTGACGTCGGTTCCGCGGCGCTGGACCTGCGGGACGTACACATGCAACAATCAATGGAATATGGGTGAGGGGCTGTTTTGTGACACGATTGCGTGAGGTGGGATGGCCATGGGTGATTGGGAGGGAAAGGGATGGGGCACTGATGCATGCGTTGGTTTGGTGCGGCGCGGCGCGGCGCGCAAGGAAATGAGGCGCATGTGTTACGGCCGCTGGTGTTTTTCTGTGGAGAGTTTTCGAATCGATCTTGGTGAAAAGGGCTTCTGGATTGCAGGGGGAGCGGCCATCGAGTATGGTGGCTCTGAGATTGCGTAGGGTGCGTGCAATGAAGCGAGCGTGTTGTGGGAGCTTGCTAGTAACAAGACGTATACCTTGGGTTACAGTCGTTTGAGGCAATGTCTTGGCTGGAGATGGTAATGCATCAACTTGGTCGGTTTGCTTGCTGGGGTTTCGTAATGTTAACACTGTGGATTTGAATAATGGAAATTGGAATTACAAAGGCAGATAGACGACGCAGCCACTCGAGTCCTTGAAGCAACGATTGGGGTGTACATTCCTGGAATGTATGTAAAAGTCCAACTGCTATCCAGGCAGGCCTGCGCTCGTCACATTCCAAGATCGCACAAACGGCGCCGTTTGCTGGCGGATGGGTGGGTAGCGAAGGGGAAGACGTGGCTGAGATTCTCTGCATGCACGGAAGCTTGTGCAAACGGAGAATAGCTTCCGAGCGGTAGATTGAAGGATACCACCACCGGGCTCAAACGACCATACTCCTTGTCGGCGCATTGGTTTCCGACAACGAACTCACGATGGGGAAACCACTTGGGTTGCACTGACGATTCAAAGAACAGCTCCAGCCCTGTCTATCTAATGGACTAGAGCCGTCGACGTACACTACCAGGGCGGCATACCGATTTGAGAAAGGTGCTGGTGCTATAAATCCACGCCGCATCTCGTTCGTCTCGCTCTTACAAGTTTCCGCACTTTATTCGCGCCCGCGCCCGCCTCGATATCCAAGTCCGCTCGACACTACCCACTTTCGAACCGAGGCGGTCCAGAAGCAAGTTTCCCTTGCTGCAACCACATGTCCGATCTACAGCGACAATGTACGAAGTAACACCGTATCGGAATCGCCGCCACAAAGGTGTGCCTCCACTCCATGACATTCACCGGCTATACAACGCCCCCAGCTTTGCCGGCGTGGGCGGCATGGACGGGTTCCCGGCGTGGAATATCAGCTGGACTACTCCGAACTTCGATATGCCGAATAATGTCGAGCAGGCTACGCGCCGACATGTCGAGGCGCAGAAGGAACACGACAAGGCGAAGGAAAAGTATGAGGAGGCCAAGAAGAAACTCGAAGAGTGTGAGAAGAAGGTCAAGGAGGCGGATAAGGCGCTTTCGTTTGCTAAGCACCAGGCTTCGTGGTAAATTGGTGGAGGTGTTGATTGGGGGGTTGGGAGCGAAGGAGCAGTGGTGGGACGCGTTTTTTGGCAGGATCTGTTTCGTATATGCGGGAGATGTGTGTATGTGTGTGTGTGTGTGTGTCTTTTCGGTCAATATTTCTGGTGACAGGATTGATTAGGGAAATGGTATATTGATGTGGCGTTATTGCGACTTGGCGTTCCTGGAGTGGAGGTGGGGATATCAAGTATCGAAGTTATTTTTTTAACAGAAATTATAGTCTGGATAGTAGAAGCATTATGTGAAGCGGCATGGTGGCTTTTATGAACTGATGAGACGCGTCTTTCTGACAGTTGGAAATAGCATATCAACACGTATATGTGAGTTGTGAAAGAATCCATCATTTGCAATCTGTATGCTCGGTGTAATGATGTTAGCTGACAACTTTGTGTTACAGTTAGCGACAACACATGCTACTTTGAATATATGCACCGAGTCGCTTCACAGTCCCCTCACACTCTGGCATGTAGTAGTCCGTGATATCTGCACCGTTACTTCATAAAAAAGGACATGTTTCTTTTAAGGCACCTCTAATATCCGTGCACAGCGCCATGATCCACTTCCCCCGGCTCCCACAGCTCAGCCTACCAGCACCAGAAGTGTATGTTATACATGACCCAACAACACACGGGTTCAGTGTATATTTCAAATTGAAAATCTGGGCGCGATTAAGTCTAGTCGTGACTGCGGGACTTTCATCCCATCTTCTGCCTATGATTGGATTACAGCTGGTTATGAAGGCGCCGGGTGGCTTCCAGATCGCTACGCCTACAGACTTCACTTGGACATTTTAATTTGAGATCGATCCAGGTTATCATGTAGCTATTTTTTTTTGCGTTTTAGCTGCTAGGTGCACGCAGAGTGAGTGAGATGAATAGTACGAGTAGAGTACATCGTAACAGGGAATATGAGTCAGATCACTAGTTGGGAAAACAAATGACATGGATATTTTGGAATGTCTCTGCTTTTAGAAAGGTGTCAAGACGCCTAGGGTAGCGTACATTTAGGCTGCTAGTAAAACCATCATTTGCACACATAGGTCCTTGGATGTTTTGCGGTGTGGTTACTCGGTCGTGCATGTTCTACATGTGTGCCAAGAAATGTTTAGCGGTGAGTGTTGTTAAACTGGCTTAGTAGTAATCTAATGGTACACCGCTCGTACAGATCATCAGGGGTACATGGTGCTTCCCTGAAGCTAATAAAGCGCCTGCATTAGCTAATCTGTTCTAGGGCAAGCGTGAGCATGTATTTGATTGAGCGTTGTAGCCTAAGTTACACGTCTGCTCATTGAAGAGATGCTCTTGACGGTTGTTAAGCCATCCAGGCAGCTTCATATTGTCAAAATGACCATGCTTAAAGTAGAACAAGATACGCTTGATCATGTACAAATCAGATAGCCCATACGAAAGTAGTTATCGCAACAACAACCTCTAAGATGCAATATTTCAGTCATAGCTGACCAGTGCATAGAGCCAGTTACAGATGCTAGAATGAACTGCCAAGAGGTTGTTCGGACGAAAATATCGTGATGTATTTTGTTGCTGCACAAGGAACAGCACCTGTAGAGTCGTATAGTAAAAGGTAGCGTGGCCGATCACTGCATGTAACATTGGAGTGTTAAAAGCTCATGATTATATTTACATTTTCCAATCATAACTATTCACATTCCTAGCTTGTTGAGCCTAGCAGCTACCACTGCAAGCAGCACCAGCAGGGCATGACTGCAAATTATCAGCACACTAGTTTCATAGATACGGAAGAGGAAGGGCTTACAGTCTTGCATGCATACCACACACTGCCATCGGTACAGCATCCTACAGCATTCGGGCAGTAACTGAATACGTTGTTCTTATCAGTGGCTTCGGGAAGCTCGGCATGGCTTTGGGTGAATTTTTCCCCGCGGCTTCTGCATTGCTGCAATTTTGTCAGTCTCTGCAAATGGAAGCTGGGTGAGAAATACTCACCCCGGCGAAAGCCGTGGCGGCGAAGAAGAGGATGATAGCCTGGAACTTCATGATGATGGTGTTGGAGAGTGAAACGAGGTTTGTCTGGAAGGCTTTTGCGTTGTGGATGAGGACAATGGACAAGATGGACGTTCGATGAAGCCCTTCTTATCATAATCGAAGCAACTGATACTAACGATATCCAGCTTCCGTTAATTAGTGTCGGCCCTAATCTAAACAAGTAGATGAATTGGTTTAGATTTGCCCATGTCGCGGTTGGGTCCGTGAGCCCTCGCGTCGTGTCGTACCCCTGTTTGCGGAACGCCGAATCCAGACCTGAAGCATGAAGGGCTAAACGAGTTCCCGTACTTCATGCTGTGATAATGGTTCAACAACGAGAAGACTCACACTACGCATGAATGCAAAGTTGCAAACCACGAAGTCATAGCTCATCAGCGAGTGTTTCTTGTTTATTCTTAGGACATTCTTCGCTTGACTCGAGTCACGGTTCGGCGCCCAGCCAATTATAACAGGCGCATGCTTAAAAGGTACTTATGTTGATTGGTTCCGGACTGGAACAATATCGCTGTCAAGATCGCAGTATAGACAGGGTTGTTGATGAAGACACAGCTCAAGCGATGCAACAGAAGCCAGACGGAGCACATAGATGTCTTCGTTGTCGCCAACGTGCTAGCGGGCGTCAGCATCTGTGCGTCCACTTAAGTACTTACTTAGCGCGCAACACCTCCGCATCTAGCCATCTTTCCAGTGGAAACCCGGATAGCATCTAAACAACCAGCCGCTACATTCCTACTGGCTTCCATTCAAATCGTCGTCGTGACCGGAGCCTTTGTCTGCGCATGGTGTGTGTTTCCCTGGTTTTAACAGTGTCTGAGTCTAGTGAAGAAACAAAACAAGCATCACGCCCTCTCCACACTTGGCAGCAGAAGCTTTTCCCCATGCTTGGTTCCATTGGCGGAGATTCAAGATGCGCATTGCGGATGTATCCCACGTGAATTTCCACATCCATCTACCAGGTCCCTGGCTCACCGCTGTTTATGTGTGGACTTCACTCCAGTACTATTATTCCGTCCATTTAATCTAAGGCCTCGGAGTTTTCCCTGATCCAGTATAGTCTGATAACCCTTTTCACAGCTATTTCCAAGCGAGGCAGCCCATACAATGCTCTATAGCTCACGGCGTAATGCTCGGTTCGGCTAAATGCGCGGAACGGTCTAATTCGAGCTGCCATGTAGCGAATAAGTTTTAGCATAATGTATAGTACAGAACACTACTCCTAAGATCACCCTGTCTATACCCCATTCTCGCTTACGGTACGGATATGGGTCTTGTTTCGAGCTGCATTTACGGAACTTGGGTTATGACCTCATGTTTATTCCTGTATCTGTTTGAGAATAGCCAGGAGTCTGGAGTTTGAAGATCTGGCACATCCCACGAGTAAGTGTCGCTCAGTAGCGAGCGTGATTCAATCTGCCAAGACCCCTCTAAAACCACTACTCAGTACGCTAGTGTAGCACTTTACAGAGCTTACTGGAGGATCCCAATATGGTCCATCCAAGCGTGCCAGGAGGTACGGCGGAACAGAACCCATTACTCTTTGGCGGAACCCATTACTCTTTAGTCGCTCACAAGTTCTCGACACATCTGTAGGCTGTCGGATCTTGCGCACATCTGTTGTGAAGCTCTTGTTTTTCCGGTACACCTCGCTCTGAAGCGGGAAGCTCCTAGCAGAATGTGCTTTTACACTTTATTCGTCGCGGCGCATATGCGAAGACCGCTGTAAACTAGGCAGTCTGACTTAATAGTATCGAATGCTAAAGCCCCGATTATCTTCAAGTACAAAGATAAGCGCTAAGATATTGAGGTATAGTACTAGCTATATAATTTAGATACTACAGCGCTAATGCTGACGCCTGCTTCGTAGTAGGACAATCAACGTCTTGATAGGACGTTGAACCGTTACTGTCTGACATGTATAGAATCCGCCGTAACCTTAATCGCATATTACTCTACCAATAAGCAATGAACAGACCAAGTTATCCTGAAAACAGAGTTCTAATAATCCCGATCTCTACTTTGCTAAAGCTCAACAAGCGTTTCTCGATTGCATAAGACCTGTTTGCGGTGTGTCGCTTACGAGTAGGGCGAAATACGGCTGATCTCACAGTGTATGAAGATCGTGGTAAACCACAAAGTAATCCGACATAACGCAGATCAAAAGGCCCCTTTCAACGGGCTTCGGCATCCATTTCCGCGCGAATAGCAGGATCGCCGAGGAATATCCAGCTAGCCGTGTTCGGCTAATTGGTCCTGGCACAGGAACGGGGGAAGTTGGAGAATCGGACCGCTTGCTATCATTGATCATCAGGAGTCATTATCAGTAACATACCGATTCTATTTCATACACGAAGTATTTAATGTGTAGTAAGGCCGTTTCGATATCAATGTTCAAACGTTCCACGTACACTAAAATTACTCACGTGACTCTCCTGTTCACTCTGGTCTAGTTATCAGACTCAGACTTACCCACACTTAATGCTACGCTAGATATCCCGGGCAGCTACTAATTGCTATGGTTTCTTCTTACTCCGCTACTCAGGTTTGGAATTGAGATACCTCTGCTCTGGCGATGTAACCACTATAGAAGCTAGTGTGCTGCGCGCGCCGCATGTCTTCGCGGCTTCATGAATAGTTTTACATGTTACGTATAACTAGCACTGCTAGTAACACTGGGAATTCTGTAGCTCATCTCGGTGCGCTTCTATGTCACTATCCACCATGGTAATAATCCAGTGTTGTCTTGTAGATTCGGTACAGCACTATCTACTTCTGAGTTATGTAGCTCTTCATCGACGACAGTGGTTAAAAACGGATGATGATACTTGAAATATCTTTGAATTGATACCCAAATCGCTATAACTCAAATGGAAGTCAAGTGAGAGGCCGGTGCTGACGGCACGAACTGGAGGAACGCTTCTTTCCTTCGTGCAGATCTCCGTCGCATCGTCATTCTATAAAAAAAATTCTAAATTATTCGCATCACTAAACTTGTGATGGGATCGAAAAGCCACACAATATTCGGACATAGATGCGACATGATTAAAATGAAGGAGTACGCTGTTGTCAATGCATTCCAGTGTTGCGCATTAAAGCAGGCCTCATAAATGCTTAATCTTTTTGGTTATTCTTCCATCGTCATGTTAGATAGAGTTTGATGGTCTCGTACAGTAATACACTTCGTTTCGAAACTGCTATTTCCCGTAGGCGGATATCCCTCAAGCTGGTGAAATAGCTGATATTGCTGCGCCCAACTGTCAAGCAGATGACAAGGATATTCTTGCCGCATTTACCGATGCTGGACGGAAGTGACGGCCCAATCGTTCCAAATCCGCTAATCCTGTCAACTTAGTCGCAGCATCCAAGCATTCGGGTCTCAGTGGCGTGGGGACTTAGCGTTGACAGCCCCAGCGAGGCACTTGATTCATGATCAGTGCGGAAAACCCCACGCGTACATTACAGCGCCTCAATAAACATGGCTCGTTTGCGCACATATTACTCCGGCAATAGTTGTTGGTTTTATCCAAAATTTGATCCTTCGTATTTGTATTGGACAGCATACTCGGACTCTCTCAGGAAATGAAACCGGTATGGGATGTTGCTATGAGTGCTGTGCGCACCGCCATGACACACAGTCAATCATATCTCCATACAAAGGGAAAGCATGTCTCAAAATGAAATTGTGAGAAAACCCAGGATTCTGATACTTTCTATTTATACATTGTGCGATGAACAACTGCCTCGTGCACATGTCGTTATAATGCTTGTTCATCGCCGAGCGCTTCCACCAAAACTCGATAGCAACCAGGATGATGACACCCAAGTAAGCGCCGAAACCAAATGCGACATTGCTAATCAAAGAAATATGGCTCAATAAAGGGACTTTGCCGTCTCCATCAAGGTGGTTTTAGGTCGTGGCTAATTTCTTCCACTTCCTTCACGTTCCAGGAGTGGAAACAGCTCTTTCCAGCTACCTATGAACATATCATCACCCTGGAGCTCCTCAATTCTCATAGAATCGTCAAAAAATTCAATGTACTGACATTCTCCATGGCTTCGTCTTACAAGCTGTGAAATTTCGCCTCTAGAGAGCAGCTTCTTGCTTGCAAAGCAAAATGGCAGAGTTTCATATGCAATTCCAATCCTGATGTCCATCAATCATACTATTCTTTCATCTGAACACAAAGTCCTTGGTTCTATAACCCTTCCTTTGCCATGGACCCCAACATCAAGAAACGAAGGCAATTGCATGTAGCAGAGTCAATGTGGATGCCAGTTGAATTATCAGTCGAGTTTGCAAGCCAAGAGCCAGGCTTTTGACGGAATTGGTAAACATATGATTATCAATTACCCCTGGTACTACATGTAGTATGCGAAAATTGCCTGCATAGTGCCACGGTAGACTTTATAGATTTATGGAAGCTTTTTGGTTAGACAGGGGAATATGAAGTGCTTTGGTGTGTGATCGAGGATACTGTTTGCGTTTTCATGTTGTGTCTATGGAGAATCATCAGGGCTCGTCAAGACGGTATCTCTTGTTGCTACAGGGCACTAAGAGTTTTAGGTGGCAGCCACAAACGCTAGAAACGCAAGACGAAGTAGAAATAGAGCATCACGTTCGCTGACGCGACACAGATGTTGGTACTAGAGAAGATAGCACAGAATAGGGTTAGACAAAGTCAAAGGGGTGTATAATCCATGCAGCAACTTGGCGTCTACCATGCATTTACCGCGGCGACAAGAGCTATATATCGACGCCTTTTCGTCACAAACCTGAGTTTGTGACGGATTCAGTCATGCTCAATCCATGACTCGACGAGCCGTCCCGCAAAGCACGTGACAATAGGCCGCTCTGAGTGACGGGTTGTAGGTGAATGATTTCCAACTAACCTTCGCGCTGATGTACTCCCACGAAATAATTATACGCTCTTTTTCCGCTCGCCCAAAGCTCCGATTCCTTGAAACGCACTCATAAAACCTGAGACACCCTGAGCATAACAACTTCTGACCCGTGGTGGTGTCATAATCCGCGTCAGCCGACGAAACCTTATTGCATTATCACGTGCCCTGACCTAAGCTTAGTATATACATACGTACCTCCGATCGCTCGTACAGCTCACTAGCGTTTCTCCTCGTGCGACACTAGTACTGATACTGCTCTATCTTCCATTGCTACCTATACCGTCCTAACCTGACAATCTTCTCACAGTTAGACTATGTCCAAGCAATGGATTTATCCACGGTACCAACGGTTGCACTTGAATGGAAAAACCGAGGCCCCCGCTGACATGTCGCCGTCAGCACAATTTCCAAAGTGGTTTACGCTTCGACGCGTTCGCACCGCTTTGATGGCAACTACATTGTTGCTTATGGCTTGGTCTCTGTTATGCTCCATTACTCTGGCTCCTACTAAAGCCGACCTACTGCAATACACTACCAATACGTCTCCACCCCCAAAAAGCGATGCCAGTGTACAATGGAGCGACTTTGCATATCTGCAATATGTCACAAATGCAAATTACCTTTGCAACTCCCTCATGATACTCGACGCGCTTCACCGCTCCGAGACAAAGGCCGACCGCGTCATGATGTATCCAGAAGACTGGCATGTATCTGAAGACAACACAACCGATGATTCAACCGAGAGCAAGCTTCTTGCAAAAGCCAGGGACAGTTACCAAGTCAAACTTGTACCAATACAGGTGCAATCATTTGAGAAAGGCGATACAACGTGGAGGGAAAGCTTCACAAAACTGCTAGCCTTCAACCAAACTCAGTATAAACGCGTCATATCTCTCGATTCAGACGCCATTGTTCGAGAGGTAAGTCGCTACCCTGACCTTCCAAATGGCCCCGGTCGTACTAACCAATTCCTACGAACAGCACATGGACGAGCTTTTCCTGCTACCATCATCAGCGGTTGCAATGCCTCGAGCATACTGGCTCGACCAGCCATTTCTATCCAGCCAATCGGTCGTAATCGAGCCTTCTGCGAGAGAATGGCACCGTGTACAACAATTCATGAACCGCAACGACTCGGGTTTTGACATGGACATACTCAACACACTATACAAAGACACATGCATAATAATACCGCACCGCCGATACGACCTCATTACCGCTGAATTCCGATCACATACCCACGAGAAATACCTCGGCGCGGACGAGACATGGGACGGCGCAAAAGCATTGGAGGAAGCCAAGTTTGTTCGTTTTTCAGATTGGCCAATGCCCAAACCATGGCGCCAGGCTTTGAAATCGGAAATCGAGGAGCACCAACCCAAGTGCAGGAATTGAACCGACGGAAAAGAACAGGATTGCAGGGATCGCGATATCTGGCTAGGCTTGTATAAAGACTATGCCAGCAACCGTAAGGTGAGAGGGAATTGAGACGATTTTCCAAACCAAGAAACGAGAGAAGGCTAATTTTGCTTTGGACAGAAAATCTGTGGCTCTAGCTACGACAACTGGAAACCGCCTGCTTCGAGTTTACCCGATCCAACCGCTCCCGTAAAACTCAAGATGAGTGCACTTGGAGACTGAGGTCGCACATCTTCAGTAGTTACTACGCATGCTATGTACAACACCAGAGCCCTAAGGAAAGGCACTCTGCTATATACTAGGGATTTTTCACTTGATACCGGAGGAGTGTATCATTCTTCGGTGATGAATATCTTTGGGGAAGAGATATTGGCTTGCTGGATCTTGCAATGAGATGTTTACCTTGATACAGCCATTCGTGCTAGAAAGCCGTGCATCGGCATTTTCTTTTGTAATCTTTATCTTCTAGCAACATATGTAGGGTCTTCTAACGAAGAGACATTGAATTTCATACAGGAATCTCTTACAAGCAGCCAGATCATGCTTGAATCTACTATTCTACAAACCCAATTCCGAAAAAACCAGTACCAAGTTGATAGACTCCATTACTCCACCATCGTATCGTCGTATTACTCCCTCGCAGCTGAAATCACAAACTTGTTTGAAGAAAACCTGTCTCTGCCCTTGCAGCCCGCATTATCCCCTCATCACCCCTCTTACCCAAATACCTCCACAAAGTCTCTCTACCAGCAAACCCCTCACGTCTCCCACTTATACCCCTTGGTATCCGCCTCAACCCTCAGCTCCTGCTGGTACTTCCTCACGGAATCCACATGTCTCTGATAAAAATCCTGATCTGAGTACCCCTGCTCCAAGCCCCTGTCAATGCCCACAAGTGCCAGGTACGTATCCAACTCCTGGACCGTAACTTCGTTGTGCGCCATGACCTGCGCTTTTATGAGCGCCTTGGTGAAAGGGCCTGCGTCAGCGCCTTGTGGGAAGTCAGACGGATGGATCCCGTCACCGCAGTTGATCAGCGGGTACGGGATCTTGTCTTCCTGGGCGCACGCAAAGGTGTAGTGGCGCGTCGTGAATGTCATGCAGGGCCCCGCTGCATCGGTCTTGCCGTAGACCTTGACAGCGTGCTTGATCTGCGCGCGCACCTGGCGCGGCATCACGATGTATGGGGTGCGGAGGGTGCGCTGCATGTTCTTCGGTGCAGATGTTGGTTAGTACGTGGGATTTTCTTGATGTGTGGGCTGGGAGGTGTTGGGGTACGTACGATGAACATGGCTTGGAAGGTGCCTTTGATGCCGTTGCGGTTGAAGCGGTCTTGGATCTCGGGGATAACGAAGTGGCTGGGAAAGAACTAGCATGATTTTTAGATAGATGTAAGAGTATATGGAGAGTTTTACTTGCGGTTAAGATCTCCTTTGCTGTCAGTTCGATTGTGAGAACTGACAGGTCGACGTTGATTGGCGTCGCGACGCTTTCCAAGGGCGTTTCGGCCCATGAGAAGAAATTAGTTGGCAGGGTTCGGCCCATTTCCTTCATCCAGACGAGCTGGTGGGTGATGGTCCACTTGTATGGCGCTCGGGGTTTGTCTTTGATCATCAAGCGCAGCCCCGAATCGTCGTCTTTAGTGGCGCTGGCTTCGCCATCCTCATCTGCAGCTTCGTCTTGGTCTTGTTCCGTATCATCCAAGTTTTCGAGAGCATCTCCTAACTCGAGGAATCTATCCTCGGCAGTGTGCTGCGGCAAGTCCTCGAGACTCGATCTGTTCGCTGACATGATCTCGGTGTAGCCAAGTATCCAATGGAGAACAAGAGTCAGAATCGAGTGCTTCAAGAGAGCAAATTGATGATACGATTGAGGCTCGGATAAGAGTTGGAAGTATTTGGTGAGGTAAGAGCTCAGGCACGTTAAAAACTCGGAGTCGCGCAAATTTTGTCCTTCACTCTATCTTCTACGATGGATCGCATTTTCTACTTTGGTTACATTCACTTTCCAATTGGGGGTTAGTCGGAAAGTTCTGCCTAAACAGTGAAAGAAGCGATAGTGGGTAGAGACTGTCTCGAATACTGCAAGAACCAGTACGAGGTTGGCTCTGTCAGGCTCTGAACACTGATGCTCCAGTGCGATATTTCTTCACCAACAGATTCATGAGTCGATGGTTGCTCATTCGATCCAAGTCAAGCACAATAGTTCAATCCTGCAACAAAGAAACCAAGACACTAGGGATTCTGCATGGTGACAAGTTGTTCATTAGCCTAATACTACGTTCAAAACCACTTGAGTGTTTTCCTAATACTACAATACTAATACATGCATCATACATCATCAATCCATGACAATCATCCCTCGTAGATATCCCGCATACCCGAATAGCGTTGGACGCGCGAAAATGGACGAAACCGGATTCAATCCTACGCCGGCAGTGGGAATCCCACCATAGCTTACACCCGGTCGGTCTCTCGGCGTGATCTCCAGAAATCTTCTCTCAGTCCAATCATACGCATACTTTGCCGCCATGTCGGTCTCCTCCCTGAAATACTCTGGCGCACACCCACAATGGTCCTCCAGCAGATGCACCAATTCCTCCCCGTACGTCTCTTCAAAGAACAGTTCCCCAGCAAGAACAGGCCACGAGGCCGAATACCGTGGCGCAACAATCGATCCACATGCTAGCCATTCCGACGACCGCATGAGCTTTGG
This sequence comes from Exserohilum turcica Et28A, assembly GCF_000359705.1. Lineage (NCBI taxonomy): Eukaryota > Fungi > Ascomycota > Dothideomycetes > Pleosporales > Pleosporaceae > Exserohilum > Exserohilum turcicum. Next base: position 236,054 of record NW_007360037.1, on the reverse strand, counting down.
ATCCAGGGCGAAAAGCGGCCCGATATCCATCACCCGAAGCCAGATATCTTCTTGGAGGCTACCACCCAAATTGCCCTGCCACACCGGTATCACTGCATCATGGCTGTTCCCTATTCCCACTTCAAGCGAAGCCATCAGATTCGAAGCATCGATCTGGACTATTTGAATAGCTTCATGGCCACGCAAATAAAAAGTGTACGCCACGCGTAGTGCCTCAGCTAAGGATTCCAACGTTAGTTCCAGTCCACTGTACACAAAATGATGTTATCAAGATACTGCAGAAATAGCCTACCGAAATCGTCAAAAACGGAGATGAACGGACTCGGTCCTGAATCCCTCAGTCTTAAGTGTTCTTGAATACATTCGCCGCTTAGATGCGAATAGTCGAATGCACATGTTGTCTGGAACAAGCACTTCTTCTGGCCTCGTGCAGCAGATTGAGCAGGAATATGGAAAAGCGTAGCGCTATATTCACTCGTGACACGATAGAAATACGGGCCATCTAGATGGTGGTGGTAGTCATTTTGTAAAGTATCGGAGTTGGTATTGCTGCTGATTGGTCCGTCAGCCCTTTTCTTTCTGTCTTTGCGTCGAAAAAAACCAAATTTTGATCAGAGCCAAGTCAGGAAGTAAGTACTTAGGGTGATTTGTATACCTGGACATGGGTTCCTCATCAGCGTCCATTTCAAATGGCGTGTGTGATCTGCATTGTCATGTAATGTGGGAGTTTGCTGCGCAATGACAGGATGGAGAGCGCGTAAGTTTTGTGTGGGTGCGAATTGGGGAGTGCGAGTGGAGTAGCGTGGTCCGTGATGGCGCGGACCGAGCACCGGGGCAGACGCCAATGGATTGCGACGTCATGTGTAGACATCGCGACAATGTAGCACATATCGCAACAGGGAAAGCAAGAGTATGTATGGTAAGGAAGCAGATATTGCAATTGGAGCTGTGTGTATCTAATTTCTGGTATTGCTTAGGAAATTTCTCGCTGGGGATTCTAAAACCAATGTAGCAATGGTATCGGCGCATTTTGTCCAGCTCTACAATCTCAAGACTGTGTATTCTGCTTGGTCAATACTGTTTCTCAGTCCACACACTTCATACAGACCCTTCACATTGATAACCAGCTGTAAATTCAGGACCTTTACTGTCGGATACAGGCGTCGGCATATATATCAAAGATGAGTAAACATTGGTTAGCGCGTAACAGAACTTGCCGAGGCACGACTACAATGCGCGATTATAATCACGACGAAGAACCGAGCCTTGTCGAAAAGTGCATTTTCCAGATAGAGCGATATTATTGCGACCCAAAGGTGAAAATCAATGCATGAAGCTGTATTCTATCCACTCGCAAAGTATCTCGTACACGGCTAAAATGCATAACATGGCCGCTAAGAAAAAACCCCAACCCGTGAAATTTTACAAGTGCTATCGAGATCATGAAACATACTAAACATTCTGCTCGTTGACGAACAGACCTGCCATACCCATACCAGTACCAATGCACATACTGGTGAGGAGAATCTTCTTCTTTTGCCTCCTGCACTCACTCAGACCAGTGACGATTTGTCGTGCACCTGTGCAGCCGAGCGGGTGGCCGAGGGCGATAGCACCACCCCTGACGTTGAGCTTCTGGTGGTCGATCTTGAGTGTCTCCATGCAGTAGACGGCCATGGATGCAAAGGCTTCGTTGATCTCAACGAGGTCGATGTCGTCGATGGTAAGGTTGAACTTGCCAAGGAGCTTAGGAATGGCAACCGAGGGGCCAATGCCCATGATCCTTGGGGCGAGTCCAGCAACTGTGGCACCGACGTACTTGGCGAGGATAGGCTGGCCGAGCCTCTGGGCAGTGGAGCGCTTCATAAGAAGAACGGCAGCGCCACCATCGGTAAGTTGCGAAGAGTTACCGGCGTGAGACTTGTCGCCGTGGGGAAGGAAAGCTGGCTTGATCTTCTGGAGGCTCTCAAAGGTGGTGCCTGGTCGGATACCCTCGTCCTTTGTCAAGACGACGGTCTTGGTCTCGCCCGTCTTGGGGTCCTTGATCTCGACGGGGATGGGCACAATCTCATCGTCGAAAAGGCCGGCCTTTTGGGCAGCCTCGGCTCTTCGGTACGACTCGGCGGCGAACCTGTCCTGGCGCTCACGCGAGATGTTGAAGTCGTTGCCGACGTTCTCTGATGTCTGGCCCATGGGCTGCATGCAGTCGGTGGCCTCCTGGTTCTCGAGCACCTCGCCGGTAAAGGGCCTCTCGAGCCTGTCTCCTCCCTCGGTCATGCTCTCGACACCGACGGCCAGACCAATCTCAATGTTGCCGAGAGAGATCTGGTTGGCAATGTCCTGCACGGCCTTGAGGCCCGACGAGCAGAAGCGGTTCACCGACGAGCCGGACGTGGTGTTGGGGAAGCCGGCGGCGAGCATCGAGGCGCGGATGTAGTAGGCGGCCTTTGCGCTGGACACGTTGCCCAGGCAAATGTCCTCTACAAGGGCAGGGTCCATGTTCATCTTGGCGACGACCTGCTTGAGCGTCTTGACAACGATGCCGTCGAGCGTCGTGTCCTTGAAGCCGCCCTTGTAGGCCTTTGTGAGGGGCGTGCGGATGGCCAATGTGATGACGATGTCGTCGGGGTTCTTGGTGGTGCTGTCATTTTGCCGTCAGTCACTGCCATGCCACGCACTGCGCGTCGCGTTTTTGGTGGCACTGCTTACATGGCCGACAGCCCGCTGGTGGCGGGCGTCACGTGGGAGGCGATGGACTTGAGGCGGTCGCTCATGTTTGCGGTGGAGAGAGAGAAGATGCGACTGGGCGAAGAGCGTAGCAGGCAAGGAATGTGCAGGCAAGGCAAGGCAAGGGCAAAGACGAGGGTTAGAGGCGATGGGAGGCAGATTGCGGAGGCGGAGAGGCACGTCTCTTAACTCTACTTAACTCTGCTTGTGGGGCGGGCGCGAGAGCTTGCTGAGCCGAGGATCTCGGAGGCCGAAGCGCCAGGTCACGTTTCTTCGGCAATGGCACGCGCGACTTGGACCCGCCGCCGCGCCTGTTGCCATCTGCCGGCACACACACAACACCACAACACCACAACACCACAGCACCCCTGGCCCCCCTCCATCTGCATCGCTGTAAGCACACGCAAAAGCAAGACACACGGGCTGTGGTTGCGCCCAGGAACAGAATGCCACGCCTGCACTGGCACCGCGCCAGCCGGCAAGTCCCGTCTCCCCACACCCCGCCACGCCCGTCGGGTGTGGAGCTGGGCCTGGAGCGGCCCACTCCTTCACCCTGGCCTTATGTCAGCATCGCGACTACATGACTGCATGCTCCCGCCCATCGTCGTCTATCTAGTCATTGACCGGCTTTGCACTCAGCCGCACGCCACTGCAGCTGGCTGGACTGAGCTGATTGGCGCATCCCGGACAACACTGCCATGCCGAAGCCGCCATGACACCTCCATCGCACCTGGGTCAAGCTCCGAGTTATCGCTCGTATGTCTCCCTCAGCTCCAGCATGATAAGCGTCAAATGGCGCCAGATGGCGTATGCGTGGGCAAGTCGAGCCAGCCGGGAGGTTGCAATGCACCTGGAATACACAGCCATGGCTAATCCACCAAAACTATCCACGCCCTCCATGTATGCTAACCTTTCCAGATTCCAAAAAAAAGAAAGGTGCAGCTTCTGAGAGGCTGCGCCATGTTGCATCAATGAGAAGTTTTGTGTGAATACAGTGTCGCGAACCCAAACGCCGTCTTGCTCAAGCAACCGTCCCACTCGCATGCAGCGGTTGTTATCGAACCGAATAACCAGGACAGTCTGATCGTGTACGACCTGCCCTTGTCCACATCTTCCGAGATCCTTCGTCGCGTCCCATGTGCTGGATAAGGCCTCCTGCTCATCGACGCCGCATGCATGAGCATTGCATACGCCGCTTAAAATTTCCCGACTTTATTGGGTGCAGCAACACCACACACCAACACCACATGGTACCACAGCGCGGAGGCTGAGTCTGGCGACACAAGGCTGAGCTTGGGCCTATCCTTTCCCTTGTACATAGCCTCGTCGTCTTGCACCATGCTTGAGCCTTTTCCTCTTCCCGGTTCCTCGCTTCTCTACTGCAGTCATGTCGATCATGGAATCCATCATCTCACCCGTGACGTCCTTCGTCTCAACCGCAACCTCCGACTCCTTTATGCCATTGATGACCACTTTCACCCCTCTCGACCATTGTTCCGATGTTATCCTGTCTGGTTGCGGAACCAGTACAGAATCAAGTGGAAGTAACAGCGGATCCATCTCCTCGTTTTGTGACTACATTCAGCGAGACAACACATGCGGCACAGATGGCCAAGTCACCCTTGACGGTTCCTGCTTCCCAGGCAATCCTTACCCATCAACCACCCTGTTATACTCGCCCGCCATCGCGTGTCCCACTGGATGGACGACAGATGGGAAGATGGTAGACAGAATGCAACAGACTTATGCCGTGTGCTGCCCTTCGTACGTCTCCAGAGAAGCACATGCTAAGGCGGGTACTGGCTAACATATCTAGCGATTACACTATGTCGGCTCCCGATGCGACTAGCTGCGTAAAATCAGTCAACAATCATGACAGCAAAACAAGAGTTTTCTCATGTTCTGGTGAAACGCCGATACCCACAACCATCTTTTTTTCAGACTATCCATATCTCACTATTGCATGGGCCCAACAAATCAGAATAGCACTTCCCTCAGCGAACGAGCCTTCATCCGCCACCGTCTTGAGTGTTCCCTCATCTACTTCAAGCCCGCAAAACGGCGGACCCATCTCAAACGGATCTTCAAGCAACAACAACAAAAAATCCGGTGCAGGAGCTGGTCTCATCGCGGGCGCCGTGGTTGGCGCAGTAGCTGGTCTGGCTCTGGTCGGTGCGCTCATATATCTCTGGCGCCGTAAAAAGCTCCAGAGCGCCGCCTCAAACAGATACCAGGATGCGTTACCAGAGTTTATGGGGACAAACGCCGCTACGAATGCATCTCTGCAAATGGCAAATGCAGAATCTGAGGGCCTTTTTCAACCGCAGCCTATCCCGGGACCCAAGCGATGAGACAACAATTCTAGTGCCATTCAACAACTTGCCATCTTTTTTTCACTGGGTACCATCTTCATTTCGACCCTTTTCTCGGCAAAGCACGCGATCTCCACGGTCTCGGACGCAAATACAGAGTTACCCCACACATCAAACTGCTTTCATGCGTAGGATATACATTTGATCAGGGGCAGTGTTGGTTTCACGATAATCTTGTTATATTGGCATGTGGGGGTCGACTATGCAGCTCTGTGGCACAGTCACAATGGCACGACTGCGCCAGATAAATGGTAATGTTTTATACGATATTGCATAATCCTCTGAAACAAAACATGAGTTTCTCTGACTGAAAATTCCACCCATCCCATTTTTGTATCGACACCCTACTCCATTAGTCTAACATATTCTCTTCTTACTATTGTAGACGTATATTTTTTTCATCCCAAACAAACACCCTCCCCACCTCACAATTTCCTCAAAACCAACACTCTCCCCTCAACACCCTCGCGATACGCCCACAACTTCTTCTCCACAACATCAACCTTGGCCTCTGCCTCCAGCATCCCCATCACACGCTCAAACCCCTGCTCATTCCAAAAACTCTCCAGCACCGTCGCCACCACCACGCCCCCACACTTGACAACCCTCACAAACTCCTCGAGCGGCTTGGGCCCCAGATGGCCATGCGTAAACACGCCACAGCACGTCAGCGCATCAAACGTCGCATCGCCAAACTCCAGTCTCTGCGTTAAATCCGCAATCCGCAACTCATTATACGCACGCGTGTTCTGCGCCACAGCCAGCATGCCCTCGCTGAAATCCACGCCGACGATAGCAGTCGCACCGAGCTGAGACAGTGCGATACCCACGAGCCCTGTCCCACATCCCGCGTCGAGAATCTTGAGGCCGGACAGCGGCGCAGACGGCGCAATGTGGTTTGTTTTTAGGCCTCGGGCGACGGCCGCGGCGACGAGCTGGGGCGCGGTGAAGTTGTGAGCGGACATGGATGTGTCGTACGTGCTGGCCCATTGGTCGTAGAGGGAGCGCGATTCCGAGGGCGAAGACGCGGCGAAGGCGCGCGCGAGGAGTGGGTCGCTGGTTTGTGTGTCGGAGGCTGCCATGGTGTTCATAGAGTAGGATGAAGGTGTCTGGAGATAGCACGACAAGAGGGGAGCACTCGATGTTCATGAGCGGCTATGAATCCCACGTGACGTCATGTCTACGCTGAGGACCCCGCATGAGGTTTACGCATGTGTTTTCCGGATTGGCCTTGTTGCAGCGGTGGATGTAGGAGGTGGTTGGAGAGTTTGTGGGGGAAGTGTTGCGAGAGGCTCTGAGGGGGAGGTGTTGGAAGTTGGTCTTTTGGCGCTTCTTGGGTTGATCGATCTCGGCAAATAGCCGATGCTGCGAGTACTCTACAAGCCTTTTCTGAATATTAAATTCGCATTGGGTATCTTCATCATCGGAGTGGAAAGAATAGCAAGATGTTTATTACCGCACGTTTGGATGAGTTGGTTGGGGGTACTCAACTACGAAAGTCGTCAGTCTTGGTAACATGTGTCAAGCCAACGTCCATGTGAGAAACTCGCGCACGCGCTCAAACAATCTTCTAACCTGTAAGTATACCGTTTCACACCACCCGAGTCAGCACTCAAATCAAAACAAAGTTCGGTTGATAATTTGCATTGCTTGGAACATCTAAGCAAATATATATACATTGCGCAGCTAGTCGAGACACGGAGGATGAGATGCCCAGACCAGCGGTATTACCGATAGAGAGACGCGGAGAAAGAAGAGGGAAAGAAGCTAGGCGTACAGCGTGTGTAATGGGGCACACGGATTAGAGAAGAGCAAGCAGCAGGGCAGCAGTCAAGACGGCGCCTGTGCTCAACTCCATGCTTGATGCGGAGCCGCTCATACCGGCCATGGCGCTCATGGCGCTACCGGTTGTCTTGGGCATACCCTCGGACATGGTCATGCCGCTCATTCCTGTCTCTTTCATCATGCCCGTCTCCTTCATTCCGCTTTCCATCATCATGCCGCTCTTCATCATACCGCTTTCCTTCATTCCGCTGCCCATCATGCTGCTCTTGCCGGTGGCCATGGCCATGGAGCCACCCGCAGTCGTGGATGCCTCGCCGCTCCATGCCATGGTGACGGGCGGCGCAGTAGGAGACATCATGGGGACCATGGAGCCTGTTGCTGATGACTCGGCGAGCGCCGCGGGGATCATGGCGGCGAGCGCACTGACGATGATAGAGAAGCGCATCTTGAAAGATTCAAAGGGGTAGAATACAAAGAGACTTTTTTTTCTTTTTTCTTTTTTTTGCTGCGTCGTGTATGTGTGTGTCGGTTCGTAAGGAGTGAATTAGGTGAGTCCGGCTCGGGTACTTTTGGGGCTTTTTTATTGGTAGTATCGCCTTGCGAGGGTTATTTACAAGTAAACGGATGCTATTAGACTGCAATGTGAAAGAAGTCGCACTGCTTATGTAGCGCGTAGGTCTTGGAGTCTAGTCTACAGTGTCGTAGCCTGGTGCTTGACACGTGTAGCAATTGTCATTGTCGCGCTTCGTCGCATGTCCGACGCTACCTGTTACCGGAAGCTCGATGTTCCATTCATCGCCGCAGGGAAGCGTGAAACTGAACGTTTCGATGCGCCGCCATGGGGCGCGCCAAGGGCTGGGAAAATGCATGTCATGGTTGTAGGAAGTTTGTTTCGGCTAGTTTGAAGACGACGACGGCACGGGTGGCGCTAACTAGTGTAAGTCTGTGCATAGCCGAAACGCCGTCCGAAGTTTGTCGCAACTTCACCTCTTCTCTCCATCCTCTTTCTCTCCGCATATGGCCGTCGTCGTTCCCTATTATGCGCGCTCCGGTATTGCGACGTTGGACTATTTTCGGGAAGAATCATCATGCCACTGTATCAGGACCACGAGCACCGCTCATTCGCAGCCTGTAACCCGCACTCGGCGTTTGCTCATGACACCTGCCCGACAATCGCAGGACAATCGCAGGACAAGTGCAAGACAGGACTGGCCATTCACAAACCACGGAATGCAGCTCACAAACCAAGATCGTTTCGTGACGTCTCGTTCCGACTGCGCATTCCTTTCCTTGTTTTGATGTGCTCCGCCGGCTCTTCTGACATCTACTCTGACGTCTAGACCGTTCTCTTCAAGTCTGCACGATGCGGCGCGGGTCACCTGTCTCCGGTAAACGGGCGGTGCGTATATCAAAGGTGTCGTTATTCTTGGATACTTATCACAAGCTCTTCAACCACCCGCTGTCGTTTGTTAGAGCGGGCAGTTGGACGCGCTAAGGGTGTTGGTTTGCTGATACGCAGTCAGGACAGCCGGTATGTAGGCGGCATGTGGACCCGCCTGTCTCAATCAACTTTCTCTCGTGAGTTCCAGGTTGATCGCCTTTTACTCAGGCTTGGAGACTGCCAGTGAGGTTGTTCGTACGTCTTGTGGTCCGGCTCGAGTTGTTGTCCAGCGCAGTCTTCTCTTCCTGTCATGCCCTTGTCTTCTTCCTCGTCAACCAACTCGTCCGCCTGCTTGATATGACTGATGGCTGACCTTCTCTCTCTCTCTTTTCCTCGCTATCTGCACTCTCCTGTTGCTGCATTTCTGGTTGTGACAGACCACCCGTGCAGACGTCAACACTGGTATCATCTGTCCATGCAACGCTCGTGTCCCTCACTTGACAGATTCCGTTGCATTCTTTATCATATCCGTCACCTGCGAGCAAGAGATTCGTCCGTGCGATTGAAGGTAGTAGGTGAACATCCATTTATCGCCTGAGGACCTCTCGCTCGGCATGGCTTCGACAGGTCTCGACTGCGTCACTTGGAGCATTCGGCAATGCATCTCAGTTGCTCGGACAAACCAAGGTCCCTGTAGGTTTTGAGCGATGTAATAACCATACCGGACAGATACATTGCGTTGTTACCTTTTGTGATACGCCTTGTCGACCATCGCAGTCTGAAAAACACCAACCACTGGTGGTTTGCTGTCTTTGACAAGAGTTGGTCTGCGAAAGCTCGCCATGTCTAGACTTGCGAATTTCATGTCGACCTACGCCGTTCATGCAAGACATGGTGTGTCTTGGACATCCGAATCTCCCATCTTATCCTGTTTGTCGGTCATGGGCTATATCATGCCAGTATTCCAGACTCCTTTCGGCTACCCCTTACGCCTGTCTGCCTTCGCCTATAATGTACCGACTGTCACTCTGTCCAGGCTTAGTCAAAAGATAATACCGACGCGTGGTGGATAGGACTGACGGCATTTCGACAACCGTGACACTGCATGGTCAAGAAAGAGAAGAGTCTTCGAAAGATGGTTGAGCTGACCGCAGACACGGTGTTTGTTCTTTGGACGGAACTCTTCCAGCCCTGGATGATCTCAGACATCGCTGTCCGGGTTTGAGTTGTATCTTCGAGACTGGCAAACGCGTACCAGATGTGGGCGGCCAGGCAACCGCGATATATGGCTGAGTGAATCGAACTGGCAAAAGAGTGTACATACACATCTGACAACAAAGGGGGATTCAAGTCAACGGCTGCGTGCAATGCACTCGCGCAAGACTCGACGCCGGTGATCGCGTTACTGAAGCCCACGTGCTCGATGAATCCCCTCATTGCTCTATTTACGTCTTCACCGCAGCGCCAAAACAATCACTTCACCGGGTCCAAGCGCCTCGCCGCCTCCGCGTGCTACCCCTCCCGCTATAAATTTTGCTCTTTCTCGGATCCAGCTTGTTTACCGCATCTTTTGCTCAATCGCTCGACACATCTTCAACTCTTCTATCGGGTAGGTAAGCTTTCAGGCGTTGCTTTATTTGACTGCTTTTTGATATCTTCCCCAACGGGGTTGGTGTGTGGGGGACGGGGATTGCGACATTGTCGCCCAACTAACCTTGTGGCGAAGCACCATGGCAGCTGTTCCTAGCAACAATGCCTTTGGTGCTCATGCGGTGAGCTGGAATCTTTCGTTCCCAGCCGGCAACCTGACCGCCGCTGAGATCCTCGCATACGCTCCGCATTGGCTCAAATCCATCGATGTTATCGATCGGTTCATCTGTCATGGAGCGCATACTAGGCACATTGCCGCAATCATCAACGAGTTTAGACGCTTTCCGGAAGATGGCATTTTCAAGCCCAACTCGACAATGATCATGATGTCGTACTCCATGCGTCGTGCAGGATTCTTCAAGTGGTCGGTCGGCTCACATTTACACTTTCCTCGGGAATTCGCGCGACCAGACGATGATCTCGACGTAACAAACTTTCGTACGCCTCGTATCACCCACCCCAAGGTCCTGACGACTAGCACGTCTCAAGACCTTGCATCCAATCGAGAGTATCCGCCTGTGGACTTCAAGCTTCTGGCCAAGAACATCAAGAAGCATCCTTCTGGTAACGACGCACTCGATCTCGCTCGCTGTGTACAGTACGCTCTCCAGCATCCGGACGAGGTGTGGCTGTTTCCGACCGACTTCCAGCGCCTTATCATTCACCTTGGTGGGGCTGCTCCCGTCACTCCCGCTCACTTCGATAGGCAGGCGTTTGCTCGACGCAACCATATCCGCTTCCCCGTTTCGAAGCCGGCGCTAAAGCAGTCGCCTGAGGACAACTCTGACACTGAGCTCAAGATCAAGATCGAGCGCTTCGACAACTCAACCACCTCTGGCACCATGTCGCGCTCAGCTACATCCAAGAAGCGCTCGGCCGATAGCCTGGACAACAAGGAGACTGGAAACAAGCGCCGTAGCGGTCGTCTCGTCGGCAAGAACATTAACTTTGCTGAAGACTCCGAGTTTGATCTATTGGTACGTACGACTGCGGCTTGCGCGATACTCACAGTTCCATCCATTTCTCCTTCTCTCAACGAATGCTAACATGTATCCAGGACAAGGACTCGTTCGCATCCCAGTCCGCCCCCGCCGCTAAGAAGCGCAAGGTCTCTCGTGCTCGTCGCTCAACCAACCCAGCTGCCGATGACGAGGATTTCATCGCAGGCGAGACTGAGCCCGATGATGATATTGCCGACGAAGACGATGGCGACTTGGAGGAGCCCTTGCCCCCGACTGGTTCGGTTCGTGGTCGTAAGGCTGCACAGAAGGCTCGCGCTGGTATCAAGTCCGCTTTCGTGCCTGACCGCGCTCCCCATGAGGTTTCATTCACTCGGTGAGTATCCAAGTTTGTCTTGTTGTTTGTTGGACATGAGCTCACGCCGTTACACTACCAGGTCCCTTCATCGCACTCGTGGCTCTGTTTCGCATGGACTTCCTGCTCAGGCCCAACAGCCCTTCTCGTATCAGCCATTTGTTCAGTATGCGGCGCCTGCTTCATCTGGACCGACTGCTCAGTATGGTCAGCCAGCTCAGTATGGACCGTCTGCTTCTTATGGATCTCTGGCTTCATTTGGTCCTGCGGCTTCGTATGCCCCGTCCACTGCGTACACGCCTTCCACTGCGTATGCGCCTCCTGCTGCATATGCGTCGGCTCCTTCGTATGGTGCTCCTGCTTCGAACGATGGTCGTACTACATATGGTTCTCTTCCTGGTGGCGCTGCTCTATATGGACCCTACGATATGTATGGAGCTCGCGCTTCAGCTGGGCCTCCTGCATCCTCATTTGGATCCGCGTACGCCGATACCATGTTCACCGAGCATGCCCCCGCTTACCTGCAGCCTCCTCTGCTTAACCCCAACCGCCTCATCATCAATGAGTGGAACGTCAAGGACTTCTCGGAGCGCCAGTATACTGAATTCAAGGACATGTATGCTTCCATCTACGACTACGCGCGCTTCTATGGCCCTAGCCCGTTCGAGCCCTTCCGCGAGCTGCATCTCGTGAGCGACCCGTATCCCCAGGACGTCAACGACTTTGCCGAGAACATCCGCTGGGCCAAGGAGCAGTGGGAGGCCTACGGTAGTGTCTGGACTGAGTTGCCTGAGCATCTCCACCAGATTACCGCGCATCGCCTGCACACTGGCTGGATCAGCAAGGAGGCCATTGCCTTTGGTCACTTCTAATCCAATCCATTGCCTTGGATCTCATCTACTCCAATCCATCAATCACCACATTCGGTTGCGCCGTGACCTTTGTTTCTTTGATTTCCAGTTTGCATTTGCAGAGGCGTATATGTTGGCTTGGTGCAGCAGCGAGAGCGCGCGTCGCTTCCTGGGATACCTACATGGTCTGGGTTGCTTGATGCCGATGATGCTCCGACGCGAAATTTTGCACGTACAGCCAGCCTTTGGGGGATTTTCTTTTTTCATATCACGAGTTCGAGCACACGGCCTTTGATGGATTGGGTTTTTCTTTTCTCACACACACGACTTTGTATAATAATGATGCGATTGCAAGGCGTGGAACTGCATAGGAATTGTAATGGATGAATGTCTTTTCATGTATTATATGCGCTTACTCGTGTGACTTTCTGCTTTCTTCTGATACCTTGAGTGGAAAATATACAAAGCCAGTCTAAGGGTTGGACTAGTGACTTTACGATCGCCCATGCATATGGTATTCTGTGACATGTTATCGAGGTCGCCTATGCCGCACCCACTATCTCTTAAAGTCCTCCCATAATTCTGCGTCGCGACGCTGCTTTGCGCGCAACAGATCCACTGGGTGTTTTCGAAAAGCTCAAAGTCATCGACCGTCGTCGCTGCTGACGAACTTGGGAAAAAGGATGTCTAAGTAAGCGCATGCAAGACGGAAGGCTCGGCTAATGATCAAGTCATCAGATTCGCATGAGGCGCTGCTCTGCGGTGCTTCAGCCTGGAGAAACATATTTGGAGTGCTGGGCGCGGTGATGGCTACATGGCTTGCTTGTGGAGTCAAGTCAGACAGACTGCTCATATAAAGTGATAGGAGAAGCGCTGTAGTTATTGTTGGATACACTGACTCTAATACCCTTAGGATCCCATTTGAGTGTCTTATGCGCCGTTACTTGATTGAACATGGTGTCAAGCTTGGGCGTGATCATGCGGCGCAAATGCTCTCTGAATTTTGGGCTTCCATCTGCAGAACGTGTTTGTGTTTGCAGACATGACAGAATGCGATGGATTGGTCGCAACTCCTGACAGAGGTTGTCCGCTGGTGTGGCGATTATGCGTTTGGGTAACTTTTCTTTGGCCTTTCTGAGTACACTGGTCGTCTACAGGGCATTGCATCATGTGTTGCTCGGCTACCCGCTTATGCTGCAATGTAAATTTTAGTTATCCTAGTGGTAGGCTATGTGTGCTTATGTGACTGTTGGTTTTGTAGCGGACTAGACTTTGTCCCAGCGACCGACAGCGTCGTAGTCCAGATGCGCGCGCATGATGATGCAACGCCGAAATCACGATACAATATGGGCTTCTATGTTATTTTCTAAGCACTTGGATTATGGGAATCGATGAAATAAACGTTGCATACTGGGATATTTGGCAGTGGCAATGGTGAGGAAAGGGTTGGACAAGTTCCGGAAAACACTTTTCTCGAATACAAGAACATTTAGATGTACTTACGTAATTCGGATCTCTTAGTATTTGTTTCATGGGTAGTTTCGACGTGCTGACGCAGCGGCTTTAAGAGCGCAGTAGAAAAAAGACTTTCCATATTCCATCATATACATCACGAAGACTTGGCTGGAAATGCGATTATCTAGCAACATCCACACTCGAATCTCCGCCAAAAGCGTTGCATGTCGGTGTAGGGTTCAGCAAGGGACAAGTGGTGTCCGGTCAGCAATTGGGGCCAAAGCGGATATTACCGGCGATGAGTCATGGTCCAATCTTCTGAATGGTCAGTTTCAAAACGAGTTGAATTTCCTATTGAATGAAAGCTCAACAACACCGTGTCCGGGGATATATACAGTGCCACGCACCCCAGGCGCCGTTTGGAAGCATAGTCATAATTTCGTGACCGAACAAAGAGGTCAGTGCGATGATACTAGTAGCGGCACGAAACGCCTAACATGCCGCTAGCAATGCAAAATAACATTCAGAATGCCCGTGCAAAGCACTTCAAATCCCTTCATTCTCCTGGAAACCCCCTCGTCTTGACGAATGTCTGGGATGGAATAAGCGCTTCCGCCGTCGCCTCTCTCCCCCACACACGGGCAATTGCAACGGCCAGCGCTGCCATAGCTGCGGCTGCCAGCACCTCTGATGATTCCCTTAGCCTCGAGCAGAATTTGCGCGCTATACGCCCAGTAGCAATGGTAGCATTCAAGCACGATCTTCCGCTCACTGTAGACCTGCAAGACGGATACGGCATGGAACTAGAAAACATCTTACGCGAGGTCATTACATTGGGCGCCGTGGGCATCAATCTTGAAGACTGCAGCTTTGAAGGTCAAATTTACAGTATCGAAAACCAATGTGATCGTATTCGTCGCGCGCTGGGCGTCGCGCGCGAGGAAGGATTGGAAGACTTTGTCATCAACGCGCGCACAGATGCGCTTTTCGCAGGTGGTGGAATCGAAGACGCCATCGAGCGTGGTAAGGCTTACCTTGATGCCGGCGCATGGAATGTCTTTGTTTGGGGCGGTCCTAGCAGGGAGGGCTGGGGCAGGGACGATGTCAAAAGAGCATGCCAGGCTTTCAATGGCCGGCTGAATGTCATTCTCGATATAAAGAACGAAGATGCTTTGACGATCAAAGAGTTGGAAGAGATTGGCGTTGCGAGAATCAGCGTAGGCCCTCAGATTATGCATCTCATGGCTGCTGGAATAGCACAGGAGGCTCAGAGGATACTGGATGGCAAGTCCAGCATCTTCGAGGAATGAAGGATTCCTGATTGAGGAATTTTGAAATTAAAAGCAAATTCAAAAACAATAGTACAAATCAATGAAAAATATGTTTCATCTGCCTATGAAATATGAGTTGTGCAATATGTATCCATCCATCGTGCATGGTGACTTGCCCTGTGCCTAAGCCGTTGTTAAAACTACTGCCTTTAAACCGTGGCTGTCTCAAAACTGGAATCAAATAAAGATTCAGCTCGCAAAAGGTCCCTGACCAAAACCCCCATTCCTTTCACCCGTCTGCAATAAGCCCGTGCCACCACCCTACTACCTTTTCTCAATATCCCACAGCCTACTTAGCCGCAACTCCCACCTTCTCCTTCTTCCTCCTCTCCCTCTCATAATCCGCATACCTCTTCGTATCCTGTGGCCACATGGCAAAGTCGCCCCAATGATCCTTCGCATACACAATCGCCAGAGCAAGCTCACTCTCTTCATCATCTGGCATGGGGCGATTTGCCAGTAGCCTCAGCAAATAAGGAGATGGAAGCTCTCCATGCTTCCGATCAAGCGGTATGAGTTTGTAGACTTCAAGGATGTGTCTGTAGTTTGCGCTGGGGTCTTTGCGGAGTTCTTCTTTGCGCTTCTCGGCACGCTCGCGTTCGAGGGCTGCGGCTTGCTGGCGGGCGATTTGTTCTTGGAGCAGGTCGGTAGCAGTGGGGTGATTTTGTAAGACAGAATGATACGATTTGTCTTGTTTGGGGAACCGAGTAGGTGTCAATGCCAAGTCGCCCGATACGCTGGATGTTGAACTCAGTGGAACTGGACTGGAAGGCGATTTGATGCCCTGTCGACGTGGGCGTGGGCCAGTCCTTGGGGGTGTCGTGACCTGAGGTCGCGTCTGGCTGAAAGACTTCCCGGCATAGCTACGGCGAGGAGGAGTTGCCACAGGATTCAAAGCGGCCGCGTTGCCTGTTTGACCTGGAATCACCAGTCGCTGCTGAGTCCTTTCTCTTGACTCACGTCGAGCCCATTGTGCCCACTTTGACTCGCGTTTCCGTGGCGTCAGTCGTGTCATTGACCACAAAAGATATTGCTAGTGCTTCTGATCAATGCAAGCTATTCCTGACCCTACCCTACGCGTTGAATAGTAGTATCCTTTGTTTGAGAGGTAGAATGAGTTGGAGTCGAACAGTCCGAGATGAATTTAAATATTGGACTGAGATACTCGACGGATAAGACAGTGAGGGAGCAAGAGCTCAATATCATCGGTCTCTCACTTGTCTCTCATCTAGAGACCCAGTGACTTGTATCACCAACAAATTTCATACTCAATAGACAATTAAGCGACAGATCAGATTGTGTTTGTGACTTCACCCTGTGATACATGACTGGCGGGCCAATAAGACTTGGAGACGACGGCTGGTCATAATTACTTGAAGGATTCTGAAATACGCAGCAGTCTCATAGCTTGACCTTCTTCTGGTCCCGAATTTCCTGCGCCATTCTCACCATCGCATACAAGCTCTGCAGCCTAGGCATCTCAAAACCCCTCTCTCTTGCTATCCTCAGCGGATTGCCTAGAATAACCTCAATCTCCATCTTCTTCCCACCCTCCCAGTCGATTGCCATACTAGGCTTGCTGCCACTGGTGTTCTTCAACGTAGACTTGATAATCTGTTCTGGCGTGGCAAACTCTTTGGGCATGGGCTGGCCAAGAACCTTAGGGGCAGTCTCGAGAATTTCAGTCATCACGCCCATGAGATGGCGTTGGAGTTCAGGGTCCTGCGCCATGAGGCTGTTTGGAGAGCCGAGGGTGAGGACAGAGGTGGGGTTCATGGACGCGTTGATGGCGATCTTGTGCCAACGGACCAGTTGGAGCTTCGCGTGGGAATAAGCTTCTGCGTCCTTGATACCCCCCTCTTTCAGCAATGCGATGAAAGCGTCGTTCTTTTCGATGATACTCGGATCACTGTCTTTAGGCGCTCCAGTGTCGAGGTGAGGTAGGTAGGGACCGCTATTGATGCGCGTCCATCTGTTGTGCTTGATGTGACCAGGTTCTGGCTGCGCGCATGTTGCAATTGTGACAGCTGAGCATATGGCCGCCTTTGGGAAGCGCTTTGAATAGGGGTCCTCGACGCCCATGCCGTTTTGTATCAGCACAATGGCGGTCTTATCGCTGACAAGGCCCTCGAGGATCGCTGAGTCGTCGCTGACGTCCGGTAACGCCTTTGTGCTCACAACGACATAGTCCCATTCGATTGCGCTCTTTTTTGCCTCTTCAGGATTCGCAAATGTGTTTGCTGGTGTGAAGGTGTAATCGCCGTACTGTGGAGACGTGACTTGGAAGCCGTTGGCCTTGACGGCTTTGTAGTTTGAACGGCAAATGACCGAGACCGACGTGCCCGACACAAGCGCGAGACGCGATGCGTAAAAGGCGCCAATGGCGCCCGCGCCGACTATCAGAACATTTACAGACATTGTGGGGTTGTTGTTTAGTGTAGGAGGAAGAGTGTCGTCCGTGTCAGAGATGCTGAAGCTCTCTTATCGATAAATGCATACAAGTTCAACCTCGGCACATTGTCCCGGCCTATCAAGGTACCTCTATGCGATTACTCATTCTTCTACTTTAAATTTATCATGCACTACTAATTTAGTATCATCTTTCTCGATAGAATGGTACAGAAATTCTGTATAGAAGGTATTTGGTCCATAGTTATTCGTAAAGGCGACTTTAACGGCCCCCAATGCAGACTAGAGACAACTCTATATGCAGTGTCGCGCTGCTGTACTGGGTGTTTGACGCTACCGAAATGAACATGTCGCATCATTCACTATGCGCATCTACAGCCTCGACCAGACGACATGTTCTCTAATGACACTCATCCCATCCTCGCTCCGCTTCACCACTACTGGCTCAGCAAGACGCTCAACCCCATCGGATTCGCTGTTGGTTTCGGCTTGAGCCGCTGATGGCATATTTCCGACGGTGAGCAGCATACAAACAGCCACAGCAGCATTGGTATCTGCTTTGAATACATTGATCTTGGAAATGTACTTGCCGCCTAGCTCTCGCTTGTGCTGGGCCAGAAAGTATCCGACCGCTTGTACATTTGGTGATCCTGCGGAAATATCACACGTCAGTATGTTCCATCTTGCGGGCATCGACCAAAAGGATGAAGAGACGCACCAAGAAGTGGCTTGTATTCCTCATGGTTTGTAGTGTATTCAAGTCCAGGCCAGCCCGGCAAACCGTTAATGTCCAAGTTATACTTTTCCAAGATTGTCTCGATGATGGATACCGTGTCGTCGTTGACGATTGGCGTGATCAAAAATCGATTGATGCGCTGAACCCACCCACCACTCGCCATGCTCCAGAGGCCCCACATGATATCCGAACTCGACCTCAATGCTGGGAGCAAGTTGTTGTGTGGGAGGGTACTAAGACCCCAGAGTTGTTTGGCGCTGGTAGCGGGGCTCTGACGATTTGTCATGATCAAGATGGCTGAGGGGACGTTGACTCCAATCGTGAACTCTGCGTTGGTGACCTGTGGATGTAGTTGTGAGTATGTAGACTAATGTTAGTATCGGCTTCCACTCACGCGATACTGATATCCGTTGGCGTTGTAGTACTGTTGGTTCACTGGAGGCAGCCTGCCCCACGCATCGCGCAATACCGCTGGGCCATTCTTGTGGTAGATGTAGTAGCACTGGTTTGCTCCACCTTGGTAACTGCTTCGCGTATCGATTCCAAGCGCGTCACACATGGGCCTGAGTCTATGACTCGTCGCTAGCTCGCATTCATCAAAGTGGTTTGCGCGCCACTGAGGAGTACCGTCGTCGGTTTCGATTGAATAACCCCAGGTCGCGAGTGACTGTACGAGAGGGCCGATCCAGGGGCTGTCTATGGGCTGGATATAATTGGCAGCTACGTTTCGGGGAGAGGTCGTAGCAGAGAGGAGCTTCTGGCCTTTGCAAGTTGCTTTGTGATAGATGACGTCGGGGTCTTCATCAGCACGGATGATGAGAGCTTTGGAAGCATGATAGACGGGGGAAATGTCATTGGAGTGAACTACTGCCGTAGATTTGTTTTCGACGGAATGGAATCCCGCTGCAAGAGCCACAGCAGCAAGACATGCTATGATCAAAGCCTTCATGTTGATGGTCGGCAACGACAGAAGTCTGTCAAACTCGACTGGCTTTGCAATAGTAAAGTAGTTGAGTGAAAAGTGGAAGTCGCAACAGAGTTGACTTGGGTCTGCGAATGAAATAAGTTTAGGTGTACCTTCCGTTTCCCGCAGGTGAGCTAACCGTGTTTGGTTTCATTTTCACCTGGCGAATATTCACTGTGAATCGTATGAGACAGACAGTCGAGTCTCGGATGATAATGAGGAGAAGTATGTGTTTTTATTCTTGCTAATGCTATTCGTTTCCATCACTTATCTGTATGTGCTTACGCAGCGAATCTGACAACGCAATGGGATAGATGGTTTTGCTACTCTATGGACTTGGTGTTTTGGAGAGAACTAGTCAAAATCAGAATTTTTACTCACAAAAACCAAGAAAATGCGAAGGTATCGGTGTGCACATATACTGGAGCTGCTAACAGTATTCTCTTTACATATCGATGAGCGTGAGCTTTCATTGTCTGATTCTTCATCCAAGACCCATGAGTGTTTGGTATGTGCACGGAAGTAAACTCCTTGCGATCCCTTGCCGAGACATACCCTTCAAAATCACCAGATAAGTATATAGACTGATCTCAATATGTTTCTACACTTATGAGAAGATATTGTGTACCATGGCTTACAGCTCAAGTAGAGAGTTAACGTGGAGGAAGGGGCGCTGAAAGGGGATTAGCGCGGAACGTCGCGTCACTAGCTTGCAGACGTCACACGTCTGCACTCACCTACTTTCTGCGGGCAATGGCCACCCCATGATCTTTTTCGGAGTCTGACTGCTATATTATGACTTATCATGGATTGATATGCTCTTCAATTATGCAAATTTTCGCCTGATTGAGAAAATGTGGAAAAGCTTGACGTGCCTGTCAGGACTGAGCAGCTCTGTTTCAACCTGTCACATTTCCTATGGAGGATCTGAGTAAATACACTGTCTGTTATACAGTAGAACTACTTCTGTTCAACAAGGCATTGTCTGTCAGCGTGTTGGGCATGGTAGATCCGCCAAAGCATGTCTCCATACCAAAACTCTGTCCGTTGCCCCACGCTGCATGTGGGCTTACGCGAAACTACTTGGATCTTGATATCGATTCATGACATGAATTATGACAAGACGAAAAACTCTATACTTACTCGTGTCTCTAACCGTCAATCGTCACACATACCGCCGGTCTCATGGCAGTCTAGCGCACCAGGTCCTCCAATTTCTCATCTTATCGGTTTACGGAACGACTACATAGATGTCACCAAAAGCCTTTTTCATAACTCTTACTGTGCTGGGATGTCTGTGGACAGACCTTCGACCATACATAAGCAGACCATAGACGTCTACGGTCCGCCCATCTTCCAGACAAGCCTGGACAGTCATGCCAACGCTTTGTCTCGCAAAAGCCCGTTAACAATAGACTTGAACTTTGACCTCTCATAAAAGCCGCAATTTTGAAACACCGAAAGATCCAGACAAGGCAACCACTTCACCCTCATGACCTCACCGTTCATCGCTATCGCACTGGCGAGCGCACAGGCCATGGCCACGAGCACGCCACCGACCTGTATATATCATGAATTGAAAATTGCCATATACCTGAAAACTATACTCTGGTTTAATACATATTGAACTGACTCGTCACCATCATCATGTCACTTCCAAAGATCAAGGTCGAAAGCCCAGTACTGGCTCCGCAGACGCCACAGCGCACGTCCTCGCCTACACCGGAGTACGAAGAGTCTTCAGATGGTACGCTGTCAGAGGAGGAAGACATAAAAGAAGAAGAGGAAGACCAAGATGTGAAGCACTCGGCCATAGCACTGCATGCCATGCTCGCATATCCGCCCCACATCAGCCATGCATATGGCAGCCACTATCAGGGAAATTACATGTTTGCTCCACGGTACGTATCATTACGCTCACCTCACCATAGTTCATGTTGTTGTTGTTCTGTCGTTTGCGTTTGCACAGCACCATGGCAACCCACGTGGCGCGAAAAATTTCGCTATGTCGGCTCGCGCACTTTCAAAACAACTTGCCCCTCTGCCCTTTTGCCCACCAACACATCCATTGCACATTTGGCTTGTTCTCTCCATTTTGCACCTCCCTCCATTGATCACCCAAGCCGAACCTCTTGCCGCAAACTCGAGACCTTCGGAGCCATGGACTACCACGGTAATGGCCAAGATGCTAATGAGTTTGACAGTATGATGCAGCTTCCAGGCTATGATCCCATGAGCGGAGTGTCTTCTGGTGAGTTATTCTTTGCCAATCCCATCCCGCCTGCATCAAGCAGAAGAAGCTACACGCTCAGGTGGTAGAGGAGCATTCAATTGCTCGTCGTCGTTGAAAATCCAGGCACTGACGCGTCCCGCAGAGCAATCTCTCGACCAGATGGTGTCCAGCAATGGCTTGCACACCAACTTCGAGAATGCATTTGGTCCTCAGCAGCAGATGCAGCAGACTGCTTCCATGTCCAACCTGCAGCAGCCGGCCACCATGTCCAACATGCAGTCTGCTCCTATGTCCAACTTGCAGCAGATGCAGCAGCTCCCTTCCATGCCAGACATGCTGCAGCAGCAGATGCAACAGACTGCTCCCATGTCCAACTCGCAGCAGCCTGTTCAGACATCCAACTTACAGCAGATGCAGCAGCTGTCTCCCATGCCAAACAACCAGCAGATGCAGCATCTTTCCCCTATTCCCCACAACCAGCAGCAGCAGATGCAGAAGCCTGCTCCCATGGCAAAGATGCAGCAGACGAAGCATCAGTCTTTCTCCACTGCCAGCGGATTCATCGGTAAGTCGTCTGCTACCAGATGCAGACATCTCCCAAGACACCGAACTGACTTGAACCCAGACTCGCCCCACGAGGCCATGATGAAGGAAGTAAACAGCTTCACGCACAACATGACGCAGCTGGCCAACACGATGAATGCTCGCATGACCAAGGCCGAGTTCGAGCGTGACTGTCTCCGCGCAGCCCTCGAACAGCAGCAGTCTCAGCACGGCGGCAGCGGCAACACCAACATGCAGCTCACGTCGACGCCGCAGACCGCCCCAGAGTTCGGTAGCCGCAACTCGCGCTTCCGCGATGCAGCCGATGTCCGCTACTCGATTCCCGTGACGCCTACGCGGCCCGCTCCACTGGATGCTCAGCACTACAACAGCGTGCCCGGCAAGAACAGCGGCTTCACGCCTACGACCACCACTGGCGGTGGAGGCGGCGGCCAGGTATCTTCGTTCGGCAGCAAGCTGACGGGCCTCAACAAGCACAAGAGCGAGAAGACGCGTGCACGCAAGGACCTGCAGATCAAAGTCCCCGGCCAAGGTCCACTGGGTGCTGCGATGGCTGGATTGCCTACTCCCATGAGCAAGTCTGGTGCTGTAAGTCCCATCCCCCATCTCCGTTCCCATATCCATATCCACACCACACCACATCTGACTAACTCTTTCACACACAGTCCGCTGGTTTCAGCGCCGGCCTGGCTCCTCCCTCTGCGTACATGCGCACGCCATCGACTCTGCTTCTCCCGAACCCATCGCCACTGACGCCAGGCGTGATTGGGCCTCTGTGTGGCGGCGGACCGTTGCGGTCGTCCAACATTGTGAACAAGCGCAAGATCCACAATCTGGAGAAGTTTCTTCCGCCAGCCAACGCCGTGGTGCCGCTGCTGCCTCTGACCGACACGGAGATTGTCGTGTACTTCTTCCAGTCACTCGTGCGCCCCGTTGTGTCGCTGCGCTTGTACTCGCGCAACTGGGGTCCTGCGCACATTGCGGATACGCTGAATGAGCATCGCATTGTGCAGGGCGGCTATCTGCGCAACACGGCGAGCGTCAAGTGCACGACGGCCATCAAGAAGGGCAAGGAGCGCTACGGCGAGGTGTGGTCTGAGCAGCTGGGCACTGTGTTCTCCGGGGCCGACGATCTCAAGGCGACTGACCTGATGCACCTGGACGCCGAGGAGGCGGGCTCCGCCGTCGACTTTGATGTGCGTGCGCTCGACCTGGAGATCAAGAAGCATCCGCGCGAGGGCGTTGCCGGCGGCATCTTCACCCGCTGCGTCAAGTACTGCGTCGAGCACAATGCCGCGTACACGCTGCGGAACGTGCATGAGCTGGCTGTCTCGCTGCGCAACGGCACCGAGCCTGTGCAGCCCAAGGAGCCCGAGGGCATCTATGTTGCTGGCCGCGACCTGCTTCTCGAGCGCGAGAAGAAGCGTGCTGCTGAGATGATGCAGCATGGCGACGAGATGGAGGGTGTTGATGGTGCGGACGCCGAGGACGACAACGACGACGCTGACGCCTATGCCCACACCGACATCGCAGAGGCCGAGTAAAGTCGCTCGCTGCTATCTCACTCGATCAACACACGATCATGGCTGCTACTCTCTCACTCGATCAACACACGATCATGTCTACTACTACTACTACTGTCATTGGGCGGTTCTTGTTTACACTCACCACACACACACCCATTCACTGACATCGATTGTACTATACACGGGACCACAAGAGAAATACCCCAGATGTAAGAAGCGAAGCGTTTCTACTCGCACCATCAACGAGGATTAATTCTGTAATCTGGAAAAATGTGGGAAAACGCCAACATACGGAAACGAGCTTGTGTACTCTTGTTTATGCGGGTAATGGTAATGGAAATGGTAATCAGTAGTAGTAGGAAGTAGTAGGAAGTAGTAGGAAGTAGTAGGAAGTAGTAGGAAGTAGTAGGAAGTAGTAGGAAGTAGGAGCAGGGTAATAATACGTGCAACACACCACCGTCATGTTAATGGTACATGTCCCGACCTAAAAAAAAAGGGAACTTGGCATCATGTATGTAGTTGTTCAGAAAAAAAAATGCATCGACTTGCATCATGTATGTA
>NW_007360037.1:211121-212122 GCF_000359705.1 Exserohilum turcica Et28A | reverse complement strand
AAAAAAAAAAAAAAAAAAAAAAAAAAAAAAAGAGACGGTGACTCACCTCACTTTGGGTACAAATGTAGCATGTTGATGTGATGTGATTGGATTCTAAAGTATACGTATGTAGATGCGCAAGTCCGGTAAGGTAACACAACAGATGGAGCACGCAAGACCGAAACAAGACAGAAAAAAAAAGCGGTGGAAATAAAAAATGGGAGAAGCTATATTTTTCCACGAATAATTCATACAAAACGCCCTTATTCTTCTTCTTCTTCATCTTCATCTTCTCCTTCTCTTCCATCTTCTAAGAAAGCACGCGTGTCTACAAGCCCATTTTTCTTTTTTCAAAACACAGCCGTGTGGAAAGGAGAAAAAAAGAGACTCCAATCTCATCCCATAAGCAACCTCAGCATACTGCCCTTATTCTCACCCTCGCCCTTGTCGGCGCCCTTGTCGGCGCCCTTGTTCGGCCCCACGGGACTCGTAGCCGCAAAAAACAAGACCTTGATTGCAATTGCAAAGCCCGCATGCAGGACAAAGACAACAACCAGCAGGATCTTTGACGTTTTTGCTTCGGTCGAGTTGAGCACGGGGAAGAGGTTGCGTAGCAGGAACGTGGCGCTGAAAGCAAGACCAAGTGCCACGACTGTGAAGTTGACGACTGAGCAAAAGCGAAGTCATTAGTACATACTCAAGCATTTCATATCTCGCTATAACTGCGTAGGGGACAGCAAAAAAGAACTTACTACTCCACGGACTCCACGCAACAAGCGACACGGCAATCCAGATCAAATTCGCATAGCCATACAAGCAGCAGCACTCGAGCAGATTCGCGCTCTCACTGCCATACCACTTGAGCACGCCCCAGAGGCCCACGGGCACAAATGCCGTATACCCATATACGAGACCCGCGGCGCCACTCAGAAGCTTGAAATCATATGCGAAATGCTCCTGGCCCTTTTGCGCCAGATACTGATTTATCGTGCCGGTGAGGAAGAGGATGACAATGACGGTTG
>NW_007360037.1:174689-210702 GCF_000359705.1 Exserohilum turcica Et28A | reverse complement strand
GCCTAAAAAAAAGGGAACTTAGGCATCATGTATGTAGTTGTTCNGAAAAAAAAATAGACATCGACTTGCATCATGTATGTATGTAAGTATGTATGTAGCTTCCNCGAAAAAAAANAAAAAAAAAAAAAAGAAGACGGTGACTCACCTCACTTTGGGTACAAATGTAGCATGTTGATGTGATGTGATTGGATTCTAAAGTATACGTATGTAGATGCGCAAGTCCGGTAAGGTAACACAACAGATGGAGCACGCAAGACCGAAACAAGACAGAAAAAAAAAGCGGTGGAAATAAAAAATGGGAGAAGCTATATTTTTCCACGAATAATTCATACAAAACGCCCTTATTCTTCTTCTTCTTCATCTTCATCTTCTCCTTCTCTTCCATCTTCTAAGAAAGCACGCGTGTCTACAAGCCCATTTTTCTTTTTTCAAAACACAGCCGTGTGGAAAGGAGAAAAAAAGAGACTCCAATCTCATCCCATAAGCAACCTCAGCATACTGCCCTTATTCTCACCCTCGCCCTTGTCGGCGCCCTTGTCGGCGCCCTTGTTCGGCCCCACGGGACTCGTAGCCGCAAAAAACAAGACCTTGATTGCAATTGCAAAGCCCGCATGCAGGACAAAGACAACAACCAGCAGGATCTTTGACGTTTTTGCTTCGGTCGAGTTGAGCACGGGGAAGAGGTTGCGTAGCAGGAACGTGGCGCTGAAAGCAAGACCAAGTGCCACGACTGTGAAGTTGACGACTGAGCAAAAGCGAAGTCATTAGTACATACTCAAGCATTTCATATCTCGCTATAACTGCGTAGGGGACAGCAAAAAAGAACTTACTACTCCACGGACTCCACGCAACAAGCGACACGGCAATCCAGATCAAATTCGCATAGCCATACAAGCAGCAGCACTCGAGCAGATTCGCGCTCTCACTGCCATACCACTTGAGCACGCCCCAGAGGCCCACGGGCACAAATGCCGTATACCCATATACGAGACCCGCGGCGCCACTCAGAAGCTTGAAATCATATGCGAAATGCTCCTGGCCCTTTTGCGCCAGATACTGATTTATCGTGCCGGTGAGGAAGAGGATGACAATGACGGTTGTGGCGATCCACACGGGGCCATACAGATCCGGGTTTCCCTCGAGGACATCGAGGAAATTGGCGCGCGGATAAATGGTTGCAGTGCACCTGCGCAGCACCTCTGCCGTGTCGACATCAAAGGCTTGTGCGTAAAAGTTGAGGGACCAGAGATAATGTTTTCGAGCGCCGCCGCCACCGCTGCTGTCGCCGGCTGTGGCAGGGCCCGGCAGGAACGAGGTCGAGGTCGAGTCGGGCTGGATCTTGGATGCGCCGCCGCGGCCGGATGATGCTTGCGTGTCAAAGTCTGTGTGGGGAGCTCATTGTCAGTCTTCTAGTTCTGTACAGCGCAAGGCGCAAGGAATTTCCCTTACTAGAACTGTGGAATTCAAGGTCCTCTTGTAGATCCGTATGTCCCAGGTCGCCCTGTAGAAGTATGTGTAAGCTTCCTCAATCATGCTCTGCCAATTCCACGCCTCTTCTCACACACCCCATAATCGCTCATCTTTTCCCAGTAATCCGACAGGCAAAACGTACCTCCTGGTCCACATCAACAACAACATCGTACCCTCTGTTCGCCATGTCTGCTCGGTCTTGCTCCCTCTCTTTCTCACTCTCTCACACACAATTTCACTCTTCCTTGATGCCGCAGTCTTGCGCAAAACTCGGTCGTATACACGTATGTCTGTTGGGCGCAGCTGGAGCTGGAACGTTGTGCTGATAGCAGCAGCGGCCAGATTGCGTGGTTGACGTCGCGCCGCCGCGTCGTTACGTACGCGACCCGTGCGTCCAAGCTGGGGTGGGCGTCTTACTTGATTCGGAGCGGGGCAGGGATGGCGCCCGTTTCCAGGGTCCAGCTGTTCCAGTTCTGTTCTCGCTTCTTGGTGATGTGCGCATTCACAGTCGACATGGCATTTGCAGCGGGGTCTTTGTTGCTTTGCTGTGGCTAGGTGCAGGTGGGAGGGGGCTGCTGGACACTGCACGTGCAATTCGCAACATGTGTCATCAAGCAGCATGACAAGTCTCGTGTCACCGCGGAATGCATCTCTTCCGGGCATGAAGCCACTTGATTATTCCGCTCGTAGAATATACCAACGACTACCAAAGAGAAGCAGCTCTAGCATCTAGGCAAGTAGTCTTCCACATCTACCAAGCAACCGTCCCTGCACTTCGCCCTAGTCGCCCTCTACTAGGCCGGGTCGCTCTTGACCTGAAGGGGCTCTACATTCCAGATAGCCTCGGCATACTCATCAATACACCTGTCACTCGAGAAGAATCCCATGCGTGCGACTGTGGTGATGGTCTTGGTGGTCCACTCCTCGGTATTCTTGAAGCTCTCGTCAATGAGCTCCTGTGTCTTGACGTACGACGCAAAGTCGTCCGATACCAGGTAGTAGTCACCATGGTCAACGATGCCGTTGATCAGGGCCGAAAACTGGTCGGCATCGCCAAACATGTTGTTGCGAATAGCATCAAAAACGTTGGCTAGCGATGGATCGAGCTGGTACTGCGAGTACATATGTGCGTGACGGAGGTCCTCGACATCCTCGGCCAAGTTTCCGAAAAGGAAAATGTTCTGGTCGCCAATTTCACGCGTAATCTCAATCTAGGCAAGGTCAGCACAATCTTTGTCAGACGTTTCGTATCGAAAACCTACATTGGCACCATCGCACGTTCCAATAATCAGACCACCGTTGAGGCAGAACTTCATGTTGCTCGTACCAGACGCCTCGGTACCGGCAGTTGAAATGTGCTCGCTAATGTCACTGGCAGGGCAGATGATCTCCGCCTTGCTGACGTTGTAGTCGGCGAGATAGATCACCTTGAGAGCATCCCCAACGTCCTTGTCGTTATTGACAATATCACCAACCTTGTTGATAAGGTGGATGACCATTTTGGCCATCCAGTAACCTGGAGCAGCTTTTCCGCCAAAGATCGACACGCGGGGCGTCAGCTTCTGGCGATCTTCAGGAGTCATGGCCTTGATCTGCAGGTAGCGGTGAATAACACCGAAAATGTTCAGCTGCTGACGCTTGTACTCGTGGATACGCTTGACTTGGACATCGAACAGGGCTGCCGGGTTGACCTTGACACCATTGTGCTCTAGGATGTGCTGCGCGAGTCGCACCTTGTTCTCGTATTTGATATCACGGAACTCTTTGCGGAACTCTTTGTCTTCGACAAATGCCTCAAGCTTATGGAGCAGCGTAAGATCCTTGAGGAACTCGTATCCGCCGAGTTTCGAGGCAATCAGTGCGGAGAGCTTGGGGTTGGCCTGGTGCAGCCATCTTCGCGGGGTAATGCCGTTGGTGACATTGGTGAACTTGTCAGGTCCGTAGATCTTGACAAAGTCCTTGAAGATGGTTGTTTTGATCAAGTCAGAGTGCAGCTCAGCTACGCCGTTGACCTTGTGTGAGCCAATCAAAGCCAGGTAGGCCATGCGGACCATCTTTGGCTGCGACTCCTCAATGATTGACACGCGCGCAAGCATTTCGCGGTCCTTGGGGTAAGTCCTCTCGACGAACTGGAGGAAGTGGAGGTTGATTTCATAGATGATCAAAACTGATGTCAGCAGCTACAGGGCACAGTAAGACAGAAACTCACCTGAAGGTGGCGTGGAAGGAGATGCTGCATAAGCGGAACAGACCACTTCTCGAGCGCCTCTGGGAGGACGGTGTGGTTGGTGTAGCCGAATGTCTTTTGGACAACTGCACCGCGTTAGCTCGTTACATTGACACTAATCTTGACGCTTACTGTTCCACGCCTCGTCCCAGTCGAGTCCTTCAATATCATACAATATCCGCTGCAGCTCGGGAATGGCAAGCGTCGGGTGGGTGTCGTTGAGCTGGATGGCGACTTGGTTGGGGAATTCCTTCCACGCGCGCTTGCTCTTCTTGAAACGTCGGACAATGTCGTAGAGCGAGGCGGCGCACCAGAAGTACTGCTGCTTCAAGCGAAGCTCCTTACCACGGTCGAGGCTATCCAAGTCAGTTACGTACTTGATGACATGCAAAGACACTCACTTGTCGTTAGGGTAGAGAACCGCCGAGATGGTCTCAGCACGCTGCTGATCGGCCACGGAGCTCTCGTAGTCTCCAGAGTTGAATTTCTGAAAGTCAAACTCGCCACTAGCGGCCTTGCTGGCCCAGAGACGGAGGTTGTTGCAAGTGCCCGTCTTGTATCCAGGAACGGGTACGTCAAAGGCAACAGCCTGGACAATCTCTCCACCCTCCCAAGAGCTCTGCTGCTTGCCCTCGTCATCCTGCCAGCGGTTGACCTGGCCGTAGAACTGAATGTCAACTACAATGTCATGGCGCTGGAACTCCCATGGGTTGAAGTCCAGCCAGTAGTCGGGAACTTCGACCTGGTATCCGTCGACAATCTCCTGCTTAAAGATACCGTAGCGGTAGCGCAGGCCGTAACCCCAGGCCGGGTAGTTGAGCGAGGCCATTGAGTCGAGGAAGCATGCGGCTAGGCGACCGAGACCACCGTTTCCAAGGGCAGCATCGTGCTCCTGGGAGATGATGTCCTCCATGCGGAAGCCCAGGTCGCCGAGGCCCTCTGTGTGTGTGTGTGTCAGCAGTTGTGGGTCTAGTTGAGAGGGTTGAGCGTACTGGTAGCAACGTCTTTTTGTTCAACGTTGAGCATAGCATTGTCCAGCGCACGCCCCATGAGGAATTCCAGAGAGAGGTCTAGCTGTGTCAGCCAATGGTTTCGTAACATGTGCATCCCAAGCTTCCGTACAGTATACGCGTTTCTGGTCAGCAAAGGTCTGGCTCTGCTGTGTCTTATTCCAGTCTAGGACGAGGCGGTCGCGAAAGGCCAGGGCCGTTCCGGCGTATGCAGCCGACTCGTCGCAGTTGAAGAGGGAGCGTGCCAGGGTAGTTTCGATATGGCGAACGGCATCTTTGCTGAAGTCTTCGGGGGTAGAGAAGGGCTTGGGCGTCTGGTCGCTGGTTAGCGGGCATGCTTGACCACGGGCAATGCCACAAGACAATTGACTCACAAACTTCCTCCATGCCTCGCGCTGGGGCTCTGGGATACTCGCTTCGACCGTCTTGATCTCGGTGGGACCAAAGCCCGTGACGGTTCTCTTGTGCTTTGGGCGGCTAAAGGCGGGGCCGATGGGGCCTTTGAGATCGGCAAGCGGGGCGCTCGTCGAAGGTCTGCGTTCGCGGGGATTGGGGTTTGCAGCCATGCTGGGCGAGTCAATGCAGTCAATGCAGTCAATGCAGACAAGGCGTCAATGGCAGACAATGGCAGTCCGCTCAGGGCGTGATGCTGCAAGAGGGGAGGGAGCGGGGTCGGGACGGCAGGCAGGGCAGGGCAAAGGCAAAGAGGTGAGACGTAACACGCGGTGGCGTGAGAGGGTCGAGGGCCGATGGTCGAAGGAGCTGCAGGCTATACTTGGGCGAACACGCACGCACAGCAGAGGTGGCTCAAGACGGCGCTTCGAGCAAGAGAAAAGGAAGAGAAGGGGCAGACATGGCGGGCGAGGAAGGCACTTGGTGATATATCCTGAGAGCAGCCCGTTGGAGCGCGGGGAAAGCAGCACATGTGCATGCAAGCTGTTGGGAGCTCTTACATGCATCTTGTATGCACCCGCTTCGCCCACCGGTACAAAGTGGGGTAGCATTCCCCACGAGGCCCATTGCGGACCACGCCGCCACGACGTGACAGAGGTGAGAGGCTGTATCCAATACACTCGTGCATACGAGATGCCTTGGCCCGCCTGGAGCGCGTCGTAGCGTTGACGAGTCCCTGGCTAGACGTGAGGAATAGAGTGTAGCTGACGTAGAGATGCGCATCATGTCATCTACCCCTCCACACACACACACACATATATATGCCTTCTCTCTGCCGGGCTGCCTCTCGTGACGGGAGTTGACGGGGATGATGGCCTGCGTATGAGTTTTTCTTCCTGCCTATAGCAATAGATGCAGTTTTCCAGCAAAACGAGGATTCGGGCCGGCTCAAATGCCATCATGTCTTTCATGGACATTTGCTGTTCCAGGCAGTTGTGGCTTGACGATGTGTGGCGCAGACGCTTGCTGCAAGAGGATTAGCGTGCATAGCCCCGCAGTCCTATTCCTCTACACATGTGTATGCTTCGCAGCAACCAACATGACTTTTCATCACTACAGCGAGACCATGAAAGTGGTGCCAAGATAGCAATCACGACTTCTGATGCGCTTAGCCATTGGCATGTAACCCCGAACTTACACCTACAGTACCTACCGTGTCCGTGCACTCGATGCACGCCGTCAGTCAATGCACGCGCATCACCAAAACGGGCTCCATAAAACTGAGGCTGTAGAGCCACATACAAGAGCTATGATCACGGGATAATTTGGTGGAGTACTCTATAGACCTAGGCAACTAATTTCCCGACCAATACCTTTCTTGGCCCGAGGATTTCGCGGCCGCGACGGTTCGTCCACATGATCCCTAGCACTGCGTTTCTGCTTCTTCCTAGCTTCTTTGAGTATGCTGTGCTGAGAGGCTTGGGCATTACTACATGGAGCGGCTGCAGCGTGTGCGTGCTATGAGGCGGATAGATACCCAACAGTATCTTATGCATGGGGCAATACTCTAGAAACTCTTCTGTTGGGTGGCTCCCATGGCCATGCACGAGCAATAGGCGGCACTTTCTCCGAGCTTTGGCTACTGTGAAATGCTCAAACACCTGCTGAAGCCAAGCAAGACCAGCCACTGCCTGATACTCCGAAGAAGACTATATGTTCTCCCGCCTTCACATCCTCCACCCAGGTGTCTTGTATGCTGTTAGAGTCAGCCGCATAGATGAGAGCTGGCGGCAACGCTGTACCATGCCACTCGCCATTGCCATCTTGGAGCATCTGCTGATACTGCTTCTTCTAAACAGCCTCTTGCTGGAAATCCACTTCTGTCTGCCGCCAACTCCAATCATGAAGCCTTTCTCATCCATATTGTATGTATGCTCAGGCTCTACTTGGTACAAGTCAATCTTGCTGCCTAGCTATTCAAAGTACACCTTGTATGTATCACCAGAGTCAGCAGCGTAGCGTTGTCGATCCATAGAAGTGTTCCACTGGGATGCAAGCTCATCTTGGTGTCTGTGGAGGAAGCAAGTGACCCAGCTCTCGGAGCCAGGGTGTCCAGCAACTCCAGACGCATAATTCTGCACCACCGCTCTTGTAGCAGGTAGCTTATGCTCTGCTAGCCCCTCTGTGTACTTCACAAGCTCCATCTCCTGTTCTGGTTCAAGGTTGCGACGTGCTAAGCCTGCCTCCGCACGCGACCCGCTGACACCTCGGTGCTTACGCGCCAAGGTTGAGCGAGCAAGACCATGCTTCCTAGCTACTTGTGCGTAGCAAATATATTCGTCAGATTCAAGGGCATCTACCTCGGCAAGGGGCTTCTTCCATGCTTCATTGTGGCGTTGAGTTGCGGGGAAGTGCAAAGTTGGGACGAAATCGTGATCGCGTGCATTGACTGGCACGCGGCAACCTACAGCAAGTACGGTATCGCCGGCTTTACTACTGTAGTGATATACATGGTAATATCCAACCTCGTCACTAATAATCTCTCCAAACTACCTAGTCCCATGTAACATCATATCTAACCGCTTACGTGTATTGCGATACCTGTAGCATCGCCGGCTTTGGGCCTAATTTATCTCACGCTTATTTCAACCTATTTTGGGGACTTGGTAAAACGGACCGGCCGGGTGAAGAGAGGACTGGCTCTCGCATGCTATACCAAAATTATAGACCCCAAGGAATAGAGGTTCAGTGGTAGCCTCGGTTATGAAGTTGAAGGTAGCATGGGGTTGCGCTAAGAACTAATATATATATATATATATATATATATATACGCAGACTCTGTGTCTTCATGGAGAAGCAGAATCTGCTACTGCATTAAACTCACCTTTTTGATTCGAACACTTGCTACCGTCCAAATCTTGCATATTTGCACTCTCTGCCTCAATTCTGCTGTCCAAAATCTCCTATCGGCAAGTCTTTGCAGTTTTGGATCCTCTAAAACAGTGTCAAGCTAACAGCTACACAGATAACAGGTCAAGATGAAGGCCTTTGCATCTCTTACCGCACTATCACTTATCGGCACATGTCTCGCCATCCCCTGCGTCACACAAGTATCGTATTACACGCCTCAGCACCCGTATCCGGACGAGAGAGAGCCGTTCCTGGTGTGCTGGGACACGCAAACCAAGACGTGCAAGGCGACGATGAAATCGCTGCTTGCGAAACCGGGAGCGAACATTATAAACACTTGCTCCAACGTCGATGGAGTGATTAAATGGCATGTGGGAACTGGGTGGACCGTGTTTGGTGTTGATCTGGAGAGCTTCGATATGCAGGTGGATGTGTCGACGACGGATTGCACCGTCAATGCATACCATAGTATATTCGTGAAATACTTCGGGCTGCCTTTGGCGGTCCTGCGAACGGATGATAAGCCCGCTGCTGTTAGTTCAGCTTGCCCATTCTAAACTCGTCACATGGGTAAGCAGCATCACTTATACAAGGCCTATTTTACTTGCTTATCTGTATACTAGGGTCTATCACGGTCTACGGGGATATGAGTGTCTTGGCCCTGAGGCTCGGCAGCCTTGCTGCACAGAGAAGCCAAGTCAAGAAAGAATCGCAGACACTGTCGTTGAGCCGTTAGCTATTCATCATGTTATGGAATACTGTTTAAATTTGCCCCCTTGATGTGTATTCTCAAGATGATTCCAGGAGTCTGTCTTTGATAATCCATGCTGAGAAAACGTCCAACTGTTGATCATCTTGTATTACGAGAGCCAGCCCAAACCGCATCTGTGAAGCCACTCCATATCTGGAGGTTGCCCTTGCATGGGGAGTCTGAGAAGCATTATGCCCATCAAGTACCTTAGGATTCGACGACCAAGTATCATATGGTGCGGCCCAGGGTTTGCTAGGTACCTGCTGGCTAGTGAGACTGCGTAAAACAACCACTCATCTGGACTTGCTCACCGCTTGGTGTGAACTGTCCTTGAATAGAACGAGGTCCGGGGGTTCGGCAACGGGAGAAATCAGAAGGTTTCGCTATGTTCGACGTATATTTTATCCACGGCCCCTCGTATATGCGGCCTTTTACAGAACGTTCGGGCGAGGTAGGGGCGCAGAAAGCTGGTTACTAGATACCTATGGGCACTGCGCATTGATAAACACTTGACCCTACCGAGATGACGAGAGCTATGGCGGACTCTGTTAAGAAACATTATGGACAAGTCCTCGCGTAAAAAAAGCCTTGGAGAAGCAGAGAGCCTACTAAAGGTAAGAAAATTGATTTTCTCTTATCGACATGGGCATTTCTAATATGATTAGGACGAACTGAAGTCTTTCGTGAACATGGTTGTGAAGCAAGTTACTGAACGCCACCTCGTCAAGCCGCTTTTGATATCACCATTTTACCACCAACTACTCCAAGATTCTGCATCCTAACCCTGTCTGTAGTTGGAAGCTTACGCTTG
Source organism: Exserohilum turcica Et28A (assembly GCF_000359705.1). Classification (NCBI taxonomy): domain Eukaryota; kingdom Fungi; phylum Ascomycota; class Dothideomycetes; order Pleosporales; family Pleosporaceae; genus Exserohilum; species Exserohilum turcicum. The sequence continues at coordinate 201,130 of NW_007360037.1, read as the reverse complement.
GAACGCAATGCCCAGGAAACGTCAACAGCTAGGAAGGTGACGTCGGAGTCATGCGGCCTTTCCTGGGCCTAGCCGGCACGGTTGGCAGGTGTTTGTCAAATACAAGGAAAGAGCGACAAGTAGCAGGACCGATTACCATGGCGATCACGGAACCCCCGGAAGCACAGGAGAGAGAGAAAAGAACAACAATAAACGATGATCCCTAGTGACCAGAACATTGACTAAATTCTGACACAATCACTCGGACCAACGTGCATGGAGCGACCGTTGTGACCCTACACGAGACTGATATCTCCAAGTCTGTCATGTTGGAGCCGTACCATGTTGATCGTATGCCAGATTATGCTGTTGTTGCGGTGCCCGGAAGATGGCACGCGATTCTGAGGGTTCGTAGTTGAAGAGCCATCACTATTCTGAATAGTATCGTGCATTACCGAATGTGGTACAAACAATTGGGTTGGGAATTGATGGGGGAGTTTTTTTTTCTTATAGTTGCCTGCCAATAAGACACAGCGAGAATTGGCGTTGTGATATGTAATACCAGAATAGCATTCCATAGTAAGCAGGTAGACAAGCATAAGAAAGGGCAGCGAGGCGTTGGCAGAAAAGTGAGCAAGGTACCGTGGTTCGCTTGATGTTAGATTTGCTCGGCGGTACTTGAGCATGAGACTGGCGACTTGGTAGTCATTTGGGTGGATGACCACTGGCGAATTGTTGCTGTCGTATGTTTTTTCTCTTTTTTTTCGCTTTCCGGGCTTCTATTTTTGTGGTGGTCGCATGCTCAGACACTATTACGCGAACAAGCGTGGGTGCGAAACACACAAACACAAACAAAGAAACACACAATTTGGAGGATCAGGTGCAGTGCCGGAGTAGGCTGTCGAAACACTTGGCATCATGACGCCATGGTCAAGCAGAGGCGGGTGTGTATGTGTGTGCGAGTAGTGAAGAATTACATTAATATGGATACTAATACCAAGACTACCACTACTACTACTACAACTAGTTCGTGTACTACACCTACTACGACGTGTTGAAACCATGCATCGACGTCTGCCGCGGGTATTACTGACACAAAGCACTAAAGTCGGCCATGCTACCAAGGCGTCCGTGGGCCGTTTTTGCGAAACAAAGGCAATATCAAATGAATAGGGCCAGGAGCGCCCAGGCCCCGTAGGCAATATACGCCGGAAAACGCCGGGGAGGAAAAAAATAGAGAGGCAGAGGGCTGCCAAGAGGAAAAATGCGTGAAGCGCGCCAAGGATGGGGGGTATCGTGAATCAAGGCAGTAGTAAAACACAACATGAGCATGATGATGAGGAGATAAACAAGATTCGTCTCGCGTCTACATTGCGCCATTTTCACGTCAGGGGCTGGGCTCGGGTGTGTGTACGCCGTGATGCCAGACGGCTGTGCCGTGCAGAGCAATGGACAGGTTGCGCCGACGCGAGGGCTTGATGGCCGAGGGGGCTGGGGGCGCGGCGAGGGCTGGAGAGGCATTGGCGGGCTGCATGTTTCTCAGGCGGCGCTGGACCATGTCGTGCGAGATGCGCGATAGGCCGTAGTCCATGTCGTGGAGCATGGCGCGCTTGGCCGCCTCAATCTGGGATACGGTAAAGGCGGCGGCGCTCTCCTTGAGACTCCAGTGGCGCGACGACCTCAGGCGGTCGACGAGAAAGCCGTGAGCGAGCGAAAGAGCGGCCAAGACAACAACATCGGGGCTGACATGGATGCCCTGGCGAGCGTCCCTCCAGGTAGCGGCAAAGCGGCTGCTCAGGGCGTCGAGCAGACAGGCGGCAAAGGCAACAACGTCGTCGGGCAAGGCGGCACGCACCAAGAAGCCTTGGATGACGGATGCGTGGGGACGGTGAGTCGAGACGTTGAGGGGGACGAGGTTGGCAAGGTGGGTAGCATATGCTATAGATAGAAGGTTAGCATCATGACGAGTCAATCAGGTCTTGGCCAGGGGGCGGTGGTAGGAGCAGCAGCGAGGACATGATCGACAGGGACGCTTGCTGGGGGTGGTGGAGCAAGCATACACAGCGGCGTGGACATGGCGGAGTGGGTTTGAAATGAGGCGACGTGAGCCAAGGCAGGGGATGGCTTGGTTGGGCGGACCGACTCGGCCAGGGGAACGGCATGTTTGCGCAAGTGAAATGACCCAATATGAGGGCGCGGGCGAGAGCGGCGGCGAGCGAGGGGAGAAGATGATGGTGATGGTGGTGAAGAAGAAGAAGAAGACGACGGAACAGGACTGGAATGACTGACCTAGTTGTGTGGGCGAGGGGGCGCATGTGCATGTGTGTGACGTCGGCGTGGGTTCCTTGGCGGGGGGAGGCGTGGGCAGGTTGGACAGAGGCACGCAGCTGGCAAAGTACTTGTCCAGCTCCTCGTCGGTCATGTCGCTGTGGGCCGAGAGGGCGGGCGAGTATTGCATCGTGGCTGGGGTTGCTTGTTTGATGTTTTTTTTCTTTCTTTCTGGATATCTTTTGGACGTTGTTTGTCGGATGGTGGTGGTAGTGGTGGTGGTGGTGGTGGGCGGCCCAGTGAGGTATGGCGTAAGCGAGCGTGCAGGGCCGGCCGTGGAGTAAGTAGAAAGTAGAGTAGCGATGGGATGCGATGCAGAGCGCAAGCAAGCAGGCGGGCGAGAAACGGCGTGGGCGGGGAGAAGAGCTGGCAACCCGCGGGCGCTGGGGATGCTATATACAAGTACACAGACATGGGGCGTGGTGAAGGCGGAGCGTGTCAGTAGCGCTCGCTAGCTGCTGCCCATTCGCCCATCGACGCGGCCCATGGCGTGTGCAGCCGCGACCTGAGAACTCCGGGCCCCACGCAGACGTCTCACCGCGCCGACATGGGGAGAGGGACGACAGCAGAACAACACCGTGGTGCCATGTCCGCGACCACAGCTGCTGCGCGCCCGCCACATGCACCAGCGCCGTCGATATTGCCAGTGTGCCGCTGCTCCAAGGGCCGAGACTCGCGCCCTGCATCCCCCTCGACCACCACACTCGATATCCAACACACAGACATATCCAACACACAACACATATACAACACAAGACAACACTCACACAGACAGATACAACACACAACACACGCCCGCTCCAGAGGATCTTCACCTGCCCCGATCGCGTCTTTGGCCCGTCCAATCTCCATCTCGCATATCGCCGTCCCGGAAAAAGCTTGTGGCCCTCCCGTCCGGAACGTTTGCCTCAGGCCCCTCCCACTTCTGCCGACGCCGCAAGCCACCGACAACGACGCCGCTTTGCTGGCCCGCTGCGCTACTGCCACCACATTATCCCTACCACGACCCCCTCGTCCACAATTAAACTAGGTCCTGACATGCGCTGCACAACATCGCCTGCCTCTCTTTACCCGCTGTCCCGGAGCCTGCCGCCTCCCTTTCTCTCTCTCTCTCTCTCTCTCTCTCTCTCTTGCTCTCTTCAGCTCTTGGCCTCGACTGCCCTGCATGAGTAGTCGACGAAAAGCATCCTCATCACGCCACGCCGCTGATGCCATCCGTACAGCCAGCACCTGTTCCCTCACCGCCATATCTCTCCCAAACCCGCCCGCGCCCTCGTGCTCACCCGTGCGGTGCCCTACTAGCCGCACATACTACAGTACGGCTGAGCCGGCCATCCTCCCACCCATCGCTGCCTGTGCCCAAGGCCCTCGTCAATCATCTTGACAAAAGGGGGGCGCGCCCCCATTGCACACCAAACCCGCCGCTGAACCCCACATCCAAGCTCTGGGGCGCAGCACTCTCGAAACCTTGTTCACCTATCGGTCAAGACGGCCACATCTAAATTCATCTTCTGCCGAGTCCGCCTTCTGCTGCCTTGCCCTCCGAGCGCTCGGATCCCGCGGCCTGTATCTTGGTTTCACGTCCTCGTATACCCATATATGGCGCTTTATTTTGTCCGCTAGTGCTACGGGGCCTGTGGAGCTTTCCAATACTTGACGCACAGAGCAGCCCAAAAAAAAACTCGACACAGACACAGACAACAGAATTCCATACATAGCACCATCGGCTTCTTGATGCTGTTCCTGCTCCGGTGGATCGCCTCTTCTTTTACGAGCTGCGCTTGCTGTACATTGTCCTAGCTTGGTGCACGCAGCCACCTTCTGCCGTACTTGGACAGAAAATCACTCACGGGCACAGAAGCATCGTCATGTCGTTTGCCCTGTCGTCACGGTACTCTTGTCATTCGTCAACCAAACTGTCTGACAAGGCTACGCACAGAGAGGGCACAATAGCCTTTGCGCCCTAGACTCAGCTGCCTGACTCCGCGGCCCGTACCACACAGCCGCCTCACTGTTTTTTTTTGGCACTTGCTCTTAGTTGTTGTCAATCAGTCTCGGAAACTTTAATGTGTGCACCCAGACAACTCTGCTCGCGAGACGTCATCTTACACAACAAGGGACACTAGAAGATCTTTACTCTGCACCTAGCACGCTGTACAGACGACCATGTTTCACGTGCCATGTGTTGGACGGCTACGTACCCTTACCTTTACTGCAACCCAGCGGTGTGAGAAGAGCCGCTACCAACTACCAAACGCCACATCGAGCGCACGAACACGTGTTTGCGAGCGTCATCATCTGGCCCGACCTTTCCACGCTTATCTCCGCCCTTCTGGCTCACCACAGACTCCTCTAGCTTTCCACTCTTGATGGGGTCTAGAGCCCTTGCCTCCTCGTCGTGCCAACACCGCCCCGCTATCATTGGTCCGATCAAGCGCCCTGCACCACGTTCCATTGCAAATTCTCCCTTTGCTAACACTAATCACCACGCAGCTGAGCCTCCCTTACTCACAACAAGACAAGACCCCTTTATTCGCCTAGACTATCTACGCCAAGTACCATACTATCAAGCTCCCAAATAAACCTTATTGCACCAACAAACAACACGACCCTTGCAGAGGACCCTGACTGACGCTTTTCTTGGTTTTTTTTTTCGGCTAACACTTGTCGTGGTACCGCGGCACGTCTACTTTGGGACATTCGATGCAAAGAGAAAAAGCAAAAAAGCAAAATACATACTATTTCAACGCGCTCACGTGGCACTTGTCTTTTTTGTTTTTCATTTCTCCTGCTTTCTCCGTGCAACACCGATTCAATCAATATCCTTTACGTACTTGGATGTATAAATACTTGGCTCGAAAGAATACATGCCCATTTCCCGCTTTGAGCACTTGATGCACACAGATGGAGGCGTCTATACATGGTTGTAGACATACATGTGCTGTGTGTATTTGAAAACTGCAACTTTGTATTGATTGAGGAAATATCAGTCTTGCAGCAAATCTTCCAGTCCCGTCTCCATACGACGCCGAAGGGGAGAAAAAAATGGGAAAGTTGTGAGGGGGATAATACTCATACTCAGTTGCAGATATTCATACCCCCACATACACACACACACACACACACACACACCCGATGTCTCCCCTCTTCCTCTTCCTCCCTCGGAAATCCCGATTCCGACATAAACTGCAAATCTTCGGTTCGGCACACACACCCACTAGCGCACATACTTGTACATATTCCTTTTTTTCTTCTTCGGTTCCCAGTATTTCCCGTGTTTCCCGTGTTTCCCGTGTATGCACGTGGGATGCCGTACCCGACTTTTCTCTCTCTCTCTCTCTCTCTCTCTCTCTCTCTCTCTCTCTCTCTGTCTGTCTATCTGTCCGCCCGTCCGTCTGTTCGTGTCTTTTTCCTACCGACTTACTTACCGACTTACCGACTGACCTACCGATTACCGGACTTGCGTGAACTGGGCGAGGTGCATGTACATACATACATACATGCAATGCAATGCAATGCAGGAAATATATTACATTAGATTACGTATATATGTAATTAACTCTAAAACATACATACAGACATACATGTATATATATATATATATATAGTACCGAAGCGAAGCGAAGCGAAGCCGAGATAAAAAAAAAGCAAAAAGGAAAAGAAAGAAAGGAAAAAGGAGGGAGGGAGGAAGAGATTGTGTTCTTGGCAAGATATAAATTTTCCCGCCCTGTTTCTTTTTCTGTTTTCTTTTCAAAAGCTGTTTAGGTCTTGTTTTCTGGTCTTGGAAATGTATATATATATATATATATGTGTGTGTGTGTATGTATGTATGTATGTATGTATAGACAAATGCATATGCAGAATAGGATACCGAGTCTTGAGCGTAGGCACAGGCTAGGAAAATATATCTACTTACAGATATTTACATATACGTACACAGACTAGGACTTGCTTGGTGCGAGTACATGACATTAACCAATACATTAGTGCATTGTTTCGTTTTTTTTTGGTTTTTGCTCTAGAGTTTACAGTTGAGATTAAGCTTGGACTCGATCGATCCATACACAGTCATACAGATATACCATGGTCCCAGAGTCAAGAGCAGATCAAAAGCAGCATGGTAGATATATCCGAGATTACGTATAAGTGGCTGGCATACAGAACCATATCTCCCTTGGCTCTTCCCCTCCTGGCACCTCTTTTATTTATTCCCTTCCACCCATCACTTTCTTCGCTGCACAACCACACACAGATATATATATATAACCATCCATGTCCATACAAATACAGCAAAGAGAGCACAGGGACAGTGCAATACCCATCTCACTAGTTTCTAATCGTGTATTCTCGACACGAGCTCGTATACCACTACGTATACTACATACAAGACATTACTACATCCACACCACTTACTGCAAACTGAAAAAAAAAGCCAATAAATACATCTATACATTCATATATACATGTATATATGGATATGACTTTACGCGTACACAACACAACCATGTACATACATACATACTAAGAAATGAAGAAGAGTGAATGAATGGATGCATGGAAGAATACCTAGATGAATAAATAGATAGATAGATAGACAGTAAAGTATCACTACAAGCATCACGGGAAGAGACTTAGTTACCTACTTACTACATATATCAAAGACGAAATAGAGAAAGAAAGAAGGAAGGAAAGAAAGAGAGAAAGAGAGGAGGAAACAACAAAAGAAACGAGATCCAAGAATGACATAGCATACAAGAAGAAGAAGAAGAAGAAGAAGAAGAAGAATCATTGCAAGACTATCCAAACATACAAGTACCAAGTCTGAATATAATATGCAACAGATACAAGACAAAAACATCACTCATCATACACACCGCTCCTACAATACACACGAATGCATTCATCAAGGATAGTGTATCGTATTCATTGTAAATAGCCATTAACCCATAACCACAAACACTCCCTCCACGAATTACAAGCAGACGACTCGTCTTGGTCAACATCATCACATCTTCGACACATCCACCTGCCAAGCTGCATCGGCCTTCGCACACGGGATATCGCATGACCAAAATTCCGGCTCAAACACTTTTTATTTCCTTACCTCGCTTCATGCGAGTCAAAACACGTCTATCGTCATCATGACTGCCGTATCATCGTCCGGATTCATGCCAAAAAGTCCTCCAACATGTAGCTTGTCGAGCATGATTGGAGGCAAGGCAAGTCGTGGGTATCACCAAAACGCTTACTGGGCCTTCTTGGGAGCCGCACCGGGCTGGCCGCCAACGTACCTGCGAATGTCGGTGGCATCGGCAGCCTGGCGAACAACAGTCTTGAAGGTAGCCCAACCTTGCTTGGCAGCAGGAGGAGTACTCTGGTTGGCAAGCTGAGCATCAATACGAGCCGTGAGCTGGTTAATAGCGTCCTGGACAAAGCTGCTCTGCGCAACACGAGCGCGGAAAAAGACGGTGTAGACTGCGAGCAGGATCCAAGAGCCCTTCTGGAAGAGGAGCGCAGAGCCAAAGACGCGGAACCAGAGGAAGATCTCGAGCGTGGCAACCAGCGTCATGGAACCATCATAATATTCCTTGACAAACTTGCCAATGGCTTCAGAGGCGGCCGATGCCGGGGGCTTGGCGCCAGACTGAGCGGCGGGCGGGGGCTGGATCGTGGGCAGCAGGTTGGAGCGCACATAGGTAGCGACGTGGAAGACGGAGTAGACGGAGAAGGGAAGGATAGCAAGAGGGATCTGGCGGGAGAAGAGCCAGGTCAGGGCCATGACTGGGGGGGGGGGCTTGATTAGCACGTGCTGGCTAGCGACAAAGAGGACGGCGGGCAACTCACTCAAGTACTGTACATTCTCATCCGTGGCCAGCGCAACGACACCAGTCTGCTTTCCTGCCCTCATGCGGGCGCGGTATGCCTTGTAGACGACAATGCCGTACGTGACGCAGGCCGACAGGAAGGCAGTGCGGTACGAGAACGAGGCCCATCGCGAGTAATAGCTAAAGGTAATGTACGACAAGCCGTAGCGCAGCGTAGAGAGCAGCAGCGTGACATGGCCGGCGAACCAGGCAAACTGCAGAGTTTGCGCAAGGGCAGCAAGGCGCTGGCCCAAAGGCATCGAGGCTGGCGGTGGAGGGGCCATGGTCGGTAGTTGGGGGGCTGTGGCAGCAGCTGTTGGTGTGAGCTACGTAATGAGGCGTCAGCGACAAAGTGGTCAGGAAAGCGTTGCAGCGTGTAGTAGTCTCGGCAAAAAGCGAGCTGGAATGCTGACGAGAACAAGCAGCAACAGCGGAAGAGTGCAGGTGCAAGGTGTCCAGAACGGTGGCTGGGTTATGATGGGAAGTGCTGGTTCTGCCGGGCTGTCGGGACCCGCTCATGATATCGTCCGTGGCTGACTGGCGGGGTCGACTTACCGATACAGATAATGGGACCGACGGCTCAGCACGAGTCGGGGCGTGTGTGTGTGTGGATGTTTATTTGCTGCAGACTATATGTGCGCAGAGTAATGGAGGATGGGGGATGGGGGACGGGAGTGGGAATGCAGCTGGAGAAAGGCGAGGAAGAGTGGGCAGTCAGGCAGAATTGTGGGCGTTTTGGGCGAGGGGGTGACGACATGGCAACAGCAATTCTGGGTGGTGCAGGTGGGCAAGCACAAGCCACCACTCGGCCCGACCGGCGCCGACACCCTGACGATCCCCTCAGCCGCCAGCAGCAGCAGCAGCAGCAGCAACGCCTGTCACGCCCGATGCGTCGCGCCCGGCTGCCATGTCCGCGTGTGTCGTCACTGTCACCGCCGCTATCACATGCTTTGCACAAACCTCACACCAAACATCACCCGCCATGTGCAAGCCGCGCTGGTTTTTTTATACCCACAAATGAAATTGCCTAGTGTGATGGTGTGTAGACTACATGAAAAGAAACCGTCCGACACTCCTCGCTCCGAACTACATCTGCCGAATACTAAATAATAGAAAATGCCGAAAAAAGAAGCAAGGGAATCGGAAGGAGCGCAAAGACGTTGGTATCAATCAACAATCCGGACAAACTGCACCAAGACGTGACACTGGCATGCTCGGTTCCAAATGTCGCACCGCTTGTGTGCATTATCCCATTTACCGATAGCACCCAGTGGTATCGTCGGCCGCATTATATTAAACAAGGTTTGGGTTGGTAACGTGGTGTAGAGAAGGGAGAAGAGCTGGGGGGATGGGGCGTGATGCGTCCAGAGCGCGGGAGGGGCGAACGATCCGAGCACCAGCAGGGCGCCCTCTTAGCGGAGCGAGAATCCCTTTCGCTTGCCCTTTTCTTCGATCGGCCGGCCAGACTCGATGCGCGCCTTCTTCTCCTCGAGCTCCTGTCGTTGTCGGTCGAGTTGGTCCTTCATCTCCTTGTGGCGCGCGTACAGCTCTTCTTCGCTCTGGCGCAGTTTGCTCTCCTTCTCCTGCACCTTCTGCTGGAACACCATCTTCATCTCCATCTCCATCTTCTGGAGCTTGGCCTCGTGCAGCGAGCGCTCCTCCTCTTGCTTGACAGCAGGGTTGACCTCCTTGAACACGCTCGAGTCTTGCTGGATGCCCATCTGCGCCAGCTTTTCCGAGCGGTAGTTCTCGTACAGCACGTTGTTCGTGTTCTCCTTGAGCTCCTCCATGTGGGTGCGGATGAGCATCTGTCGGAGCTTGACAAAGTCGCAGTGCTCCTCGTTGTCAACCTCGACCACACCCCACGGGAGCACACGACCGCGGACCTTGCGGCCGTCCACAGTCGTAACCTCCGTGTTGGAGCCGACAACGGCAAAGGGAACCTTGGCCATGATCTCCTGGTTCTCGGCAATGGTCTCCTCGTCGTCAAGCTCGTACCGTGGGCCTTCGAAGATCTGGATCTTGTGGTAGGCAATATCGGCAAGAATCTGGCGTGCGCGTTAGTATATTTTTTTCTAGGCGTGCTAGCAAAAAGAAAAGACAAAGATCCTCTCACGTACCCTCTTCTTGTAGTTGTCGATTTCATCGTCCGTAACCGTGTCGGCCTTGGCAATGACGGGAATCAGGTTAACCTTGGTGTGCAGCTTCTTCATCACCTCAATGTCAATAGGCTTCAGCGAGTGGCCCGTGGGCTGGATGAAGTAGACCACGGCATGAATGCGGTTGTCAACAATGTTCATGCGGTTCACCTTGTTCTCGGCGTCCAGGTAGGCATCGAACCGCTGCTCAATGTTCTTGACAATCGGGTCCCACGACTCATCGTTGTTGATGAAGTCGCCAAAGCCGGGCGTGTCGACGACCGTTAACCTCAGGCGGACGCCGTTCTCCTCAATGTCAGCGCTGATGGACTGGATCGAGACCGTCTTGGAAATGTCCAGGCTCGGGGGCTTGCGTTCCTTGGGAGGGTACAGCGATGTGTTGAAGAGCGTGTTTACAAGCGTCGACTTTCCGAGTCCAGACTCGCCTGGTTGACGCGTTAGCTCCGTTTGACAGCGCACGGCTTGACAGCTCACGTACCAACAACCATAACGTTGAAGTTGAAGCCCTTGCGCACACTCTTGCGGTGCCACTGGTTGGGCAGGTTTGCGAAGCCGACGTAGCCCGTCAGCTTCCTGCGGACAATGTTCATGTCGTTGGCCATGGCAGCGGCGGCCTTGGGGTTCTTGGCCGTGATGGTCTGAACCGCCTGGTTGGAGCCGTTGAGTGTCTGGTCCATGGCGAAGCCGCTCGAAGAAGCCGGAGGCGATGGCGAGGCACGCGTGGGCGGCGCAGGGGAAGTAGCACCGGTGGATTCTGCGTCAAATCATCAGCCAGGGGAACCACAAAAGCAACGCTGTCAAGAGAGAGAGAGAGAGAGAGAGAGAGAGCAGGGCGTAGCCATGGCAGCGGCAGGCGCAGGCGGCGCGGAAAACGAGCATTGTGCAAGCGGGCTGCGTCGTGTGCGTCGAGCGGGTGCGGTGCGTGTCCAGGTGCCAACGGGGGGAGCCGGCTGTCGGGGGACAGGAGCCCAGTGTTGATGGGCGTGGGCGGGCGGCATGCTCTGCGAGGGGGGCAGCTACGTACCCATGGTGTAAATAGAGCAAGAGACACGGGCAATGAGCTGTCAAGTGAGGGACTCCTGCAGATGGGACAATGTCAACGGCCAGAGTGCACGAGAGTGTTGGTGGCCAGGCGTGTCTCGCTGGCCAACAAAAGTGCCAACGCGGACCAGGTCAGGCCAGGCGGCCAGGGCAAGGGCAAGGCGTGGAGAAATCCGGTGAGGCGACAGACGAGCAGACAAGGGCGACTTACCAGTTGGCGGTAGGGATGCTGTCGAGTGGAAGATGCACTCAAAGCAATGAATTGAAAAAGGTGCAGTAGGCTGCGAAGAAAAAAGGCGTGGAGTGCGGAGGCTGCGACGTTGGGAAGGGAAGTCGTGGTGGCCGTCGCTCGCTGGGTGGAGGAAAGGGGTCCGCACAGGGATGCGCGCGATTGGAGCAACGCCAAAGCAATGTGCACTAGACCAAAAAATCCCCGCGTCACCACCCGCAGCCTGAGAGTGAGTGCCGGCCGGGCCTTGGCTGCGCGAGAAGCGAAGGGAGGCAGAGGAAAGGAAACAAACAAACAAAGAAAACACAGGGGCGCCCGCAGAGACACGGCGTCAACGAGCGAGCAATGGACACGCGCAGGAGGAGGGCGAGCGAGCGGGCGGGCGAGAAAGAAGGGTGAAGGACACGACACGATTCGCCGGCATGCAGCCTTTTGTGCTCGTGTGTGCCGGCTGCAAGACGTCGTCGCGAAGCCTCATCTCCCGGAAAGGGCTGCGTCACGTGCCGGCACCGTAAAATGAGGAGGCACGAGCATCGGCCCCAATCCAATACACATTACACGGCGGGGCCTGGCCGCGACTCGCCTCGCCGCCCTATCACCATCCCCAGCTACCTGTCCATTACCACGCCACATGTCTTCTTCTTCTCCTCCTCCTCCCCCTCCCTGTTCTTCTTCCTCGTCTTCTCCTTATCTACGCAAATCATTGGGTATTGTACGCGTCTCCAAAGCAATCAAAGTATAGTCCAGTCCAGTCCAACGCCGCTCATCCGCCCGCCATCATGAGAAGCTCGCCAGCGACCGGTTCAGCTCCGTCTTGTCGTACTTGACATACTTGCCCTTGCCCTTGTCGATCTCCCGATACCGGTCGTAGAACCGGTTGTACAAGGGCTCGATGATGTTCTGCACCTCCTTGGACAGCTGGTTGCGCACCTCGGGCTCCATGGCGTACGTCTTGTTGCGTGCCACCAGGTCCTCGAAGCTCGTGTTGAAGCTCTTGAACTTCTCCTTGATGGTGTCCTTGTCCTTGGAGCTCAGCGACTTGACAATGGCCGCCGAGTCATTGCCGCTCGACGTGGGCCGCTCCTTGCTGCGGTTCGTGTACTGCACGTCCAGCAGGTACCCAGACGGCTCTCGCCACGCCTCGAGATACATGGCCGTGCCCTGCTTGCGCCAGTCGGCCAGTTTCTTGGAGTAGCCCTCCATCAGCGGCCCCAGCTCCGACGAGCGAATGATGCGCGTGACAATGGCCACGTTGTTCGCCATGAAGACGCCCTGCAGGTTCTTGCCTTTGAGGAGGAGCTTCGCCTTGCCGCTCAGGTTCTGTAGCAGAGTATCCACCGTGTCGCTTGCATATGATGCAAACAGCTTCATGCCGTCAGGCCCCACGTCCAGTGTCGTTGTCGAGTTGTTGGCCGAGTTCGAGTTCCATCCGCCCTCGCCCAACGACGCCAGGATGGACCCAAGAGGCTCCAGGTAGTTTGTCATCTCCTGCAGCCGTCGCATCGTCTGCGTCGTGATTTCTACCGCCCCGCCGTCAATAGGCAGCGCAATGAGCCCCTGTGTACTTGACCGCGTGTCCTCGAGCATCTTGCCCAAGGACATTTTTGATGTTTCGCGAATCGGCTTCACGCTATCGTAGATCTGATCCTTGAGCGCGCCCGTCTGCTTCTGCAGCCGCATCGACAGTGCCCGCACCAGCCCACAAATCTCAAACCCCAGGAAGCAGTCTGTCAAGATGTTCTTCTGCACATGGCCGTTGAGCTCGCGTAGCGTTTTACTAAAGTCCTGCAGAGAGACCTGGCACGTCGACACATAGACGTCGCTCCATTCCTCCCTGTCATAGACGTAGCTGAGGTTGTCGAACTCGGCTACAAAAAGCCCCTCTATCGCCTGCACATATGTCCCAATGCCGTTGGTCCCCTTTTTGTAGAGCGCATCGGCCTGCACTTTGCGCGCCATGCTAATGGACGCTTGCATCAAGCTCCTCAATGTAGTTTCCAGATATTCGCCCCGAACGTCGGCGTATATTCTTCGCGTAGGCGTCTGTGACAGGTCGACCTGTGATGTTTGCGCAAATGTCTTGGAGATATGGTTATGGATGCTGCGCAGGCTCTGGAGCTTGTCCTGCGCCATGCGCGGGAACGGGTTTTCTGTACAATGTCAGAGCCTGTCCGCCTACAACATGCAGCCAACCTACGCTTAGCGACATATTCCAATGCCTGCACCTTGTCCCTACAGCTTTCCTGCAGAATGCCTCGAAACACTTCCTCCAGTTGTTTGTTGCCTAGCTTGAGAAGCCCCACCAGATCTGCAATAGCTTGTTCGTTCGACCGCAGATTAGTGCGCCTGAGGTCGAGCAGGCTGAGGTTGGTGCGGTCGAGCGAAGCAATGTAGCTGTCGAGGTCTCCACGTCCAGGGCCGGCACGAATGATCCTCTCCTCCTTGGCACTCTCTTCCTTGGGGGCGCGAAGCCGCTCTATGGCGTCGATGATGCGATCGACGTTGGTGTTTGCAATCTGGAGCTTCTGCGTGTTGCCGTAGATTGGCCCAATGGCTTCCTGGACAGCTCTTCCACTCGCATCCAAGCGATTGACGGACCCTTGGATCTTCTTGGTGATTGCCTTCATCTTCTCCATATTGGCGAAGAGCACCTCGACTTCGGCGCTCTCCTCCAGGAGCGCGGTCCTGCGGGGACCGACCATGGCGACTGACTGGGAGATAGATTCGCGACTGCTTCGGCGACGGTTTCGGGGGAGGGGGGGTGTCTACTTGGGCACTCTGGCAGCGGCGGCGGCGAGGGCGACCTCGATTATAGGAAAGCGGAGAGTAAAAATGAAGCGAACATGAAGCGCAACATGAAGAGACGATGAAAGCCAGAATTTCCAATAGCGGAAGTCTATGTATGGGGTCAGCGTCTGACTGGACGTGAGGGGATGCCTGCGGAGAGGCGCCGTGGAGACGTTGGCCTGGCGGACCAGGGCCCCGGCCGCCATGATCTGCCCTTAGTCCAAGAAACACATAACTAGTGCCACACTATGTATGCACAAGGCTAACACGCGCGCCCTGCCACTGTCCTGCCCACCCCGTTTCAGCACTTCATTCCAAAAAGATGCCTCACAAAGTGCATGGCAAAGGCAACGGACGCGTCCAGGCAGTATCGGCACCACTGACAGCCGTTGCCTGACACCACCCACGCCGTTGTTCAACGTCTTATGCACGTCTCGGCGACGCGTAGCTATCTCCATGCCAAGCACCGTTAGATGACTCGGGCTCGGTGTAATGATTTGTGCAAATATATGTATGTACTATTCTGCATGTATCCGATTACCCGTAAATATAGGCCGGAGTAACTTTTAGATCCGTCGTGTCAAGTGTGGACCCTCAAAAGCATCCCCTATCTGCGGCTTTGGTTGCAGAGCCACCCGTCGAAACCCAGCCTCAGGTGTCAGGAAGCGAAGAAAATGGCAGTGCCCAGAACACAGATAAGAGATGGGCTGATGCAAGGGATGCTTCTGCTTGCCTCGTGTCAGCCGTGATTGAGCAGGCCGCCAGGACCCAACTAAAAGAACATCAACCCCAAAAATGTCAAGACTCAAATTACAACCCCTTTTCACTTGCTCTTCTTTACAGCATGCTCCTCCTCTGTCTTCATGAAGCGGTTCTGAATGTGCTTCAGCCTGATATCAAAGTCGGCCAGTAGCTTCTTCAGCTGAGTTCGGGCCTGTTTGTGCCTGAAAGTCATGTACTGCGGGTTCCTAAGGAGTTGCTCAGTAGTACGCGAGAAGCCGTTGAGGAGTTTCATGGCTTCGGAGATGAAAGCATTGTAGTCCATCTTCCAGCGCTCTCGCAGCTTCGTCTGAATCTGCTTTCCCATCTTTTCGAGAAGGGGCTGAGGATCGGTGCCGACTGGATTGGTGATGGATGCGCACAGGACGTTGCGTCGCCTGCGATATGTTCCGTTGCCAGAACAGACTATCCCAGGATCCAGTGCCCGCTCGTACCATGCCTTCATTGCCATTGCGATAGGGCATTTGATGTCAATCTCGGTTGCGAAGCGTAGACGAGTCTCGGCAAGGGAAGAATGCAGACTCGCGACCAGAGTATCATAGGCCTTTTTGATGCGCTGTCGAACGCGTGAAAGCTCTTCAGAAGCTTTCTTCTTGAGTCCTCCACGTGAAGAAGAGCGGTTGATCGCTGACAGTGTCTTGTGCAAGCGATTTTGGACTGACGTGGACATGGCCTGTGCGAAGTTGCTGGTTTTAGGCGACATGTTGTTGTACCACCTATGGTAATATTTCTTCATGGCGCGGAGGAGATCGCGGTTGAGGTTATGACCATAATACTTGCCGTTCACAGGAATGCCATTCTCGCGGAGCATCTTTGCAAACCCTGAATGATAGATGAGTGGATGCACCCACATCTTCTTGATCCACTCTTCCATGTGCTTGGCGATGTCTTGCGCTTCGTTATCAGCCCAAGGCCTCTCCGTAGAATCATCCAACCCACGTTGTACTACGCTTTCAAGCTCAAATTGGACTTTTGGGATTTGTAGCACGAGCTCGCTTCGCATTGCTGCATACGTAGCGTCTTCCGGATGCGTCTCCAACGGTCGTGCAGCTTCGTTTCGCAAATCTGGCAATATTTCGAAGACATGATCGTGGTAATTCTTATAGTTAGATGTGCCTGGTAGCTTCGCCAAAAATACTCTCAATTCTGGAATACCTGCTGTCTTTTGGTCAAGCACTCCGTTCCCTTTCCTAAGGGCATTCCGAGATGTTGTATATGACAGTGCAGAAACCGAGAAAACCTTGACACCTTTCGACTGCATCTTCTTCTGAACACTTTCTGTTTCGTATTTGGTGTATGCGATAGTGGCTTCATCAAGTAATTGATCCATATAATTTAAAATAGAGATTGGATCCAAGGTACCCTGTTCCTGTTGGATTTCAAGCGATACCAAGCGAGCGTAAATCGACGGAAATGGATCCGCTTTAATGTGGCGAATTAGCGTAACAATGTTGTCCTCATTGATGAGTGTCTGAGCTGGTCAATGACGCACTTAGATTTGGTAAAGAGGACTTACATCAGACTTGTTCATTACCAGTATGGTTTTTTCAGCACCTTTTAGGTGAACTGACAGATTGATGTATCGCTCCTGCAAGACACTGGTCTGTACGCGCGAGAATGGGGCGATTATCATTTCAAAGTCGGCGTGCCGCCGGAAGTGGTTGATGACTGCTTCGCGAAGCTGGCTCGTATCGCCATACCCTGATTTGTTTGCCTTGCGGTATTGCAGATAAATTCAGCGACTCACCTGGAATATCGAAGAGACGCAGACCATTGCGCAGGAGTATATGCCCAGTCGCAATTGTGACAGCCTTCACGAACGGCCATAGCCTCTTGATGGCAGCGGTTTGTTCCCAAAGTGTTTTGTCCGGAACGTTTGTGAAATGAGCTTTCCTTCTCTCAAGACTTACTTCTTGCTTCTTCCTCGCCATATCCTGAAACATTCGTCTTGCCGCATCAAAACAGAGAGCGGAAAACCCCCGTTCATTGATATTAGTATGATAAAGCTCGTTTTTCAGCCACTCTCCGCATTCGACATGTTCTTGAACATTGAAGATGATTTGGAAGAACTCTTCGGCAGTGTCAGCGGCTCGAGAGGCCTCTTCCGAGATATCTCTTGTTCGCGAATGGAATGTGGTGTCTTCGCCTGAGTTGTCTTGATCGAAGTCTTCGTCATCGTCGTCTTGGCAAAGCGAAGACCAACCAGCCTCTTGGGGGCCGGGATGTACTTCGATCCAACGATCAACCTGTTCGTTGATGCAATGTCGAACCTCTGTTTCAGAAAAAAATTGGACGCTTACGTCGCTCAGGTCGGTCTCATCAGGCGCACCTTTCTTGTATTCAAGAATGGTTGCATACGCAGTACACGCCCTGGAAGAGCCAGATCGATCCAACAGCCCTCGATCGAGCAAGGCGTTGATGACACTGCTCTTGCCGATACCCTGTTCTCCGACTACTGCTACGTTGAATTGCGTGATCTCGGGTAACTTTCTTTTCGCGTTTGCAGCATCGACCGCTTCCTGATATCGTTGATCGATGGGTGCGTACTTGGCAAGTGAAGCTGCGAGGTTGTCGCACATGTCTTCAACTTGGACAACAATCTCCTCTGGCTTCAGGGCGTACCAGGGCTCTTTTGATAGTTCTTGTTCGATAGCCTTATTATGGATGTTGGTGAAGAGCCGTTTCTTGGATGGTATCATATTGCGATAGGTGGTCGAGCTCTTAGACATCTTGTCGTCCAAGGGTAGAAATGAAAGATAGTCTTCTCAATAGCCTAAGGATTTGACTACAGAAGAAGTTGAGAGAATAGAGTAGCAGAAGCGGGAAGTAGTGAGGAAGGATAAGAGTATCAAGCAGTTTATGAGGTGGGAGATATATAGCAAAGTAAAGCTGCGACTAGGTGGTGAGAGACGATAGATGCGTCTCCGCCGAATGCGGTGTGCCTGGTGCGAGTAAAATACATCATGGCTGTCATCGTATAAGTGAGAGAATTTTGTAGTGGATGCACGTACTCGGAATCAATGTCAAGTTTACAATGTTGGTGTCTAGTTGGTGAGAGAGTGTGCAGTCGTGCATTGTCACGTGCAGCGGGGTCTAGACCAAGGTGGCTTGGTGTCGTGCATGTTCCTGCATGTCTTGGCATACGCCATGCGGGCCATGATTCGATCGGCGTCATGCGCAACCAGTTTTGTGGTGGGATTTTGGCATGCACGACTCGTCATATTGATGGCATCACCCCATCCAGAGTGCGTGGGCTTTTCACGTGTTACGGGTGTCATGGCTTCCCGCCTGCAACACCATTGACCTCTCCCCACCACCCTTGCGCATGGCTGGCTATAGGAACACGCGCAATCTGGGCCAGCAGTGGCTGCGCGGGACGCGTCGTGGGTGAGTTAATTTGGACCTGAACCCCCCGCCTCCACTCGTATTCTAACTGTACAGCTTGCACACCAAGCCCCCGCTATCCAACAGGTCCAAGGCGGCCATTCTCGGTCTTCGCTATGGCCCCCCTTTTCTGCTTGCGACCGCCGCTGCCGGCTTCCTTTCGTCTGACCACTCTCCATACCCGCTGTTCCGCCCCATCCGCCTCGACGCACCTTTACTGAAGCGATACATCTTCAGTGGCAGTGGTGGAGGAGATGATACAAAGACAGAGCGTACGTCCGTCGGCGATGCAGAAAGGCAGATAAATGAAGAGGATCAGGGCAAGCCAGGCGAGCAAGATGCACCACCCCAGACTCGTGTTGCAAAGGGCTACAGCGGCGAGGAAAAGCAAGGCGGAGAGAACCAATCCGCATGGCAGACTATCACAGACAAATTTCCAAAGTCGCCGTCGCCCTCCAAGATCGGTGACACCATCATCGACTACATTGTGCCCAACTGGGTCAAGGTCCTACCCGGCTTTATCCGAAAGCTGCAGAACGAGCTCTCCATGGCGCCGGGATCATTGGCCGAAGAGCTATGGCGCGAGGCCAACGACCCCGAAATCAACCCCGAGATTACCTGGGATGCTTCTGTAAGAGTTTCGAACGAGCTGTGCGACGAAGAGAAGGTCTTTTTGGAGAAGCGCGCACACTTCACCAAGGCTGCACTAGCACGCTACCTTGATATTCCCGAAGCCACAATACACCCTGACGATGTCCCTGTCATCGCCATGTGTGGTTCTGGAGGCGGACTGCGTGCTCTCGTTGCGGGAACGTCGTCATACCTCTCCACCAAGGAAGCCGGCCTCTTTGACTGTGTCACATACACAGCAGGAGTCAGTGGAAGCTGCTGGCTCCAGACTCTCTACTACTCGGAACTTAGCCAACGCAGTCACGCTCGTATCATTCGGCACCTCAAAAACAGGCTCGGCGTGCACATTGCCTTCCCACCCGACGCCCTAGAACTGCTTGTCAGCGCTCCGACGAACAAGTACCTTTTGAGCGGGATGGTGGAAAAGGCAAAGGGCATCCCAGATGCCGATTTTGGGCTGGTAGACATTTACGGCGCCTTACTTGCAGCTCGCCTGCTCGTACCCAAGGGCGAGCTGTCTGTCAGCGAGTACGACTTCAAGATCTCAAACCAGCGACGGTACACCGACAACGGCTCACATCCGCTCCCAATCTACACGGCCGTACGACATGAGATCCCTCTCGCCGAACAGTCAGATACCAGTGATCCTGTCGCAGCAGAGGAGAAGGCGAGAAAAGAAGCCTGGTTCCAATGGTTCGAGTTTACCCCGTACGAGATGTGGTGCGAGGAGCTCTCAGCCGGCATACCCACGTGGGCAATGGGTCGCCGTTTTCAAAATGGCCGAACAGTCTGGCGAGACAATGGCTTGGCATTGCCCGAAGTACGCGTTCCTTTACTCATGGGCATCTGGGGCTCTGCTTTCTGCGCAACACTATCACACTACTACCGCGAAATCCGTCCTCTCATGCGTAGTTTGACAGGCTTGGGCAGTAGTATAGATGCCATGATTGCAGAGCGCGACGATGATCTGGTCAAAGTCCATCCCATCGACCCTGCTGCAATGCCCAACTACGCCCTCGGCATGCGCGAGTTTCTTCCGTCGTCCTGCCCTGAAAGCATCTTCGAACAGAAGAACTTCCAATTCATGGATGCCGGCATGTCTAACAACCTACCCATTTACCCTCTGCTTCGCCCAGGACGCAATGTAGACATACTCGTCGCTTTTGACGCCTCTGCCGATGTAAGAACCGACAACTGGCTCAAAGTCGCCGACGGATATGCCCGCCAGCGCGGCATCAAGGGATGGCCCGTAGGCGCAGGCTGGCCACCTGCTGACGAATCCATGGAAGACCTTGAAAGAGATCTTGAACGCGCTCAAGCTAAGACTGAACAGCAGGCACAAGAAAAACTCGAACAGGCTAAAGAGGAGGATGGTTCCAAGAAGAGTAAAGACCTTGGCTACTGCAATATCTGGGTCGGCACCACCGAAGAACGCACATCTGACTCGGAACACCCGGAAAGCAAGCAAGTCGAGGAGGACTGGGAGCTCATGCACCCGTCTTCTGGCATCAGCGTCATCTACTTTCCTTTCCTGGCCAACCCCAAAGTCCCAGGCGTAGACCCCACAGTCAGCGATTTCATGTCGACTTGGAATTTTGTGTATACTCCCGAGCAAATCGACAGCGTCGTTGAACTTGCACGCGCAAACTTCAACGAGGGCGCTGAGCGCACCAAGCGCACGGTGAGGGCTGTATATGAGCGCAAGAAGAAACAAAGAGAAGAGCGGGAGAAGGAGGAGAAGGAAAGGCGGTGGCGGTGGAAGTTGAGTCAGGGAAGGATTGCCGGGAGAAGGATCGGTGGGGATGGCGAGCATGGAGATCACTTTAGCTAAGGAGTTAAAGAAGAGGAATGCTCTGGAAACGATGAGATGACGCTTTATACCCACTTTTGGATCGAGAATGAATACATAAACGAAGACACATAATATTAGAGTACGTGTGAAGGTTTTGAGGAAAAATAGTCTCGTCTCACCCTGTAACCAGACAACAAGTGCATCCAGAAGCACTCCCTCCGCCCTTCACAACGTATAGAAATAGCAACAGCTGCATCAAGAATGTATAACTTCGCACCCCCCCCCTTTCCCCCGCTACACTTCATCCCCCTCTCCACCCTCCCTCACTCCGTCCCCATCACCACCCGTATCCCTCGTCCTATCCACCACCATAACGCTCCTCGCCTCATTTCCTACTCTTTCCCTCCGCCCATTCAACCCATTCCTCCTCGTCGCAGCAGCAGCAGCAGCGGCAGCAGCCATCTGGCTATCCACCTGCTGATTATTCGGCCACATCCAAGAAACGCGCCTCGCACCATTTCGATCCGCCGCGTGTCCCGCCTGCTGTGCCTGTGCGTGTCCCGTCGTCGTCGTCGCCATCACAGAACTTGATGCAGAACTCGACGTAGTACTACCGACGCCATTCCTCCCGCCACTCCGCGCCTCTTTCAGCCTCTCAACATACAGTCTCGCACCCGCCGCCGCCGCCGCCGTACTCGCAACCGACTGCAAAC
Organism: Exserohilum turcica Et28A; assembly: GCF_000359705.1. Taxonomy (NCBI): domain Eukaryota; kingdom Fungi; phylum Ascomycota; class Dothideomycetes; order Pleosporales; family Pleosporaceae; genus Exserohilum; species Exserohilum turcicum. Next base: position 179,444 of record NW_007360037.1, on the reverse strand, counting down.
TCAGCATCTTTTCTTTCGCCGCTTGGTTGGCAAACCCATCGAGATTGTCGTTGTGCTGCACGGCGGTATACAGCGCGAAGTAATTCGCAGTCCAGATGGGTTTTCCCGCATTCTCTTTCTCCGTGTGCGCGATGTAGTCTTGTTTCGTCATGGGGGCTGCGGCGCTGGCACGGTGATGATGGTGGTTGTGGTTGTGGTGGTGCTGCGATGGGAGTGTGAGGCGGGAAGAGGAGGATGAGGAAGAGGGGTTCGGAAAGATGGTGCTGGGATTCACCTGTGGAGTTGAAGATGTAGTTGAGGGGGACTGTTTGGAGTGAGCTTGCATTTCATCTTTTTTCTTAAAGGCGTTGATTTCGGTTGTGGCGAGGGCGCGTCGCGCGTTAAGGTCTTTGAGTAACTTGAGGCTTTCTTTGCGGCGGATGGGGCACTGTGGACGTGGGGAGCAAGTGTTAGTTTAGCTTTTCTCTTTCACTTTTTTCTTTCCTTCTTAACGCGGATTGATGACGCAGGAATTAATGGTGATATACATGCCTTTTTGAGTCCATCGAGACCAACGTCGTGCTGCGTGTGGTCGTTCTGGCCGCAGCGGTAGCAGTGGATACGAGAGGCTTTGGCATAAGCTTTCATGCGTCTTTGGAAGGCGCGCGTTGCAGCAGCAGCTTTTGCCTCTGTGGCCAATTGCATAGCTTCCTCGAACGAAAGCACATCTGGGGGTTCTTCACCGACACACGAGGCATGGTGGGTGGGCTGCTGCAACAAACTCGGATGTATTGGTTGACTTACGCAGCTACTAGTCACCTCTGCAGAGGCCTACAACACATGTTACCACACCAAGACCCTATTACTGCTTTCCAACAGTCGCAGGTCCCTTGCTGGGATACTCTGCCATGACCGGGGGGCGGAATACCTCAACTGGTGGCAATATGTGCCACTCGCCCAGCAAGCTCCCCGGAAGACTCTGCTGCCGGAGGAACCTGATGGCCCTGACGACTTCGGCAGGCGGCGGCTCATCCGGGTCGATGATGGCGTCTGGGTGCCTGCGTCTGTACTGTTGAAAGTACTTTGGGATCTCGTCTTCAGTCGTCCATACTTCCATGTTCTCCTTCATGATGGCAACAAGCTTCTCCATTTCAAGATTCAAGATGCGCTGCGCGGGGTAGAAGGGACTGCCGTGGTATATATCGGTAAAGTCGGCTTGAATCTCTTCGATGATGGTGTTGCGCACGGAATACCACAGCGATTCAAACGTGACCTGGTTGCTTAGTGAATGGGGCTTGGAGTTGGTCCAGGTAGTACTTACTATCTCTTCTACCTCATCCGGACTCCAACGCTTCCTCAGTTCCGCATACCATTCATTCTCGCTCTCTCGGTACATACGATCAATGGACTGCTTGATTGCTGCCACGCGCGCTTGGTCTTGGCTTTCAATGGCTTCAAAAAGCTCCTTCATGCTATGAACCGAAGACTGGTCTGTAGCAGCTGACTCTGGCTGTGACGGCGGGGGCGCGTCAGTTGGCAGTGAAGGGAATGCTGCGGGCTTTGGAAAAGCAAACTTAGGCGTAAGAGCAAGAGCACGATTCCGCCGCGAGATTTTGTTAGGATTTTTAGTATGGTTCCCGGCTGGCGGAGGGTCATCGGGTTCAGTCTCGCGGTGCTCGTCGGTGCGACGCGGGTTGGCCTTGACAATCTTAGTGTTGGCCATCTTGGGATGCTGTAACGGTGGAGGATGGCTGGTATTGGACAGATTGCTGGAATTTGTCGTTGCAGCAGGAGCTACAACAGTGGGATGGGTAAAGAGAGGTGACGGTGGAGTAAAAGAAAAGGCGGGTGGAGTGAAAGAAGAGGGTGGTGGAGTGCTGTTTGCAGTTGAGGCCGATTCCATGGAATCAGTAAGTGAATCATTTTGGGACTGGCTATCTGTATCACGGTTTCCAGAAGTTGGGTGTGTTGAACTGTCGACCTTGTCATCGCTCTCGTCCCTATAGCGTGCAGGGCGTTTCAGCTTGTTTCCGGACCGCAAGGAATAAGGCATGCTTGATAGGCTCTGCCGCGTTAGTTATGATTTGCTATGGATAGTCTCCAATTGGTCGCGAACGAAAGCGGTTGAGGGTAATGGATAGCTACAAATCAGAGCTTGCTTGTACGGTCCCAACAAACTCGGACGCTCCATGGTAACTGCTAGTGTGATGTTACAACCTAGGAAAGTTGAGGTGAAGGTCTGCGACTGCCTATGGATCGTAGTGGGCTGTGAGAACCATGGCGTGATCAAGATGAGGTCAGATCTCCTTTGCCTGTTAGCGATTGCATTGCGAGAGGGCTTTTACCTACCACTTGGAAGTGGCGATACACTCAGTGGCTTCACTCATGACCACAACAAGATACAACATGGTTCGATTGGAGCGAGCAGATTGGTGAAGCAGATTCGATCACGGATCGGTAAAGAGTGCTGAAATATGAGCCCCAACTAATTTTTGAGAGACATCAGCAAAACAAGGCAAGCTTACTGCTACTCTACATGCTCTGCGAGCTTCCTGCAAGACAGGCCCTCCAGAACGCCTGCTCTTGTTGCAAAAGATGCTCTGCCTCGGAACCATCTAACCTTTGAACGTGACAGTATCACCAAAACGCCGTGTATCATGCTGGGTATCATGCTAAAAAAGACACCGGTAGGAAAAGACGTCGAGACTGACCAACTAGCTCAGAACTAGCTAGCGGTCCTGGAATGGTGTCACGTCGCGATCGGCAAAGCGGAGGGCGTCTGAGGCGTCCATGGCATTGTCCATGTCAACATCGTTGTCCTGCATTTCTTCCAGGCCTCGCTTCTGCTTGGACGAGGAAGGCGGTAATTGCAGCCAGCCAGGCTGTGAGTGGTTGTTGCTGGGGCCATTCTGATGCAATACTTGGTACTGGGCGGCTGCGATGGCGCGGCGTGCACCCACAATGTCCCAGTATGAGCGCAAAATATTCTTCAAAGTATCGTCAAAATTGACACAGAAGCGTTGTGTCTGGCAGATTTGCATGGCCTTGACGTGATCAAAGTCATTGAGAGTGTCCATTAGGTAAGCGGCCACGACCGCCGCCGACTTCTCGTTGCCAGACTCGCAGAAGACGAGGACTTTACCGAGCGCGGCCTGGCCGGTGGTGTCGAGGGCATGTTGGCGGACTCTTGCAACGTGTGCATTGATCATCTTGGCGGCCTCGGGAAACTTGGGGGTGAGATCATAGAAGCTGGCGGCCTCGATGCTGCCCACCTCAAGGCACACGTTGGCAGCCGCCTGCAGTGCACCCGTCAGGCTCTTGGGGTTCGCACGAACCGCTATGACCATGGTGATGCCTTCGCGCTTGAGAAATGCATGGTCCTTGGAGGCCACCATGGGCCCCAGATACAGCCACGGCAAGATCATCTGTGCTTGTCTCCGCCGCTCGTACGCCCATTCCAGCAGCGTGTTCGTCTGCACAATATCTTCCAGGTTGAGCTCGCTGAGAAAACTCATGTCCAAGTCCTGTCCAGGGCCGCCGCTGAGCGCCAGGCCCGGCATGTCGGCGGTGAGGGTGGGTGGAGGCACGACGATTCGAGGCGGTGTGGGCAGGCGGTACGTGTACTCGTGCTGGGTGCGCAGACGGCCGTCGGAAAGGCCTGACATTGCGGTTTCTTCGCGGACTGTCGTCATTGCTGCGTGGTGGGTTGTGAGGGATGGGGGGTCTGGGTACGGCTTGGCGAAGGAAAAGGGGGGAGCGCGGAGCAGAGAAGAGAAAACGACGGATAAGATTTTTTGTAAGGACAGTGAGTTTCACAAGGACTCGCTCGTGAGGGAGAAAAGACCGGCTTGAGGACGAATGGCTCGCGATGGGATGCGGTGGGCGTAGGCAGCAGCGGGGGGGGATGAAGGTGGGGGGCAGAGCAGAGCGTCAGGGCGGGGGGCGTGTTAGGAGCTGCGACGTCTGCGGCAACCAAGTAGGGCCGTTGGCCAGGATGAGAAGTAGTAATAGCTGGTCATGGGCAACGGCGAGAATTGCCTCCTACTGGAACATGGCTAGCCACATGAAGGGCCGAGGTGAACTATGGTTCATGGCGACGGCGCGCGTGTTCTCGAACCGCGGGAGTGCTAGCCCGAACAAGACGCCTGGGGCCGCTGACGTAATGCCTTCTGTAACTCTGCTGTCCGCTGCGGCCGTGTACCAGACACTGCACCGCCATTCTATCCCTACACCTGCGCACGTACTGGTATGAGCTGAGGACACAAGCCGCCGGCATCACACATCCACATCCTCATCTGCATCGGGTCTGCCCCACCCCGGCTACGGCACTGGGACCGGGGCCCAAATGCGAGCCCACGTGCTGGCTGTCGGCCATGCACAGATGCGCTCAAAATCAACTCGTACCGTCGCTTCATGATACACCTCGGGTCCTGAAATCGCTGTGCAATCTCACGATGCAGCGGGGCGGTTTCCGGCCTTTCCATCGGCATGCGGCATCATTGCGTTTGTTCTGCCATGATTCGGATTTCTAACACTGCACTGCTTCTTCCCGCCAGTACAGTCGATCGACATGAGAAGATTGCCGGCATAGCCACCTGAGAGCGCCAAGGAAACGTCAAAGAAAGGAAATGGGTCGACGACGAGCGGGGTGGTGTTGGTAAGCAATTTCAAAGCCCGCAAGCGCGTACGTGTAGACATGGTGCGGTTCACATATGCACATGTAGGTGTAGTGCACACGTGCTTTGCCACCTTACAGCCTATTAGGTACCGATGTCT
>NW_007360037.1:170446-174527 GCF_000359705.1 Exserohilum turcica Et28A | reverse complement strand
GCTCGCGATGGGATGCGGTGGGCGTAGGCAGCAGCGGGGGGGGATGAAGGTGGGGGGCAGAGCAGAGCGTCAGGGCGGGGGGCGTGTTAGGAGCTGCGACGTCTGCGGCAACCAAGTAGGGCCGTTGGCCAGGATGAGAAGTAGTAATAGCTGGTCATGGGCAACGGCGAGAATTGCCTCCTACTGGAACATGGCTAGCCACATGAAGGGCCGAGGTGAACTATGGTTCATGGCGACGGCGCGCGTGTTCTCGAACCGCGGGAGTGCTAGCCCGAACAAGACGCCTGGGGCCGCTGACGTAATGCCTTCTGTAACTCTGCTGTCCGCTGCGGCCGTGTACCAGACACTGCACCGCCATTCTATCCCTACACCTGCGCACGTACTGGTATGAGCTGAGGACACAAGCCGCCGGCATCACACATCCACATCCTCATCTGCATCGGGTCTGCCCCACCCCGGCTACGGCACTGGGACCGGGGCCCAAATGCGAGCCCACGTGCTGGCTGTCGGCCATGCACAGATGCGCTCAAAATCAACTCGTACCGTCGCTTCATGATACACCTCGGGTCCTGAAATCGCTGTGCAATCTCACGATGCAGCGGGGCGGTTTCCGGCCTTTCCATCGGCATGCGGCATCATTGCGTTTGTTCTGCCATGATTCGGATTTCTAACACTGCACTGCTTCTTCCCGCCAGTACAGTCGATCGACATGAGAAGATTGCCGGCATAGCCACCTGAGAGCGCCAAGGAAACGTCAAAGAAAGGAAATGGGTCGACGACGAGCGGGGTGGTGTTGGTAAGCAATTTCAAAGCCCGCAAGCGCGTACGTGTAGACATGGTGCGGTTCACATATGCACATGTAGGTGTAGTGCACACGTGCTTTGCCACCTTACAGCCTATTAGGTACCGATGTCTTTCAGCCTCTTCCACCACATCCGAAGCGTGCCACAGCTGCCAGTAACGTACGTACCATCTCAGCCGACTCCCGCCACCACCTTTGACCTTTTCGGAGCGGTGACCCGAAGCAGAATCGCCATCGCCTAGGTGTACTATGCGGTGTACACCCCGATTATCCTGGTCAAGCATCCAGAAAAGAACTGGTCCACTGCGAGTCTAAACCGCGCAAGGAAAGAGCGTTATCACGAGTCAGGGCTATATCGCATTCACATTTCCATGCAGTCCGGGTATGACGATGGTGGGGAATTATCGTGAAGGGGGGGTTGTTCGACAAGCTAGCTGGGGTGGGATCATATTATGTATCCCAAGTAATAGTCTTGGGAGCCAAGCACCAACGTGATTAGGATGGCCGGCTTACTCGACTCAACAAGCAACACCTGGACAGACTCGAGCAAAACGTCGGTCCGACACCGAGAGGCACCGGCATTACTCGCTGGTGGGCCGCTCAAGAAATAGGCGACCAATGGCCGAATGCGACCAAGATTTTCCACGCCCCGATGCTGCGGACCTTTTGTGGGGAACTATCTCCGCAATATGTTCTTGCTGTAGCGACTGTCGTCATCAGCCCGCCCTGTTTGGGCAAGAGAGCTTTTTTCCACGCAATAAGAATGCGGTCACGCATCGGTGCTCCTCACCGTCGTCTCGTGGCGCCAGCGTCCCGCAGCCATGAAGCTTTCACCTTCCGTCCTGGCGTCGTTGGCAACACTCACGAGTAGTCGCATTCTTCCTCGCCAAGACTCCCTCGACTACAATGCCGCACCGCCAAACCTCTCCACCCTGGCAAACAACACCCTCTTTGACAAATGGCGCCCCAAAGCACACGTCCTGCCAGCCTTTGGCCAGATCGGAGACCCTTGCATGCACTACACCGATCCCAACACTGGCCTCTTCCACGTAGGATATCTGCACCTGGGAGCATCCGGCGCCACCACCAGCGACCTGGTTACCTACAAGGACCTGAATCCCGACTCTGCGCCTTTTATTCGTGCCGGCGGCATCAACGACCCTGTCGCCGTGTTCGACGGCAGCGTCATTGAAAAGGGCGTCAATGGCACCCCTACGCTCCTCTACACCAGCGTCAGCTACCTACCTATTCAATGGACCATTCGCTACACAAAGGGCAGTGAGACACAGTCACTCGCATACGCCACGGACGGAGGCAAGAATTTCACAAAAGCTCCCTTTGGTCCCGTGATCCCCAGCCCACCGTTCGCTGTCAACGTCACGGGTTTCCGCGACCCATTTGTATTCCAAAACTCGCAAGTTGACACGCTGCTCGGCAAGAAATCCGGAACCTGGTATACTGTTATCTCTGGTGGTGTGCACGGAGAAGGCCCCAGTCTCTTCCTGTACGCACAGTACGAAAAAGACGCAGATGAATTCCAGACATGGGAGTATTTAGGCCAGTGGTGGCACGAAGCTGCGAATTCCACGTGGAGCGACAAAGATTGGGCCGGACGCTGGGGCTTCAACTTTGAAGTAGCGAATTTCTTTGCCCTCGACGAGCACGGTGCGAATCCTGAGGGTGAAATCTTCGTCACTCTAGGCGCGGAATGGAGTTACGATCCGATTGTCCCCCAGGTCTCAGACGAGAGAGATATGCTCTGGGCGGCGGGAACCCAGACGCTCGTCGACGGGAAGCTTGTCTTTGAGCCCACCATGGCCGGCCGCCTCGATGCAGGCCGCTCCGCCTACGCGGCCGCCGGCAAGGTCCTCGCTGCAGACTCACAGGCCAGCTGGGCGAGCGGCGCGCCCGACCGCTTCATCACGTACGTCTGGCTCACAGGCGACTTCTACGGCACCGCCGCCTTCCCCACACGCCAGCAAAACTGGACGGGCTCACTGCTTCTCCCGCGCGAACTCAGCCTCGGCCATATCACTGTCAGAGACAACGAGCTGTCGCGAGAAAAAGGCTCATGGCGCATCTCTTCTTCTCCCAGTCCCTCTCAATCCACCACAAATGGCACACTAACACTGACAACGCTCCGCCAACGTATCGCCCGCGAACCCATCGCCGCCTTCAAAAAACACGCCTCAGCCACCTACTCGCTCCCCTCTGGCCCCGTAACCCCAGGTACCATGACAGAATTCACGCCCTCACCCCGCTCAAACAAATACATGCTCACGGCCTCCATCACTCTCTCCGCGCGCTCCAACACTACGAAAACAGGGTTCGACATCCTCACCGGCGCACACGAGTCCACACGCATTGTGTATGACATGGCCACCGAGCAACTGGTCGTCTTGCGCGGAAATTCGTCTGCTGCAGCCAAGACAACGCCTGGTATCGCGTCTGACGATGAAGCGGGGTTGCTCCGTTTATTCGATGTGCCTTCTTCTTCCTCATCCTCATCATCCACCACCGACACCACCACCGGCACTGATGTACAAGCACAAGTAGAAACCCTACATCTAACCATTGTCGTCGACGGCGGCATCCTCGAAGTCCACGCCAACGACCGCTTTGCACTGAGCACGTGGGTCCGACCCTGGTACACCGATAGCACTGGGATTTCGTTTTTCCTCGAGGGCACAGCCACGGCTGAACTGAGCAATGTCACCGTCTATGAGGGCTTGGTGCATGCGTGGCCGTTGAGGAAATCGACATTGTGATTTGTGGTTAATCGTGCTTTGTGCCGTGTTTATGTTGTCTTGTGGACAAGTTCTTTTTTTTATGCATGCAAAAGAGAATGCGTGTGTGTGTGTGTGGTTTTCCTTCCTCCCCGACACTTTTACACCAGCGTGCGGGAGCTGAGGGCATGTATGTATACTTATAGAAATACCGTTCAAAGTTCAAAGATTTTGTGTCGAGTACCAAGTACACAACGATCCAAGTTGATGATGATGATGATGATGATGAACTTTTTTCTGCCGTGATTGTTCCGCCGTGCCTTTTTCTACCTTGCATTTGCAAGAGAGAGAGAGAGACAGAGAGACGAACTAATCGCAACCACAACCACAACCAGAACAGACCAGGCCAAGCCCGTCCAAACCAGAAAAACATGACATGAACAATAAGCTTTTTTTTGAAATTTCCATGTCGCGTTGTTTACACCATCACCATTCCCGTCGGTCCCCAAAATGCACTGAGAGTGTAAAATGAAAAGGGGGGGGGGTTGCGTAA
>NW_007360037.1:158849-170368 GCF_000359705.1 Exserohilum turcica Et28A | reverse complement strand
CCCCCCCCCCCCCCGCCCCACGTTGGACCCAGAAACCGACGTGCGCGCGCGCTCCTCCCCTCCTCCTTTATCTTTTTTTACCTCAGCTCACAGAGGGTAGTAAAGTATAAACCTCACGCCCATCCCATCGCCGCTGTCTCGGAAAGAACACACACCAAAAAAAAAGAAGAAACGCCAAAATGATACATCATGGGAAAAAAAACCCAAAAGAAGAGACGCGGTGTGATGTAGATGAATACCCGACCGGTGGAAATTTGGAACCCATTACTCATTACTCAAGCGGGGCCTGTTGCGCTTTCAAAGGGAAGAAGGAAGAAGGCCCGTCAGGAAACAGCTTATGCCAGGTAACCGAGCTCATCGCCCTCTAGACGCTCCAGGTACTCCTTCTCCAGCAGAATGTCTATACACTTCTTGATGTCGGGAACGCGCGGCATGAAGCGGTTCTTGATCTGCTGGATCGTCTCCGACACGAGTTGCTGGTGCTTCATCTTCTTTCGCGACTTCATGATGCGCACAATGGCCGACTGGCATTTTGTTAGTAAAGCCATTCAATGATCGAAGAAGAAGAGAAAAAAAAGTACGTACCTGAATGAGAAGCTTGCGATCCTCTTCAATCGTCTTGTGTGTGTCCTCTGCTTCGGCCTTTTGTTCAGACTTGATACCAATGTTCAAATTCATCTTCACCTTCTTGGTCTTGAAGCCAGTGTTGAGCTTGTACACAGTGCCCGACTCGTGCTTAGCATTCTCGGGCTGAGTGAGAAGGACCTTGGCCTTGATAAAGACACCTAAGCTAGGATCGAGAGTCTCCTTGTTCAGCTTGGTCGCTTCGGCAATCTCGTCGTATGTGACCGTGTCACTGTCATTGAACAGTAGCATAATAGCCATCTGATATGTTGAGACCTGGAAGGTTGGTGAAGTCTTCAAGTTTGCAACCTTGCAGTAATTGGCCTTGACCTCACCCTTGCACAGCTGCCACAGCCATGTCAGCTTACGGCCCTGGTGCTTGTGGTTGTAGAAGCGCGAGAAACGGTCATACGTCTGGACGATGAGTTGCGGGGGAGTGAATGGAGTTGTGGGTGGGTTCAACGGCCAGAAACCGGTGCCAAGAATATGGTATGATGCATCTACGTTGGTCTTGATGTCAGCCTCGTCCAAGTTGTTTGCCTGCCATTCCTTAAATGCAGTGTTCAAGTCCTTGGAGATTTGCATATCCTGGAACATGCGCTGGAGCTTGTTGGTGTACTCAAAACCACAAGCCTCCTTCAACTTTGAAATCATGCTGGTCTCAGCATCATCCGACGCAGATGTGGTCTGGACCAAGCGCTTGGCCAACATGCGCGAGTAAAACTTCTGGAACACGTCCTTGTCTTCAATGTACTTGAAGACAGTCATGATTTGTGTCAGTAGCTTCTCCATGTCGTCCTCTTCGCTCATCTTGGTGTTGGAGCGCTTCAGCAGCGTGTCAGTGTACTTTGCGAGGAGTTCCGGCGACTTGTTGGAGCCCGACTTGCAAATCTTGTTTCGGTTGACGAACTCACGACAAGCGTTGTCCAGCGATCGAACAAACTCAGATTCGCCGTTGAAGGCCTTGTTAACGAGCGCCTGGTACTGCGTGTGGACTTCAAGGAGCGCCTCGACGTACACCTTGGGCTCAATGTTCTCGCCATCCTGCGCAATCTTGTCGACTGCAGCCAGACCAGCCTTCCTGACGTGGTTCTCGAACCGTAGACGCAGAGGGTCAAGACCTTCGGGAATGCGGGCCAGCAGCTTGTACATGCGGCCCAGGTCCTCTTCCTTGTCGTGATCGAGGAGAATTTGAAACTCCTCGCGAAGGGCTTGCGAGTGGTTCGTGATGAGCGACTGTTCGCATGTCCGCATCAACGGAGACATGATCTCGTTGAGCAGGTATAGCGGAACGCGCTCCTTCTCCTCTTCCAGACGAATCTCGGCCTTCTTCATGTATTCCACGACACTGTTCTCGGCAAGGAACTGCTTGGACTCGTTGTCGTAGTATTCGGCCGTTGCCTGCAGGAAAGGCTTCTCAAAGTACTCTTTATACACATCGAGCGTCGACTTGGAGCTGTCCGCCTCGTCCAGACCCAGGGAAACGAATGAATCCACCACCGACTTGATCTGCGATTGTTCTATCGTCTCGCCGTTTCGCTGCTTCTCAACCAGCTTGAGCACTGACCGCATGACGCTCTCTTGACTGCCCGTGAACATGTCCTCCTTCCAGCGCACCAAGTGTAATGTGTAGATGTCGTAGATGTTCTTCTTGCCCTCGTCCATCTCACGCTTGACCCAATGGCGGTTCAGATAGCGGAACAAATGGTTGTTGTACTGGCCAGCCGTCGTGTACCGGTTCCACTCCTTGATGTAAAAATGGAGGAGCGCTTCGTCGACATGTTGCCGTGAGGCTGCCTGTACTTCTGCAAGGTGCGTCTTGAGGTATTCGATCAGGTGTTGGTAGAGGTCCTCTCCGAGAAGATGGGCTCCTCCGCGGTTGTTTGCGGCTTGGAACGACGAGCCTGCCACAGCCTTCTGGGCGGTGCAAAAGTTGTGAATCGCCGTGTAGAGACCCATATATGTCTTCATGTCGACGCCCTCGCGCAGGTTGGTCATGATCTTGTCAACGCCGGCTTCGAGATACTTCCACCTGTGAATCATCAGTAAATGGTGCTATGCTGGCTATGACGTAAACATCAGAGTGGCCTCGAAATGGCCCGTATTCGAAAGCCGTCGTCGGGCCATTGTTACAAAGGCGAAATGCATGTTTCGAGATTCGGACATGGCGGGGCAAGCCTGGGCGTGAGCGATGTCGCTACACGATACCCGGGCTTCACCGCGCAGGGCTGCAAATCCGCTCACAAGGGCGTGGTCGGGGGCGTAGAGGCTACTTACGTGGCGTTTACATCGTCCTTTGCGGGGACGGGCGGCATAGAGGAGGCCATGTTGGGGTGTAACGTCGCGTGCTCGGGAGCACTTTTCGGAGGCGACTTCTTGCGCGTGAGGAGCTTCTTAATGGTCGGGGCCGCTGTGTCGCAGACAAGCGTACGAGATGGCGGATGGCTACGAAGGCGGGGGTCGTCGAGACTTTTGGCACAGTGCAAGTGACTGAAGGTGGAAAAGGCAGGCCCGTGGGGAGCGGGTGGAGTGGAGGGGACGTATGGGCGCCGGTGGGGAGAGTCCAAATGGTACCGAGCGGATGGTTTCCTGTCGTTGGCGGGGTGAACAGGCACTCTCCGTCAAGGTGGAGTGCGGCGGAGGAAGAAAGGTGGAAAAAACGAAGGTGCCAGAGTGGACGAGGCGGCGACGTTTTGAGAGTGACTTCGCCGTGCTTGAGTTGTTCAGGCAGCACCGAGCTAGCTGGACAGGCTTGGCGTTGGCGCTGGCAAGGGTCCGCTCTCGCTGCCTACGCCTAACCTAACCTTCACTGAGCGCAAAAGCACCGGCGTCCCATGTCTGCATGGCTAATTGCGCCACTTTGGGCTAACCTTCACTCACTCGCGCATCATTCACTCGCGCATGTGCAGAGTATGCTGAGAGGGAGGCGTGAATAGGATGGCGGATGACAAATGTGGCTCAGCACAATGTCGTCCTGGCACTGCCTCTACAGTACCGTGGTACAGCATGCTTCTGTCAATATCAGCGGTGAAGACGCTGCAAAGCTGCTGTGATTATGAATTCAAAGACTGCCGCTGCATTCTGTCAAACCACCACCCCGCACGAGTAAAGCAACTCAAGTGGGTGGCGAGAATCTGCAAAGAAACACGGACCAATGTCGTGCTGCCTAGGCACTTGTGAAGTTCGAGGGTTGAATGAATCAGTATGCTAGACGTCTTGTCAACTCTGCCAGTGTCGGATGACGTATCCGCACAATCACAAACAACCACAACCGCCATGTCATCTCACGAACAAGGCATATCCCTAAACACCACCCACCACGCCTAAACTCTGCAATCCCAGCCTACGCGGGTGTTCTTCTATGGTTGAACGATAATAAAAACATATATTACATTCCCGGATTTCTAGGCAGAATAGGAAAACATGCCATCGCTGGCCGTCACACCCCTCTCTGCCCTGCGCCTAAGCACACACTTGATACCCAGCCATGCCCTCCTCCCCAACACGACGCCACACGGACACGGGCTGCTAATCTACCGCGGTGCTTTTCCGCCAAACACATGTCCTTCAGCGCTAGAAGCGCATGTGGCTGGCAATGGGTTTGCTCCGCAGTGGCGCTACACCATGTACTCGACGACGCACTACCACTCGACGACACATGAGTTTCTGTGCGTGTTTGCGGGGCGGGCGCGGCTGCTGTTTGGCGGCGAGGCGAATCCGGGGAAGCTGGAGGCTGAGGTGAGGGCGGGCGACGCGGTACTGGTGCCGGCGGGGGTGGGGCATCGATTGGTCGAGGATGTCGATGGCGGGTTTACCATGGTGGGGAGTTATCCGGAGGGGTGCAGTTGGGATATGTGTTATGGGAGGAAGGGGGAAGAGGAAAAGACCGAGGCGGCAGGAAAGGTGGCGTGGGTGAAGAGCGATCCGTTGTATGGCGAGGACGGACCGGCTGTGTGGGACAAGGAGCGGCTGGACAGGTTTTGCGGGGAGAAGAGGGGGTTGTGAGGGATGTGAGGTGTGGCTGTTGATGGTCATGGTGATTTTGTTCATAATACGTACATACATACATCTAATCGTACAAATGCCACGGTCCTTCTATATGGTATAGTACAGACAAAGAGCCTCCAACGCCCGGGGCAACATGCTACGTGTGTCATGTCATGAAATCATAGGTCGTGTCGGTTTAAGCATTCCCAAGGCCCGGGACCCTAGTTCCTGCCTTCTTGGCCCGCATCGGCGACATGCTCGGCCTTTTCGTGTATCGTTTCGAGGATTTCCTTGGGCAGCGTGTCTTTTGCACGCATTCCGTTGCCGCCAGCAGCCATCTCTTGCTCGAGCTTCTCCTCGATGCGCTCTTCCTTTGACTTGATGGCGCCTTCGACCTGGCCGACTGCGCGCTCAATTTCCACCTCCATGTCGGGCAGGTTGAAATGCTCGGCGATGAGCTTGCCGTTCCAGCGCTGCAAGACCATGACGTCTTCGGTTTCGTTGTTGGTCTGCTGGTGGACGACGGCGGCCACCTCGTTGGCCTGCTGCGGCGTGGGGCGGGGAGCGGCGCGGGACAGGGCGCGGGTGGGGTACATGAGGCCGGCCGTGTAGAGCTCATCGAGGGTGCACGAGGGGTTTGGCTTGGGCAGGTTGTGTCTGAGGAGGAACTCGAGGTGCTTGGAGCCGCCCAGGGCTTTCCAGTGCGACCAGGCCCTGTAGAGGACGTAGAAAAAGGGCAGGTTGGGAATGACGGGCACCAGCATGAAGGGGGCGGTAAAGGGCATGATGACGACGCTCCAGATGAGCTTGGTGCGGTGCATGTTCTGCTTCTCCTTGGCCAGCCTGTGCAGCAGCGTGGGCACGCGGTCCTGGGGCAGGTATCGCCCGGGGAACAGGACCTCATAGTGTGCGGTGCCGGTGCGGATCTCGTGCTTGCGGCGGGCGGTGAGCGGGGGGATGGTCTTGAGGCCCCATTCCTCGTAGGGGATGCGCTTCAGGGCGTGGTTGCCGTAGAAGGTGACCTTTCTCTTCCAGTCCCAGATGGCCTTTGGGTCCTTTTCCCAGGCGACCCACGTCTCGCTGGCCTTGATGGTGATTTTGTCGTAGAGCGAGCGGTCACGGGGGGCCTTTTCGTGCAGCGTCTCGCAGTAGATGAGGGAGCGGCGGGTGGAGATGGGCAGCAGGAAGAGACGCATGGTGGGGGAGGCGGGGGATTAGGTAAGCCGGCGCAGGGCGTGCGTGTATGGCGCAGGAGTCAGGTCGAAGGAGCGAGGAACATGGCGGGAGGGCGGGCGCGGGTCGCGTTGGGGGAGAAGGCGGTCGTGGTGGTGGCAGCCAAAGGGGGCTGTGCAGGGCCAAAAAGAAGCAGAAGAATGACGCTGCTCGGATGAAATCACAGCAGCACTAGTGCAGGGAAAAAAACAGGTGGAGTGGAATGGGCAGACGGTGCTAGCACTGGCACTAATGCTGACAATGGCTGCTCGGCGGGCGCATGGGGCCGGGGGGGCATTGCTGCATCGACACAAGGCTCGCTACCATGACCTCAGCCGGCGGCGGTAGTGATAGTGATAGCAGCAGCGATAGCGCAAGGCGATCGACGACCAAGCAATCTCCCGTTCCTGTGCCGGCCAAGGGAAAAAGGCCAACCGCGCCTGGGAACGGGCCTCGCCACGCTCCGCTCCCTCTGGCCGCCAGCGTCCCAACGCCCAACACACACGCACTCTCTCTCTCATTCGCACACGCACACGCACACGCACACATCCGCCATCGAATCCTCCTCTCTGCCACCACCGCCAGCTTACCCCGTCGCCCGTTCGTCCCTGCTTCCCCGGACTCTCGCCCTGCGCGCCCGCCGCCCGCCGCCCCCGACACTGCGACTACGACTACGACTACGACTCCCACTCCCACTACGACTATCACCACCACCCCCGTCGGACCATGCTGTGTGGGCGCGTCGTCTACTTTGCTCCCACGTAATCGCCGTCATCGTTGCTGCTGCCGGGCTGTGCTGGGCGGCCCTGCCACTGCCACTGTCGCCGTTGCGTTGGCGCGCCAAGCTATTCCTCCCCCCTCGAATCTTGCTTGGGCCCAGCATCTGACATCAACGACGGCCGCCTGGAGAAGGCTCCCGCTGGTGCGACGAGGAAGCCCCTCGCTCCTCATCTCCCGACAAGCATGAACCGCTCGTCCATGGATGACTGCCCAAAGTCTGACCATGGCATTGAGTCCCTCGCCAGCAATGGCGCCTCCCACCACGCTCGCCCAGACGCGGCGCCCCAGGGGACCTCGCTCCAAGCCTCGCCCTCGCCCTCGCCCTCGCCCGCCGTTGGCTCGACATTGCCCTTGACCTCAGCCTCGCCCCATGCCGCCAGACTGCTCCCGTCTCCCATCCCCCCTCCCTCGTCGTCGTCGACGCTGCACTCGCACCCGCACCCGCACCCGCGCCCCCAGTCCAGAGTCAGCGCCGTGTCGGCCTTCTCCAAGGACACGACGACGCCCGACAGCGCCACGGTCCGCAAGAGCCAGTCGCACTCCATCTCCAGCACGCCGCGCACCCTGGCGTCCTCCAACCGCAGCCTGACGGCCAGCGCCGACAACCGGGAGAGGCAGCGCGCCGTCCGCTCTCTCCCTCCCTGGGTCCAGTCTCCCGACGACGACGACGACGATGCCGACGCCACCTCGTTCCTCCTGCCCCGGACCCCCACCACGGTCCGCCATGCCAACCACAACTTTTGCCCCACGCCAAAGTCCAATGTCCCCGGCCGCAAGTTCGACCACGTCCGCGAGGGCGCGCCCGTCACGCTCGCCACGCCCGTCAGCGACACGGCCCCCAAGTGGAAGCACTTCACCCACGCCTCCAATCTCGACCGCCCCATTTCGTCGCGCGGCCAGATTGTCGACGACGACTGGCTCAAGGAGAACATGCCCGACCTCGAGCAGAAATGGGAGCCCATTGGCGAGCGCCGCGTCGAGGAGCCCATCAAGGGCTTCTGGCTCTTGAATTCGGAGAAGCGCAAGCGCAAGCTCATGCGTTTCCACAACACAATCATGAACCACCCCATGGTCCCGGCCTTGGTCCGTGCCATTGTTCTCATCTTCTCCATCCTCGCCCTCTCCCTCGCCAGCTCCATCTACCGCCATTCCGATAACAACGGCTGCAGAAACAACTCGTCGACGTGGATGGCCATATTCGTCGACATTGTCGCCATCTTGTACACAATCTACATCACCTATGACGAGTACACGTCAAAACCCCTTGGCTTGCGCTCTCACAATGCCAAGATGTCCCTGATCTTCCTCGATCTAGCCTTCATCGTCTTCGAGTCAGCCAACCTTAGTCTAGCGTTTCAGGCTCTGACAGATGACAAGTGGGCATGCGTCGAATCCGACAGATCAAACACCTGTCCCTACAGACAGAGCATTTGTGAGCGCCAAAAGGGTTTGACGGCCACGCTGTTCATTGCCCTCCTCGCATGGATAGCCACCTTTGCCATCAGTACTCTGAGGTATCTAGCGCCCCCTTCCCCCCCTGCATAATCATCATCCTCGTCGCTAATAATCTCACCAGGTTAATCCACCGCGTGGCGAGGTAGTACCTTGACCATCCATGCCTTCTATTCTATACATTCCCTCGCCCTGTATCATACTAGACCAGTCCTCATATTGACTGATGTTGCTTTCCCGTGCATAGTACAAACGCCGACGACACCCTCTTACATGCATCAACCTCGTCACCCAAACGGCGGCCTGCCGCACGTTCGCAGTCGCTGCGTTTTCCTAGTCGAATCCGTTCCAGTACTCCTTCCATCAAGTCGTTTCGCTCTTGACTTTTATCCCTTCATCGTTGATCCATCCATCCATCAGTATAGCATAGCTATGGCGTTTTCTTACGGACTCCGGCATTGGTGAGGTTTTCCTTTTGCCTTGGTTTTTACTTTGTCTTGTTTCCTTTCTAATCCCTACTTCGGCCCAATCTCAAATTGCACAACCCTGTTTCCATGGTTTTTATTGGATAGGAGAGACGCAAGGTGTGTTTGGGTCTTGTTTCGTTGTCACTTTTTTTTTGCCTTGTCATCTCATCTCCTTGTTGGCATGCGACACGGCCTGTCAGTTGAGGCAGATAGATTAGTTGTAAAGCATGTGGAAAGGTGGATTACCACAAATGAGGATGGAATCCCCTTGGATGTATAGCACAGTTTGAATCCTCGAGAAAAAAAACTACAGAACATGTCAGATAGCCAGAATGGATGACACTATTTGTTTGTTTACTTCGCACTGTTTCTTCCCCCTTTTTTCTTTCCTACGTACAACTATAACCCCCGTCAACAGGCATGCCCACCCCAGTCATCCATCCGGCGTCTTCACTAGCTAGAAACACGGCTGCCCTGGCAATATCCTGGGATGTTCCCAGCCCCTTGAGCGGATGTCGCAATTCCAATGCGCTCTTGATCTCTTGAGCCTCTGGCTGCAGCAATTCTGCGATAATCGCCGTGGCCGTGTAACCCGGACACAGGGCGTTGACATGAATGCGATGCGGTGCGCAGTCCAAGGCGGCGGTTTTGGTCAGTCCCATGACGGCATGCTTGGACGTGACGTAGCCAGCTATAACAAGGACATGGTCAGCGTCTAACTATTCTGTTTCATTCTCGCGAGGAGGGGGGTTATCGTTTGATAAAGAGACGGAGAAGAAGAAGAAGAAGAAGAAGAAAAGAAATAGAAAAAACTTACACATATTCTGCGCACTCCGGAACCCATACACACTCGCCACATTGATAACCCAGCCTCGATCGCCACTCGGACCAGGCTCCTGCGTCACCATCTGCTTGGTCGCATACTTGAGGCCCAGAAACACACCCCGCACATTCACATCCATCGACTTCTGGAACGCCGCCTCGTCGAATTCCCACACGGGGCGCGGGCCATGCTCGCTCGTCTCAGTGCTGATCCCGGCATTGTTCACCATGATGTCGAGTCTGCCGTACTCGCTAACGGCAGCTTGAATCAGCGCCTCAACGTCGGCTGTGCTGCTCGTGTCGCATTTCACGAAGATGGCTTTGGCGCCTAGCTTGCGGGCTTCGTCGACGGTGGTGGTTTGCGGGGATGAGTCTGTCGCGTATTCTGGACGAGCCGTTTCGCGCAGGTCGGAGCATACGAGGGAGGCGCCTTCGGATGCGAAGGCGAGAGCTGTTGCTCGCCCGATGCCGGACGAGGAGCCGGTTATCACGGCGATTTTGTTGGTGAGGCGGCCGGGCATGCTGGGAAGAATCGCGTGGTTTCAATTTCCCTGTGTGTGTTTTTTTCTTCTTCTTCTTCGAGTGGAATTGGGGAGGGAAGAGGGATTTGGGTTGATCGTGGGAAAGAAAGGTGAACTACAGAAGAAAAGAAATATAGCCTACAACCGCCGTTCAAGCCCCATTGGCAACGCAAGCGGGCTATGCTATATCGATCCAAGCAACTCAACCAGGCTAGTCCTCATATCCCCTATCTCGCAGTGAGGGGAAGCCGAGCTATATCCTCGGCCGTTTGAGTCATTTGGTCTGGCGCCAAACTGACTGTCCATTGTAGAGTCGAGAAATTCCTTCTTCTTCTTCTTCTTCTTCTTCTTCTTCTTCTTCTGCTGCTGCTGCTGCTGTGGGCTAAGCCCATACCATGACGTACGCCCTGACGCTCGCATTCCTCATTGTGCTCTCTTTGCGAGACCTCGACGTACGTTTTGTAACACTATTGGTGCAGGGATATCCGCATGTGACCCTGGCCGCATTACACATGTATGGATGGGTTCTGCTGTTCGAAAAACGAACAATACATGGACAAGCTTTTGCTACTTAGCAGTGCGGTGCCATGCATGCATGCATGCATGTCTCAAACGGGAAAATGCTAAGTTTGTGTAGGACGGTTGCTGGAGTTTCCTGGACATCAACGCACCGAGGAACCATGTGTAGTTGCGACAGAAGTTCGAGGTGTATATAGCATTCGGACCGAATTGGCCCTCTTAGCATAATTGGCGCACAGGGGGTAAAGTTTCTTTCCGCGGCTTTAGTTAGACTGCGCGCTTCTTTTAGTAAGGCGCTAGTATCAGTTAAGAAATCGCGTACTATATAGTATAGTATATGTAAAACCTTATTAATACTAAAAAATACTTTTAGTATAGTATTAAAATATAATAACGTATTCCACCACCGAGAGTGCCACCCCACCGAGTGTGCCACTTTTTCTTGGCATCGCGAACATCACATATGAAAACTTGAATTACTCTACACTAGCTATAGATGCTTCGTACGACTCACTTGCATCTAACATAGAATCTTCTTCTACATCTTTTTGGCACGTACGGGCGTTATGGCCCACTCTCCCACAGATTCCACAGTGCCGTTGACCTGGCTGGGCCTTTTCTTGACTACCCCCACCACGCGCTTTCTTTGATATTATACGACTAGTAGAAGCACTTTCAGCTGCCTGCGATGCTCCTGCACCAAATTCTAGTGTCCCGCCTGTCTGAATCCGCTTTCTTTTACGCCCTCGGCGCTTTGTTACCTCTGCTAGTTGCTCTTCAAGCTCTCGTACGCGGGCCTTCATAAGCACATTCTCATGTAGCATCTCCTCAGCCCCTTTAATAAGCTTTGAAAAGCCTTCTTGTGCAGTAGTTGGTGACCGTACGAACGAGTCTCTCACAAGCTTCGACTGCGACCCAAATTCGTACGAATTGCTTGGTGTTTTAGACTGCCAGGGTGTTTCTAGTGGAGCTTCTTGTGGTGGAGTATGAAGGCGTACGTCAAGACGATCAATGACTCTCTGCGCGTTGATAGGGACTAGCCCTGCTGCCTCAAGGCTTTCTTGCAGTTATCGGACGTAAATACGTCGCGAAACGCGTCTCGAAGGGCTGGCAGAAGCGTTCTTTGTCAATATGC
>NW_007360037.1:149933-157062 GCF_000359705.1 Exserohilum turcica Et28A | reverse complement strand
TATAAGAATGTGTTGGATTTCATTATTACACTCGTTATGGTCAACTTATTATACTATACTCTCTTACAAGTTCTTTACTTAACAAGATTAGTACTTTGTTATTCTATCTTACTATAAAATTAATTGTCTTTACTATTAGTTAAACATCTATAACTCTTTTCCACCTAAATTACTCGGCAATCACACGGCTTACCACGAACCCGCTGACTCGCCCTAACCCAGATCGAGTCCTAGCTAAGTATAGTCGAACCCCGTGTAACACTTTGACCACCACCGAATTCAGTGGAGGAGTTTAACCAATAGTTCGCTCAAATAAGATTACCATAATGGCCCACAACGGAAACCAGTTCACCTAGGGACAGGAGCCCACGGCTGCGGCCCCTACGCCCTCACTAGCTCTCGATGACGAGATGCTCGAAGGAAGTGGTTCGGATTCTGACTCTTTAGATGACGAGAACAACGACACGAACTAGGCCGAGGTACGAGATCTTAAGCGAAGGCTACGCATGCAGGAAAAGCAGCATAGCGACTAAGCTAAGCAGATGGCAGCTATGTAAGAAATGATAGCCTAGATGGTAAGCTAGCTTATAGCTACGCCTAACGAGAAACCACCCCTAAAACCTAAGATGGCAGTACCCGAGAAATATGAAGGAGGACGAAACGAACTAAGGACGTTCCTCACTAACATCGACCTGTACTGTGGATTTAACCAAGTACCTAATGACTAGGAAAAGATCCTAATGGCTAACACACACATGAAGGGCAAAGCAGCTATGTAGATGCAGCTATATGTTAAGGATTTCCTGACCTCACCCACCACCTACGGAACTAGGGAAGAAACTAAGGCCTTGTTTAAGGATTAGGAAAGTTTTAAGGAAGAAATAGGACGCATCTTTAGGAAAGTAGACGTAAAGAACCAAGCGGAGAAAGCAATTACTTGCTTGAGGCAAACCAAGTCCGTATTAGCGTATACAGCCGAGTTTAAACAGCTCCAAGCTAGAATCGACTGGGACGACGCAGCACTTCGAACGGTATTCGAAGCCGGACTCAAGGACAATGTCAAAGACGGTCTTGTGCACCACGACAAACCCGACACACTTCATAAGCTAGTCGAGCTAGCCACCCGAATCGACAACCGACTGTGGGAACGAGCCCAGCAAAAGGGACGATTTCAGCCTACAGTGGCCAACATGAAGAAACAGCGAAACCGCACAGACAGGGACGGTGACACCGTCATGACTAGTAAAGTCCAAGACAAGAGTAAGAACAAAAAAAATTCCTGGAAAAACCAAGATAGTGTCTCCAAGGACGAACGACAAAAGCGCTTCGACAACAAGGCATGTCTCCGATGCGGCGAAGTAGGACACTTCCGCAGAGATTGCCCGAAGAACAAAACTAGCAAGCAGGCAATAGTCAAGGTCAAGATGATCAGACTATCCACGCCATACCCCAGACACGATCTCACGTTAGAGGACAATCTTAGCGATGTAGACCTCTATGACGAGGCACGAAGAGCCACTAGCCTAGAATACGTAGTCATCCCTGAACTAGCCCAACTAAGTATCGAATAGGACGTACCCTAGGCGGAGGACTGGACCGTTAGCGGCATGGACACTCTACAACGATTGGCCCAAGGACAGTGTTGGACATGTAGAGACAACACACACTAAGCCAACGACTGTATCTCCAAGATAGGAAGGATAGTCGTCACGGGACTAAACGCCACTAAGATTATACAACAAGTATAAAGGGAACAGCTATACTTTATAGAATTAACTGAGGTCTTAGACTAAGAAGCACCTTGAAAAGGCTAACGCATGAAGCACAAGGACCTGCATTAGGTCGACTGTAAACACAAGAGATGTAGTTAGCATGAACGCGCAAAGGAAGCATCAAGATACGGAGGAGATGATTGTTGCCACGACCATCTAGAACTAGAAGAATGCCGCGTGGATCAATGCCCTGTACACGAGCAAGAAAAGATATAGATTGCCTACGAAAAGTTGTGCTAGGTTAAATGCACAACCAACTGCTCGTTTCATCAAAACCAAAGAAAGGATGCGGAGAAGGCAGACGACTTCTACTATAGCACCCTTATGCCCAAGGAATGCAAAGCAAAAGATTGTCGAATGCACACTAGGCTAGGCCAAGAAAAGACTCAAAGAATTAAGCCATAACTAAAAGAGGTAACGAACGACACTCTAAAGGAGATACCTCACTAGAACATTCATTGGAGATTCTATTACAAAGACTGATGTAACGTTCACTTCAACGCCAAGTACGGCGCGGGATATTTTCCCTAGGAAGGGAAGAAGTCGCAGAAAGGACGACTCTCTAGGCCAAAAAACTAGGATGCCGCTAGAGACAGGGTCACGCTGGCAAAGGCAGTCCTATAACGACCCTTAAACAAGTATAACACACCAAGAGCCCACGATTGAAGCTACAAGCAATAGTGGTTGTACACGGAAAACGAATGATCGCGACCATCGACAGCAGCGCGATGCATACCATGATCTCATCAAGGACGATAGAGAAATACTAGATACCACATCGGGTCAAGAAGACGCCGATACCTGTGGTACTAGCTGACGACAAGCCTATGGATTACGGCAATGGCATGATACGGTTAGAAACTAAACCAGTGACGCTGGAATTAGCGGGCACTACAAGCACAATGAAAATCAATATCATGGACCTTAGAGAGGAAGAAATATTAATTGGGTATGATTGGTTACAGGATCATAACCTAGCCATTGACTGGCAAAAGAAGACCATTCTTAGCCGAGAACCTGCGCGTAAGGTTGCTGGAGTACGACAAGAGACACGCCCGACGAATTAGAGCTCACCCAAGGACGGGAGATTCGGCAAGATCTCACCGCATAAGATCGCGAGAATCTATGCGAAGGACCCTTGACAGATAGGAGTCATATGGATAAGACGCGTCGCGCCCACGAAGGACGGACCCTTACCACTAGATACGCCAAACAATGATTTATTAGGTATACTAAAGGAATATCAGACGAACGAGTTTCGAGATTTATTCAAAGAAAACGAGGCAACAGACCTAGCTAAACACCAGGATTGGGATCACGAGATCATCCTAGAGGAAGGAGCGAAGTTGACGCTAGGAGGAATGTATCCTATATCGCCCGAGCACGATGCTGAGCTTAAGGAATACCTCTAGAAGAATCTAAAGAAAGGATTCATCAGACTAGGATCAGGCCTAATGGCCTCACCAATATTGTTCGTAAAGAAGCCTAACGGAAAGTGGCGACTGTGCGTCGACTACAGAAGGTTGAACAGGGTTACTCGAAAGAATAGATACCCACTACCACTCATATCGGAGCTCATGGATCGACTCCAGGGAGCTAAGTGGTTCACGAAGTTCGATGTCCGGGAGGGATTTTACCGGATTAGGATCAAGGAAGGAGACGAATGGAAGACAGCGTTCAAGACGAAATATGGACTGTTCGAGTATACGGTAATGCCGTTCGGATTGACGAATGCGCCGGCAACCTTTTAATTAGTCATTAACAGCGCTCTCCACGAATACCTTGGAATCTTCGCGACAGCGTACCTAGACGATGTACTGGTGTACTCTAGAGGATCGCTTGAAGAACATGTCGAACATGTCAAGAAGGTCTTACGAAAGCTTAAAGAATATAAGCTATACCTTTAAGCCAAGAAGTGTGAATTCCACACGCAGGAAATGGAATTCCTAGGCTTTATTATCTTAACAGAAGGTGTTAAGATGAATCTAAAGAAAATCTAGACTATACAGGAATGGCTAAAACCTAAAATAGTCAAGGACGTGCAATCCTTCCTAGGATTTGCGAACTTCTACTAAAAGTTTATTAGGAATTACTCCTGGATTACGACACCACTTACGGAGATTACGAAGAAAGACATAGGGTTTAAATGGACCAAAGAATGTCAGGAAGCCTTTGAAGAACTAAAGCAGATGTTCCTCGAAGCACCCGTACTGGAGATGTACGATCTAAGACGGAAAACCAGAGTTGAGACCGATGCGTCCGATTACGCACTAGGAGCTGTACTGTCACAGCAGTGCCTAGATGGGAAATGGAGACTAGTGTTCTACCATTCACGAAAGTTCTTAGGAGCAGAACTAAACTACGATGTTCACGACAAGGAACTACTTGGAGTAGTCGACGCCTTTGAACAATGGGAGGTGTACCTGTTAGGTCTCCTAGACATGATCGAAGTATTCACCGATCACCAGAACCTAACGAGTTTCATGACAACTAAGAAACTTAACTAACGACAAGTTCGATGGGCCGAAATGCTCGCCTAATTCGACTTTAAAATAACGCACCGAGCGGGATCGCTCAACGGAGCCGCTGATGCTCTAAGCCGAAGATCCGACCTACGAGAAGAAGGACACAAGGAGCCATACAACGCAGTCCTTAGGCAGATGCCTGATGGAAGCTTGAGGTATAACAAGCCTGACCTAGTCAAGGTCAGCGTAGTAGCTCACCAAGTCACGACTCTTCAACAACAATAGCAAGAGAAAGCCACGCAATAGCGACAGGAACCAGAATACCCGCCAGAAGTAACTAACGATGGGATAGAACTCACGGCTTTGAGAGAAGGAACACGAACGTATGTGCCTCCTCATATGAGAACAGAACTCATCAAGACCCTGCACGAGTCCCCAGAATATGGACACGCAGCGGTAGACAAAATAGTCAGAAGACTGAAAAGGATGTTCAATATACCACGCTTGCGAGCGAAGGTGCAGGAAGTCCTAGGCAACTGTTTGGCATGTCACTAGAACAAGCCTAAGAGACATAAGCCCTACGGCCTGTTACAACCCTTACCGCCACTAACACGACTATAGAGTAGTGTAACAATGGACTTCATAGTAAAGCTCCCGAAATCGTTAGAACCAGGATCAGCTCGACTTTGCGACACAATCCTAGTAATCGTATGTCAATTAACTAAAGGAGCCAAGTTTGTGCCCATAGAAGAAACTATTACGGCAGATGAATGCGCGTATAAAGTCTAGAAAGCACTAGTATTAGAGCATAGGATACCTAAGGAATTTATTACGGACAGAGATAAGCTGTTCACGTTAAAACATTAGTCAACGTTCCTAGCAAAGATGGGAATCAAGAAAAAGCTATCGACTAGCTTTCACCTAGAAACAGACGGACAGACGGAACGAACGAACCAGACGCTAGAGGAGTATTTGCGATTCTACACCAACAAGCTGCAAGACAACTAGGTTGAGCTCTTGCCAACAGCACAATTGGCGTACAATAGTAGAAAATCGGCAACGACGAAATACTCTCCGCACTACGCGAACTACGGATATGAGCCGGTTGCTCATCGAGATCCGAAGGATATTGAAAGCATTGCAGTTGGAGCAGACGACAAAGCTCAACTAATGCGAGAATTGCACGAGCAATTGAGCAAGAATATAGCTTATAGGAACCTTACGGCATCTAAGGCTGCGAATAAACAAAGGATTGAGGGACCAACCTTTAAGAAGGGGGACAAAGTCTTCTTGTTACAACAAAACCTGAAGACTAAACGGCCAAGCAAGAAACTGGATAATCTCTGATTAGGACTATTTGAAATCCTAGAGACAATTGGACTAGTAAACTACAAACTCTGGCTACTACTAGGCATGCGCATACACAACGTGTTCCACAAGAAGCTATTGGAACCAGCACCCTAAAACGCTGAGCTAATGGAAGATATCGAGCTTGAAGACGACGAATACGTAGTCGAGGAAATCAAGGACCTACAGAAAATCGGCAGTCAGTGGAAGTACCTAGTCAAATGGCAAGGATGGCCAGAGAGCTATAACACTTGGGAACCAGAGGAAAATTTGACGAACTGCAAGTCACTGGTACGTGAGTACCATCGGAAAAATCCACAGAAGCGAGAATCGGATTCTCGTAGGAAAGGAAGTAATCAAGAGGTAAAGGGTCGAAAGAAGAAGAAGAGTAATCAGCCTGTAACCAGCCCGGGTCAGTCGATTGTACGGGTAGCGATGGTTCGGTTGCCGGAAACTCCATACCAGGGGCGGAACTCCCCTCAGCCTCCTCTTTTTCACGATTTTGAAGATTTAGAAGGGCATGATCACGATCAGCGAATGATCGCTCCTGCGCCTCGATCTCCAAAAGCTCCAACTCCCGCTGCGACAGCTGAGCATTAAGCTAAGCACGCTGAGACTGAAGACGAGCAATGTTAATACGCTTTTGACGCTTCTCGGCCTCCACCTTTTCCCACTCTTCCTTAGTCACAAATAAGCTACACTTAGCCTTTATAGCAATACAACTAGCACACTGCCTAGACGCAGTATCCACAAAGCAACGAAGATTCTTCTTCTCGCAGCGCTTGCAGCGGAAAGTCATCTCTTTCCCTTGACGACGAACCCGATCAGACCGAGCCTGGCGTCGTTAAGTCGAAGTTAACACGGTATCGCGAGCAGAAGATGGGACCTTAGGCATGGTTAGGAAGGCTAGAGGGAAGGGATGGTTACAATGGCCTGGGGCCTACCAACCTTATATGCAGCCCACGCCTCACGAATTGGCACGGGAAAACGATAACCTAGGGTATTGGGACGATACGCCTAAGAAGGGGAATAATGTTACAAGTAACAAGCAGAAGGATTCTTCCTTTGTTGGAATGGCGAGTGGTTGGAGAACCACTCAGGATGACACCAAAGGCACGACGACAACCCCGCGGTGATCACGTGACGTGTGCTCCCGCCAAGAGCCATGCTCCCGCCAAGGAAGGGAGAATGGGAGGCCTTGGGAGAATTGTGCTCCCACTGCTCCCATGGGAACATGCTTCCGAGGGAGAATAGGGAGCATTAGGACAGAACACGATGGGTATAAGAATGTGTTGGATTTCATTATTACACTCGTTGTGGTTAACTTATTATACTGTTGTCAGACTGTGAGGGGTTTCTGATCAAGGACTGTTTTTGGGTCACTGTGATAAAAGACTGTGATAAACTTAAGTATAGAAACTGAGTGTATTGAGTTGTTGTGTGTTCTGTCGTCTGTAGGGGCGCGAGGGCGCGCCCCTTATAAGAGCTATCGCTATTGTCTTTTTGTATTTAGGTAGGCCGCTAAGTATCAGCCTCGCCTAGGGT
>NW_007360037.1:125519-130569 GCF_000359705.1 Exserohilum turcica Et28A | reverse complement strand
GCAGCTTGCTAAGCACTTTTCGGACGTGCTCTCGGTGCTGGCACAGATCGCCATCAGTGTAGATTAGTACGTCGTCCAGGTATGCTAAGCAGAAGTCATCTAGGTGTTCTCTCAAGGTCCAGTTAATGTATCGTTGAAAAGTACTTGGGGAGTTCGCCATGCCAAAGGGGGTAACTAGCCACTCAAACAGTCCGAATCTTGTTTGGAAGGCTGTCTTCCACTCATCGCCTGGTGCGACACGGATCTTGTAGAAGGCTGCGATAACGTCTAACTTTGTGAACTATTTGGCCTTGCTTAAGCCGTTAAGTGTCTCTTGGATGAGAGGTAGCGGGTACTAGTCCTTCTTAGTAATTGCGTTTAGAGCTCGATAATCGATGCACAGTCGGAGCCCTCCTCCAGGTTTCTTGGCGAATAATACTGGCGCTGCGGCTGGCGAGCTGCTTACGCGGATGAATCCCTTCTTAAGAAGCGATATGAGTTCCTTTCTAAGGACTAGGAGCTCTCCGCGCGACATGCTATAGAGGGGTCCCCACGGTGGCTAAGCATCCTTCGGCTCTAGCTCGATCTTGTGGTCCACCCCTGGCCCTCGGTGCGGTGGAAGCTTCTCTGCTTGCTTCGGGTTGAAGAGCTCATAGAACTCCTGGTACTGTGTTGGTAGCAGTGCTCGTACATCTACGGGCTTCTTCGGTTGTAGCGCCTTGTCGATGTCTGCAATTGACGCGGCGAAGATCTAAACGCTATTCGGAGCGTTCTTATGCCTACGAACTAAGGCCGCAAACGCTACGGCGTTAACTTAGCTAACTCCTCCTTGTAGGCGTCCTTTAGTTGACCTCACTCGAATGCCCTTCAAGTAGATAAAAATACTCTTCTTAGCAGGAGATACTGATACGTCCTAGTGGTCTATCCATCCCCTGCCAAGGTACACGTCCTTACTAGAGGACAAGTCCATCACGTATGCATAAGCAGTCTCTTCGTACCCATGCATCTTGAACGAGAATTGGGCGACCTCGCTAATCTCTAACAGCTTGCCATTCACTCCCTCAATTATCCAAGAGGGGATCTGAAAGCGCTCTAGACGGTGGCGGTAAGCGAATCTCTTGCTAATTAGTGCATAGCATAGGCATCCGCAGTCTATAAGCGCGACAGCGTTTGCTACGTTGTTCACGATAAGATCTACAGTGATTGGTGGGGGACGCATATGCTTCTGCTGAAACTGATTCTATTCGCTACGTATCTGCCGATCCATCTTCAGAGGCTCTGGGCCGAGACTCTGGCCCAGAGCTACTCTTTTTCCGACTCGCTACTCGGCACCTGATCGACTTCCTCCTGCGGCTTATGTCCAACGTTGCTTGGCGCGGGCCTTGCCTTCTTGACCTGGGTGGCGTTTCGACAGTATTTCGCGATATGACCTAGCTCTCCGCAGCGATAGCAGTCGGGCGGAGGTCGTCGTGGCTTGCCTCTAGCTTCTCGCGCCTGATTAACCTTCGAAGGCTCCCAGTCTATAACGTCCAGACTAGCTTCGTGTTGAGCGGTTGTCATAGTAGGGCGATCTACCACCCAGGAGCTCGTTGCGCGCAGTTTAACAAGACCTACCCGGTAGAGGTTGTCAGACGTTCTTACTGCCTTATTGACTAGCTGCTCGTACGATAGATTCTCATCAATCGTAGCAAGAGCCTCCTGCAGCTTAGTGTGAAGGCCCTTTAAGAACATACTCTTCTTAGCTGCTTCGCCGAACTGCTCGCCTGACTGAATCTCAAGACGGTTAAACTCCATGTGATAGTCTCTTACTGAGAGCTTGCCTTGTTTGAGAGTTGAAAGGCGATCGAGTGCTTTGGACTTCTGGTGTGGGTCGTCAAACTGCTGGTCCATAAAGCTCCAGAGGTCTTCAATGTGGCGTTTACTCTGGTTCTGTATTGCCCAGGGTAGAAGTACATCCGCTGCCTTGCCCGTACACCTACTAACCACGTACTCGATCTGAGCGAGGCTTGAAGTTCCTTCGTACTCGTGCTGGAGCTTAGCTTAAGTCTTGTATTTAAACGCTACGTACTTCGTTCGATCTCCATTAAATGGTTCTGGGTGCGGGAACTTGTTCCTGCGCGCAGCTGGCTCGGCGATTGCGGCTGCTGCTGGGGGAGGCGTGAAGGCTCTATGGGACGACTCTGAACGCCCCTCAGCTTGGTTACGCTCGAGTGCCACGAGCCGTTCCGTTAGCACCTGGTTCTGGGCTGTTAACCGATTCATCAGCTCCATCATCTGGGCCATGGCATCCTGGTTGGCCTTCGGCGAGCCTCCTTGCCTTGGTGAGCCCTTTCCTCCCATGACGGCCGATCGTTTGGCGACCGCTTTAATTGTTGGCCTAATTGCTGCCTTCTTCCATCCGTCCTCTCTAAGCATTTGTGTAATTTCGCGCAGGATCTCTTCATCTAATACTCCTGCCTGGTTCTTGGCAGCAGCGTACGCCGCCAGCTCTTCCATATTCAAGTTTGGAACGTTAATCTCCATTGCCTAATTCGTTTTGGACGTCTCGTTCTTTGCCTGCTAATATGCAGGGCTTCTGGTCGCTCTTCGATCCGCTTGCGCAGTCCTTGACTGCGGCCTACTCCTCGTTAGTGAGGACTAGTAGGGCTTACCTTCGGCCGTACTTCTCTTCTAGCTAGTTCTGAACAGCGTTTGGCTGCTGTTGTGTCGCGTCCCTAGGAAGACTCGCGTCTTGCCGTCTCGCTTGTGGGATCTCGTCTCTAATTGAGAGTAATCGCACGGCCTGCACCCCGTCCGATAGAGGATCGACAGGACTTCTCACTACAACGTCCGCTTCTAGCTAACTGTACGCTAGGCCCAAGTGGCCTTTAGGTAGTTTATCACGCGACGTTGCGCCTACGGCTTAGCTTTCCAAGACACGGTAGGACTTCCTAGACAGGTCCCAGGCGACTAAATCGCCTACTGTCTCTCACGGCTGAACTTCCTGCGAAGCTCTGCCCTAGGTGTACTATCTTGCGACGGTCTACCTTCTCGCTGCACTGAAGGCCTTTCGTACCTATTGCAGCACTAACTCTATGTTACTAGCTCGCACTAACAACACGCTCTAAAACTTAGTTAGAAGACAGTCCGCCTAAGGCTTATGTCTAATTAGGATCGAATACAAAATGTAAGGGGCTGCGCTCTAGGGAGCAATCGCGAGGTATACAAGAGGTTGTATTCAATAGAGAGCTATAGAGTCTACTTGCGTGGTGTTTATTTACTTGTTAGAGAAAGGTTGCACCGAGTGTCTGAGCGCGTCGTCTGGGCGCCGCTCAGGCCTCGCACAGATGCTGGGTTGCAGAGTAAGACCTGGCGTCTGCTGCTTGACCGAGATTCCATCGAGGAGCTATCCAAAGGGCGTTCAGCCCGTTACAGCCACTCGCTATACTTTGACGTTATAAGTAAATTAAGCGATAATTTTAAAATCTGTTAGCTTACTATAATAAAAAGGAAGTATAAAAAAAAGTTAAAGTAGTAGTATAGAATATTAGTAAAAATATAGTATAATACTTATAAATACTAAAATAATAAGCTTTATGTTACAAGTAACAAGAAGGATCCTCTCCTTAACAAATGACGAGATGGCTGAAGGCCTAGGGACGTCCACGTCAAAAGGTAATGGACATTGCGGGGCTCAGGGTCACGTGATGTGCCATCCCGCCAAGACGAGACATCCCGCCAAGCTTGGGATGGCAGTGGGCCTTGGGATGGCAGTCCATCCCAGACATCCCGCCAAGAGAGGAAAAGATGGGATGGACGGGATGGCAGGACTGGAAGCAATGAGGATATAAGGATAGATGGATTTCATTATTACTCTCGTTGTGGTTAACTCAAATTGTACTTTCTTACTAGTATTGTTACTTCACAAGATAGTTACATGTTAGTCTATTGAATAGATTAGCGTTGTCAAACCCTGGTTACATCCATAACTCTTTTCCACTACGAATCGCCAGACAACCTCACGGAACACTAGCGTAAAGCTCACCGGCCTTAGTGTGGGACCCGGCAAGAGAAGTATAGATCCAAACCCCGTGTAACACTTTAAAGCTTATTAGTATATATAACGTGGTTCACAAGTGAGTCGCTAACCTAAGCAAGTCGCTAACGCCCCACCACTACATCTACATCAACACGTTATTACAGTTTTTTTATCACAGTTAATAAACTATTATAATACACTAAGTTAATTGTTAGAATTGCTACTATCACTTGCACTATCTATCTTAACTACGCAGGTACGAGCGTTGTGTCCAGTCTGCTTGCAACGCCCGCACCGCCGCTCTCCTCGCACCCTCTTCGACGCACTCTCACCATCACCACGACTGCTACCCGCCTGTTTAGCTAATACTTCTTGTACTTTGCCTATAGTAAGAGTCTCTTCTGTCCGTACGTATCGCCGCTTGCGGCTTTTACGCTTATTTGACTCGTTAAGAGCCGCTCAAAGCGTACCCATTTCCTCCATCATAAGCGTCATTTTATGTGCCATTTGCTGGGCCCCCTTACTTAGCTACGCGATCTACTTAGTGAGTGAATTAGCAGAAGACCCACAGCGTTTTCTCACGCTCTCTTAAATGAGACCAATTTAAGACTTAACTTCGCGCGCGTTGCGTGGTGTCTGCGCCTGCCAGGCGGCTACCTATTGCGGTGATTGTACAGGTGTCTGCACCACCACATCAAGCTTAGATAGCACAGCCTGTGGGTCGTGTGGGACTAGACTAGCGCCTCTAAAGCCAGCTTGGATACGGAGGTGCCTCACAAAAGTTTTGTCCTGCCAAGAATAATTTAGCCGAAATCTGGCCGCTCTCCTACACAACGCCTATCTCTCCCCTCTATATACTCATTACCACCTTGTAGCTCAATTATCTTTGGAATATGTATAAGAATACGCTCAATCCAAGCTTGGATCTTAGCTTGTGGGAGATCTCTCCAGCAATTTAGCCAGATTCTAGTTGCCTCCGTTCTTGACTGTGGAGCTCCTTTCTTTGTAGTCTCTCTCTTCATGTAGAACCAGCATGGCTCAATACAGTTACAG
>NW_007360037.1:105546-124547 GCF_000359705.1 Exserohilum turcica Et28A | reverse complement strand
CAGAGATCTGTGATGTAGACTTGCCAACAGAAGGTGACTTTAACGCCACAATTAAGGTGCGGGTGTAAGGATCAGTATTAGGAGACATTGTAACGATAGATACAGACAAATCGTACAGCTACTCAGCTCAAAGGTGGGAGTTGCGCCAAGAAGAGTTATGCCGAAGCGCCGAGATTAGCGTGGGACAAAACTTTTGTGAGGCACCTCCGTATTCTCCTTCGTGATAGACTGCTCAAAAGCAGTCTTAAAGGCTAGTAGGAAGGTCTCTTTGCTGATATAGTGGGTGCGGTTGCGTGCTAAGCCTGAAATAGCGTCGCTATACTTGCGCTTCAACGGCGAGAAGTAGGCGACGTCAAGGGGCTGCAATAGGTGAGACGAGTGCGCAGGCATGCAGAGAAGCACAATATTCTTCTCCTTGCAAAG
This sequence comes from Exserohilum turcica Et28A, assembly GCF_000359705.1. Taxonomy (NCBI): domain Eukaryota; kingdom Fungi; phylum Ascomycota; class Dothideomycetes; order Pleosporales; family Pleosporaceae; genus Exserohilum; species Exserohilum turcicum. The sequence goes on along the minus strand of NW_007360037.1, from coordinate 124,124 downwards.
ATCTTAGAAATTGACAGAGCAGTAGCTCTCATGGCCATTAATAATAAGCAGTTAATACCCACCTATAGTAGAGCTCTTTGTATAGGTATTAAAGTGCTCTAACTAGGCAAGACTAAGCTAATCATTCGTCCAGCTATTAAGACTAACTTTAAGAACCTAGTTAGCAGGCAAATCCTTAAACTAGACGTTAATAAGCACCTTGCCCGCAAAGACAACGAAGGGTGGTATTTAGCGACCTAACGCGCCCACGCCTTAGATCACAGTAACCTACTTACAGTTGCCTAGCTGTATCTGCTTCTTTTTCTTATATCCTTCTAATGCTGTAATAACTAACTATAATAAAATCTTGCCTATTATAAAGCTAGTCTCGTTAAAGTTATAGATATCGTCGTCCACAATACCCCACTTCTGCCTTGTCGCCTAGACTAAGTCGAACCAGCGCTGGATAGCCACTAGATCCTTGCAGGCGGCTTGCTGGTGATCATAGGGACGGCTCCAGCGCGTACGGAGCTCAGGAGTCCGCTTAACGAAGTTGTCAACCCAGTTCTTGCCAACAGGGTTGCCACCACGCTCCTCCAATAGTTTATCAGCCATTACTCGAACGTCAAGCTTTATAGGCGCAAATCCTCGCGCAGACTCTTTAAGAATACGCTCAACTATAGCCTCCTCTTCTAGCTTATCTAGACGCTTCGATTTCGGCTCGCAGTCGCGTTGAGGGCGCTTTCCAGCGCGTCGATCAGATAGAGTTCTTTGTAGGACGTTGTAGATAGTAGCAGCACGGTTTACACTCTAAACACGTTGCGACTAGACGTTAAAAAGAGCAAGTTAAAGATCAGATTCAGAATATATTAATAGACAGTTGCGTTGTTAAGACATCACGCGTTATAGTGATGAAGTTGATGGGCTGGTGGGGCGTTAGCGACTCGCTTGGGTTAGCGACTCACTTGTGAACCACGTTAGCTGCTTTACTAATAATAAGTAATTAGTAATACTAGGATTTTTTACTAGCAGCTAGAAAACTTACCCCCCATTTCTAAGCTATCTTAGTAGCGACATATGGTATACGCGTCGTGCGTTGTGCCGAGGTGCAGCGGAGTTGTGAACGTGCGGTCCGGGAGCGCCCGTCTGTGTAGTCGATGAGCATAAGCGCCGTGTCGGGGAAAAGAAAAGGCAATTCCGAAAAGCCTCACATGTACGTCATACGCTTCCGAAGCTTTCAATCTCGACATTGCGAAAATAAACACACACACACACATATACATTGCGAGTCTAGGCGTTGGAACTGAGAAATATAAATCGGGATTTGTTTTGATGGAAATGGAGGCAGATAAGAGCAAGGCGGAGGCCTTTCCATGGCACCTGGGCGTCTACGATGCGCATTGTCATCCAACAGATACCATGTCTAGCATCGAGGCGATACGGAATATGAAGGCGAGAGCACTCACCGTCATGGCTACAAGAGCCGAAGACCAGCAGCTTGTTACGGCTGCTGCAGACAAGCACAGCATTCGATCGCCAGATCCGTCGCAATGGTCGAGGGATGAATGCATCGTGCCGTGTTTCGGGTGGCATCCCTGGTTCTCCTATCAAATGTATCTCACCAACGCCATTGATGGTGAGAGCCACTGGAAAGAGCAGGGAAATCTCACAGGCGACGACAAGATTGCACATTACAAGACTGTGCTGCAGCCAGCCCGCGAAAACCCCAGCGACGAGGATATCAAGATATACCTCTCACTCCCGGATCCCACGCCCTTTTCCACGTTTCTGGTTGAAACGAAAAAGCTACTTCACAAATACCCGTATGCTCTCGTCGGCGAAATCGGGCTCGATCGTTCCTTTCGCATCCCCGAGTCGTGGACCGGAAACCAGCATCTCTGGGCGAAGCGCGACAAGACGCTGACGCCCGGTGGCCGCGAAGGTCGCCGCTTGACGCCTTTCCGCTGCAGTCCCGCACACCAGAAGAAGATTTTCAAACTGCAATTACAGCTCGCGGCGGAAATGGGGCGCGCAGTCAGTGTGCATGGCGTGCAGGCCCACGGGCTAGTGCTAGAAGTGCTCTCGGGCCTCTGGAAAGGCCACGAAAAACACGTCCTGAGTAAGCGCGAGCGCAAGAAACGCGGACAGGACCATCCTGCCGCCGAAGCCGCCATCGCGGCAGACGAGAATTCACAAAGCAAAACTGCAGAAACCCAGCGCCCCACGACGCCCTACCCCCCGAGAATCTGTCTGCATTCGTACTCGGGAAACGTGTCGAATTTCAAGCAGTACCTGAACCCGGCGGTTCCAGCAAGGATTTTCGCCAGCTTCAGCACGGCGATCAATCTCTCGGATGCTTTGCTTGAAGAGACTCCCGCTGGCTTCGAGGAAATGGTTAGGACGGTGCCGGATGATATGCTGCTTGTCGAGAGCGATTTGCACACTGCAGGCGATGAAATGGATATCAGGCTCGAAGATATCGTACGCAGGATATGCAGGGTTAAAGGGTGGAGTTTGCAGGACGGTGTGACGCGGTTGGCGAGGAACTGGAAGATGTTTGCGTTTGGAGAGGACTGAGGCTGGTGGAATTGTACGTGTATGCATTTTGACGTGTTGAGGTTTCCCTGTTTGCACAAGCACGCGATGGATGGGGGACGGGTGAAACCTGAGTGTGGACCGAAAGACTTGTTTGTTGCATTGACGCAGCAACTGTCCGTCGGAAGAAGCGTCCGATGAAGCGCATGGAGAAGCCACTTCAACCGCCGTCCGTATCCCCATCTCCCCCCTTGCACATCCTCAACTAACATCTGGCCACTATACTGTCGGTCTTGCCGCCACTTGGGTATCCTCCACAACCACAATCTCAATATCGTACAAAGACCCCTCCAGTTCGTAGCCAATTCTCCCATTCGTCTCCTCAATTCCTCCAGGGAGTGTACATCACAACACCCTCAAACAATGCTCTCAAGCACAGCACTCGTACGCGCGTTCCCCATGGCAGCAACCACATCGTCGATGAAGCTAGCCTGGGGTCCCGCACCGGCCTCGACAATCTCCTCGCCGTACTCATCCGTGTAGACAGTAACGCGCTTGTGCACCGTGTCGTACTGCCAGTCGCCGTAGAAGATGTCGTTGACAGGCAGCTTGGGGCGGTAGAAGGACAAGTCCGGCAGCGCATCCATGCCATCGACATCGGGAACGTGTTCACCAGCCCTCAACTTGCGGATCTTGATAGTCTTGAGGTTGGGGAGGCGCGAAAGCATCATGGCTGTTGTTGTTGTTTTTTGGAATCAGTCTTTTTTTTCCCCTTCGCTATCCAATGTGTGAGGGGGGAACTTGACTTACTAAGTAAGATGCGGTATCCGCCAGAGTAGCAAAAGTCGTCGTTGACACTGCACCACGCCGCATGCGCAGCGTTGATACCGCGCTGGAGCATTCTATCGCCGGGCGTCACCACCGCACGCTCGCTATCCTCGAGCCGCTCCCACGCCCAGTCGGACCCGTGCTCGTGGATGCGCGGCGCCTCGCCCACCAGCGTGACCGTATCCACCATGCCCGGGAAGAAAGACTCACAACGCAGCAACGCCAGGAAAGAAGCTACACTTACATATGTCGGGAACACCGTCTGCGCGTTCACGAGCTCCTTGCCGAAGATCGTCTTCACCCCGTACCGGAACCGCTTGCTGGTGTACCGCAGCGTCTGTAGGTCGCGGCTGCTGAGGTGGACGCCGATTTCACTGATGAGCTCCGTGGGGACTGCGGGTAATTTCTGGGGGGGGGTAAAGGTTAGTTCGTTATGGTGAGGGAGCGGAGCTGAAGGGTATGATACGTACCACTGTGTTGTCCAAGGGCTCGTCAACTGAGTATTCGTGGATCATCAGGAACCTGAAGAGCGTCTTGCGGAGGCCATCGAATGGATCTAATCACGTTAGTAGGTTCCAGAGGGCTCTCCATGTGGCTGTCTTGGGCTTACCGTTCTCCTCGTCAAGCTTGATGATCGACTTGTTGATGGCATCGAGTTCTTTGAGGGTTTCCTTCAAGGCTAGTGATGTAAAGAATGTGTTCAAGTCTGTGAGGGTTCTTGGACTTACTCTTGGGCCCGAACTTGACGGCGCCGGCTTCGTCGCGGGTGGGCTCTTCGTCGGCACCCATGATGACGATGATGCTATTGTGTTGGCGTTGGTAGTGTACAACAACAAAGATGCTTTTTGCTGAGCGAAAAGTAGCCCAGGCGGGTGTAGAGAGTTTGAGACGAGATTTCCTAGAGGCCAGCCCTTATTTATACATGAATTCTCCTGCGCGAGCTTAGCGCAGAAGACGCGCTCGTGGTGATGGTGAGGCCGTTTGTTGATGCCGTGAACATGAACGATGGTTGGCAAAGCAAGGCTGCGCGATGAAAAGTGGGTCGCCGCGAAGTTTCCATGGTGATTCAGACTATGCTGGTGAATGGTGAGCTGGATGTTTGTGTGGTTCGAGCAGTGATTGACGTGATCGGATATCAGAGAGTAGCTAGTGTAGTTGAATGGTCTTGGCTTTGCGCAGCCTGTAGGAAGAAGAGCCAATGTGTGTGTTAAGGTATGACTACTATGAAGTACGAATGAGCATCGGCGGCTAGTCTTGATACACCTCATGGATGACAGCTGAGGGAACATCAGCATAAGATTGTTTTGGATGCGACCAGTCACCCCATGAAGGTTGCTAAATAGGTCGAGACAACACTACGGCTTCCAAAGAGAATTATTTATTTGAGGCCGAAAGAAGAGAAACAGAAGAGAGAGCGGAAAAGAAAACGGCCAGCGCAATTGCTACCGTGCCATTTATGCTGCACTGTCGTGACAGCTTCCTTGCTGTGACTATATCGTTCATCTCCATCGTACTCTCCAAACAGATGTGATTCTGATCAATTAAGACTAAGCAAGTTTTAGCCAGCGTAAAATTTCTCATCCACAATCTCATAGACTGTTCAAGCAAGGTGTTGCCATGGTTGGCTAATATCATACTTGCAGAAAAAGCGCAGCAGTCTATATCATACCAGTCTGCTGTGAAGAACACAGAGTAGAATAGAAATAGTACATGCCTGTGCATAGCTCGTATGCTATGTGAAATGACACGCAACGCAGCATCCGCAGTCGTTTCACATATAGTGCTTTGGAAAGATGAGGGTGTAAATCCACGCTAGCCATCCTAGTGCTGACTCGTTATATATAGAGTAGAACTCCACCAGTCTCCTTGTAAGCACATATCTGACCGCAACGGTGCGCGTCGACATTCTTGTGGCATGAGTAGAAGACAAACCGAGATTACCACCGAGAAGGAGATGGTCGAGCGTAACTTGTCGGTCACATTACTTAGTCTCAGACTGGAAAAATTGAAACGACACTATATATGAAATCAGACAGAAGGGGACCAGCACCAACTATGTTTATTTAGGCCATCACGAGGCAATGGAATACGTGAAGTGGCAAACCGGCGGCTTGCCCTATAACTGCATAGCAGGCTGAGCATGTGACCTCCGAGGACCAACCTAGTAGGAGTCGCCCCCACGTGCATGGAGGGCGACAGGCTGTTGACGTACCACGTTGGCGTAACGGAACGGGACGCCAGAATGCCATTGCCTCTCCGTCTAGCGTGTGTACCCAAGATTCGGTGGAAGATGCCCACGCTTCGCATCTGGTGTCGTAAGTAGCGGCCCACCTGTCTAACATGTGGCAGTGTAACCCACGTCAAAGCAATGGCAGCTGGTTCTCTGTGGGTCGTGTCGCGCGTGGGGCTGTGGAAGGTGAGCCGACTGCTGTGTCCTGGAGCAGAAAAAGAAGCGAGTTACGAGCGTACGATTGGGTCCCGCCCGCGGCAAACGAGAGTACTGCTTGATGATATCACCATGGGCATTACAAAAATGGAGGCGCGCTTATGACTGGCTTGATGTAGCGCCGTCGCTTGGTGACATTCCGGCGAAGTCAACCGAGCTGTGTAGATTCAGCGGCGCCATTGCTCCACTGTGCACATGTGCCCCTCGCGTCCACGCAGTAGACACCGGCAGCTAGCTGTAAAGGTAGTGCGTATGCCATAGAATCCACCGGAGCCCGCGTGTACTTCCGCTCTAGTGAGTTGAACAGAGACCAGAGCAGCACACTTGGAAATGGATTCAGGGCCCAGACACAACATTTCTGAAGTCTTTGCGATACTCCGCAACGTTGACCGGACCATGTGCAGACGTAGTGTGGGGTGGGCGACATGGGCTGGGGTACAAGTCAAGTCGGACCCAGTCACACCGCTTGTTCCACCGTCTCTTAGTGTGCATCTCCCGCTGTTAGTGCCGCTTTGACCGGTTGCTGTGCAGGATAAATAGACCCTGGGGGATTTTTTTGGAAAGTGGGCTGGGGGCGCCGGAGCAAGTATACACATGTCGATATTGTCGTAGCCCTTTTTAAGCAGGTAGATCTAGATCTATCCTGTACTTAGTGCTTGGCGCGTATACAGTGGTTCCTGCTTGCTTGGCTCGTAACTGAAGCCTGGCTAAATGACGTCGTTGTGAGAAAAGATACTCGAGCGTTTGCGACTCTGCTGACGCGGATGGGCCGGAAGCGTCGTGGTCCAGTTGGCTGTACTCGCACACCACCAGCTGGATAGCTGTAGGGCGGCTGCTTGTGCTAACAGACAGGTGGTCCGATCGTTGTCAAATGTCGAGGTAGGGGAAAGATGATCTCGCGAGCGTGGCAATCGGGGGGCAGCCAGGCTCTACCCCGCTCCACGGTATTTTGGCATGGCATGCGTAATGAACATGTTGCAAGTAGACGGAGCAGGCGTCGAGGAGAGATGGCCGGTGCAGCTTTCGGCACGAGTCCGGTGCAAGTGCAGGCAGGGATGGGTGGGGGCCGAGGAAAGAACCGGATGGATGAGGCGTAGTCGAGTTATCTGGAGCTGAGTCGTGGGTAGGTTGGTTGGATGGAGAAGGTGTGGGTGTGCAGCTGTTGGGGTGTTGAGGCAACGGAGATAAGATAGCGCGCGGGTCACATGACGCGTCGAGGCAAGTTCCGACCGCAAATGCCATCCATCGCTTGTCTCCGCCGCAACCCACACACATGCTCTTTTTTTTTTCTCCGTCACGCCATGGCGCGCACCACCACGGGCGCAGGTGATGAACGCCCCTCTCTTCCAGGGCATTGTGGCTCCCAGGCTATCTTCGGCTTACCACAATACGGCACCAGTGTCAGTACACCTGCACGACTCGGCGAGAAGGCTCAAGGGCGCGGATCCGCCGGCGGCCCATGGTCAACCCCCGCATGATGCGAGACATGCCCTTCGCGGACTGGCTAGGACCAAGACGCCCCCCCAGGAACGGCCATTCACCAGCAAGCAGCCATCACATGGGCACCCGCCGGCCGTCCGAGACTGAGATGTGCGCTGTCTTATGCAAGCCCATTCGCGTGCTCAGCTCCCCGGACGAGCAGAAAGCGGCCTATGACACCAGGCCAGCCTGCGACGGCGATGCGTCGCGTCATTCTCTTACTCCATGCGGCCATTGCTTGGTCAGAAGCTCCCCACGAGGGCTAGCCACCGAGCGGGCTAGCTACAGCAACGTGCTGGGTTATGCTCACCTGTCTGCTCCACTCGCCTCAGTCTCTAACCACTATGGACCGACCAAGGGGGCCCGCAGCGTGCAGATAGCGGGACTGCGCGTCGAGGCTTGCATCCCAGTTGTCCACATTTCGTGCATGCCTCACAGGCCGCGTCTGCTTCAAGCGCCTTTGGCGTCGCGTTGGTCTCGCATCACGTCGCCCCCAGGCCCGCCGACCGCCCTTTGGACCGAGAGTGCCGAAGAATCTTATCTGGGCGCCCATTCTTAAATGCTCGACTCGTCGTAACTTTCTGCGTCCCTTGTTGTTGTCGACTCCCAATCTCCCACTCCGCTCCGTCAAACACGTTAAACTTTGCCAAGCCATCTTGCTACTCGCCCGACTGATCGCAATCCTAAACATTGTGACCGCCCACGACACCCTGCCTGTCTTCATATCCCCTAAGCGCCCCGGGACACACAAACACGGACGCCGGACACGCTCTTGCTTGTACACCACGCCCGCCAAGCTCTCTAGACTCCACCGACAGCATCAGAATTCGTCGATCATACACATTCACGCACCTGGACGCTTACGCAGTCGAAACACGCACGTGTTTGTAGTAGTCTAGTCACTCAACAAGGCCGCTCGCACCGCAAGCCCGCTAGTCCGCCGGACCAATACTATCACTGGCATCCAGCACAGTTCACCTGCCAAGACCAAGCGTGCGGAAGTAGCTGCAACATCCCGCGCTGCACCCCAAGGCCCCACGTTGTTTCCGGGACCGCATCTCTTATGCTAAGCGGAATTTGCCACATCTGAGCCACCAATAGCCCCGCGTCCGCACTCCTGAGAAGCGTCTCAGTTGCTTTTTGTAGATCACCAAGGCCAGCTAGTCCATTACCAAGACCAGTCAATACCTGCAAAGCCCAGCGGAACTGGCTTGGCAGCGCTACCGTCGTACCCACAGACGACACAAGATTTGATACTTCATCGACTACCTCGAGCCGTCGAGTCGCGTATAAAGAGGGCCCAACCTTCTCGGTCAACCGGCAAAACACCAACACTACCTCGATCCAACAAGGCTCTCTTTTTCAGCTTCCATAGCGCTTTCAAACAAACTCCACCCACTACTTTGCTATCCACGCTGGCGCAATGTCTTCCACTAGGCCAACCTACCACATTCCCTTCCCAAAAGACTTTCTCGCTGTCAACACCCCCATCAAGAAAGCCACTCCCGCTCCAGCTGCCGCCGAGCCCGTCGTGTCTGCTCACGGGTTTCTTTCCAACCGACCGGCTAGCGGACGTCACCAGTCCATTTCGTCCGTCTCCAGCCTGTCCAGTGTCACAGCCCCCTCCGAGGCTAGCACTATCAGCCCGCCATCTTCGCCCGCAACAAACACTTTCCATTCGCCAATCTTTGGCCCTAAGATATTCGCTCCTCTTGCGGTTAATGCAAAGTATGCGCCGCCGGCGGGCGGTCTTAAGGAGATGAGCGCTGCCGAGCGCCAGAGGCGGATGAGCTTTGAGCGATCGGCTTTCCTGTCCAACATCTACTAGGCGGTTCTTGCTCGACTTTTGACGTTTGGTCCAATAGGGGCGGTTACAGCACGCACGCCTTGCGAGCTGACCGCGATGGAGTTTCAGTGCAGCAGGGCAAACAGACTGCATGGGCGTTTACGATGTCACGATACCTTTCTCTTGTTTTTTCTTTTTTGGAAAAGTCAGTATACATATCACAAAAAGATTGCTCCTCGCCCGTTGGTTAGGGACGCATGGACAGGCGTTTGCACTTGGAGGAATGGGTGGCGGCTTAGCCTGGGAACAAAATGGCCGAGATGTGTTCAGATCAGATTAAATTGACATTGGAATGCCATGACACTTTTCCTCCCCCTATTTTTTGTCTGCACGGTGTAATTTCTCCGTCTGTGTGTGTGCCATGTGACCATGTTGGTTGGTAAAAGCACCGCGGGCCCCCGCAAGCCAAGTACCAAGTACCTCGTAACGGCAACATGACCTTCCCCACTCTTCCCGCAGGGCCTTCGCCCAAACAGGCAGCGACGGAATCTTAGATCCATCGCTCGCTCTCTCCACACCACACCACACGCACCCACCCTGGCCCGACAGGAAGGGGACAAAAGCTTAGATGTGCTTATACACGCAACATGCATATCTCATCATTATCCATCAGCTAAACCACATCCTCTCTTTCTCTCGTATCGCATCGCATCGCGCATCACAATATGCATGTACCCCTCTTTGTTATGGGGGAGGGGGGATTACACACACACACACCCCGGCCTCTTCCCCCACGCATAACTCAGCGCCCAAACGGCCGAAACAAAAGGCACAACAAGAAAAGCGGAAGAAGAAGAAAAAGGAAGCACCCCCCGCTAACCCCGCCAGCCACGCCAAGAAGGTCCCAAGAAAAAAGCAAAAAGACTTGTGCAAAGGGGGAGGAGAAAAAAAGTAAATTCGAGTTTTTCGTGCAGGGCCAAGATTCTTCGGCGTGTCTCATTGTTGTGCCAGAGGAGAAGGGGGCGGCACAGGCTTACCGCCGAGAAGATATCAAATGTCTTTTGCTCTGGCTAAAACCTGGGTTTTGGTGCTGGTACTTGATCTGTGTACACATACATACTAGCTTTGTATGTGTGTGTGTGGGTGAAGCTGTGTGTGTATACACAGACTTTTTTATGCCTTGCACATCATCATTTCCCGCGACTCCGCCCCCCCTGGCCATCACTCTTGTTTTGCCGAGTTCGTCCTTTTTTCTTTTCTTTCCTTTTCTTTTTGGGAGGAGGGGGCTGGTTGTGCCCTTTTGTCTTACTGGCTGTCAGCGCACTCACATATATGGACAGCCGGCTGATATTGCTGCTCACGTGCAGGGACGGGCTGTGCATAAGCTAGGCTGGGAATGATATATGTATGACTAAATCAATGGACGGGGTAATGGAGGGGAACAGATGGAGAGGTTGGTCTTTGAAGCCGTGTATGATCGCCCCTCCCGAGACAGTGACAGAGACAAACTAACATGTACTAGCCTAACTACACAGCCCCAGTAGCCAGGTAAGCCAAGGCCCTCACCCAAGTCTCAGAGGAGGGTGGAAACTATAATCCAAATTATTATTTTTTTCATTTTTCGTTCTCGCCACACTCGCATGAACTCAGTCGTGATTATCTACATATTCCCGCTACAACCATGTATATGTTTGTGTACGCTTGTGCTTGTATAATTTACGAATCAATCTAGCGCATCCCCTTACTTACTACCTACCTATCCACACACACACACACATGTCTAGAGCCCCCTTGTTTGCCACGACGGCAAGATACGCAGTTAGTGTATTTGTATTTCAAATCCACATGTTTCAAGCCAAGACACTCGCACACGTCTATTGTAGCAACCAAGAAGCAGAAGACAAAGAACAGGTGCTAGACCAATACCGAATATACACGTGCTCAAACACATACAGCGCACAGGGAAAGTGATTACAGCGAGAGGAATGCGGAAATCCGCAGTAAGATGCGGAGGGAATGTGAATGTGAAAATGGAAGAGGGAAATAGGAAGGGAGGTGCTAAGAAGAAGAAGAAAAAAAAAGTGCGCTAGAGTACACCGCATACAAGTATATCCAATAGACTTCTACATACTATTGCACATTGGTATTGCACATTGGCATGGACGCGGACATTTGGCGTGTGCTCTGCTTTGCTTTGCTTTACTTTGCTTTGCTCCGCTCCGCGCAACCGCCACGCACATCAACGTACAACATGACAGCGGAGTGGGAAGAAGAAGAAAAAAACAATTACAGTAGCAGCATTCTAGCCCCATTCCTTTCCTTTCCTTTCCTGATTCCCAAGGTTTGAACTTGAGTCTAGTATTCAAATCCCCCCCCCCTAGTCTATGTAGGTCGAACTAATCAAATCTTTAGGTTCCAGGTCTAACTTGGTTTAAAAGTTTAAGTCAGTCATGCGTTTTCAAGCTCGAGGGGGGGGTTGTCTTTTTTTTTCTTTTTTTTTTCTTTAACCAAGTAGTTATGTATACTAGCTAACACTGTAAAAGATTTCCCCCCCCCTTTTATGTCATGTTCGCCTCTTTTTTTTCCCGTTAATTTCTAATGGGGGGGGGGGAGGGGGAACGTAATTTTGCCAAATTCCCATTTCCAGACTTGGGTTAATGAGATGAAATGGATGATGATGGTGCACACACCACCAGTACGACCAACACTCTGGTCTATGTATGTAAGTAACATGCGCATAGAAATACATGTATGTGTGTATGTATGTATGTATGTATCCTGATTCAACAAACCGCCTTTTCATATCTTCATGCGACACACATGTTACCGCTGAAAACAGACGCTAATATAGTAAAAGAGCCTTCTTAGCTTGTGTGGTCTTTGCCCTCAGCCTTACTACGTTATTCGCAGGTGAATGTACATGCAATGTCACGTATACCATGTATCAATCAATAAACTTGAGTGATGTGTTTATCAACAAGACGGAGAAGAGAAGAGAGAAGAGGTGGGGAAGATGATTCGTCTGCACACACACACACTCACATATATATATTAGGACTGAGACCACCAAGTATTCAACTCATCACAAGTTATCATTATTGCAATTGAATTGAATTGATAGATTTCCATTTTTCCGATACTATAATAGCTCTGAGGGTGTCCCTGCAAGCAGGTGGGGGGGAGGACTCGACTGACTGACAGGCTTTACTTAGACCGTACATTATATATATTATATGGGAGATGGGGGAAAGCTAGAAAACGCACGCACTTGGCGACGACGACGACGACGACAACAACAACAACGATGACAACAATGATGCTGCTGCTGCATCTTCTTCTTCTTTACAAACAAGTGTAGACACAAGAAAAGTAACCAAAACAAAAAGAAGATCAGAAAGAAAAAAAGATGGAAAAGGAGAAACGGTTACAAATCAAGAAAAGAAAGGAAAAAACCGTAACACGATAAAAAACCAATTCCATTTTTGGCTTGCAAAATGGGGCGGATTTGGTAGCAGCGACGACGACGATGATGACGACGACGACGACAGGGAGGAGGCTGGATATTATATAAATACGTTTGGGGGAAGAAAGAAGAAGAAGAAGAGAAGCAAAAAAAACAAGTAAACTGTTGTTGGCAAAAAGAGAGAGATAGGGAGAGAGAGAGAGAGAAAACACGACCAAACAAAACAATACAAACTACACGACATATCCAGATGTGTGCTTTCACCGCCCCCTTTTTTTCCTTTCCTTTCCTTTCCTTTCCTTTCCTGCGACGACGATAAAGAGAGAGAGAGAGACTGTGAATGAGAATATAGAAAGAAAAAAAAACAAGAATAGAGTGTGATGAAAAGACCAGCCAACACATCGTGGGAAAAGAGAGAGACTATATAGCATACAAGAAAAAAGAACAAGAACAAGTCCTCCTCACCCCCAAATCTGACGGACGGGCGAAACCCCGGGTCACAGAGAAGAAAAAAGGGAAACAAAGGGGGGGGGGGGGGGACACGGTGGATATGTCCATTCAACTTTTTCTTCTCAATCCATTGAGGCTAACAGTGGAAAGAAATCAGGATGATGGGTGGTTGAGGTAATGTCGACTAGGCAAGAAAACAGGAGCAAAAAAAAGGACAACAGAGAGAGAGAAAAAAAAAGAGACACAAACAGCCCTGCTCCCAAAGAGATGGTTTGTGATGAACCCATTTCGCATCCCAGATAAAACAAAGGACAAAGGCCCAGGGAATCTTTCAACGCCAAAAACACCAATGCTGCGCTCTCTATGTGTCAATAGCTAGAGGCAATGATATCTCCCAAATCCCAATTCGTGGCCGCAAGTGTGCATCATGAGTAACACGATCGGGTGTAATGATCGTAAAGGGCTCGTTTATTATGTAAATGTAGACGGAGGAACGGGTGTGTGGAAATGGAAGACGGAGCACTCATAGGCCGTACGCCTCGCAGGCGAGGATCGAGGGGGGTAATGCTGTGTGACAATCATAGTATGCCCGAGTCTTTGAGCGCGTTTTGTAGTATTGTTTCCTTGACGGCGGCGAAGACGAGTCGGATATTTGAAGTGTCGGTGGCTTGCGTAAGGCTGGGTGATGGGTTAGGGACAAGAGAAAAAAAAAGTAAAGAGAGTGGGCAAGCCATTCTTACTGAGGATAGAGGTTCAGGTGTGCGCGGTTCACCTGGTTAAACCTCCAGAGTAGATATTTTGCGGCGCGGTTGACGTCGTTTCCGCCAGAGTAATCGGGAAAATAGTTGCCGAGCGGTGAGCGGGCCAGTTTAGCCTTGAATAAATCGACCTTGTTGAGGAAGAGGATGATGCTCGTTCTCATAAACCACCGACTGTTGACAACCGAGTCAAAAAGTACCAAGCTCTCCATCATGCGATTCTAGGGCCGCGAGTCAGTACACCACACGGCGAAAAGTAGGGCAAGGGCCGACGAGGGCATACTTGGGAGCTTTCCTCTAACAGGACTTGGTCGTATTCGCTCAAGGCTACGCAGAAGATGATGGATGTGACGTTTTCGAAACAATGAATCCATTTCTTGCGTTCGCTTCGTTGGCCTCCGACATCGAACATGCTGTTTCACATTAGTCCGAGCACTGGGAGGCTTTGTTTGAAGACGCGCACGTACTGGATGCTGAGCTGGCCCATTGTAAATCGTGTTTCGTAAATACCCGTCGTCTTGGTGCGCGCTCGTAGGACGTCGGACTCGATGGGAACGTAGTTTGGGTCAGATATCCGTTCCACCTCGTCGAAGAAGCTTGCGGGCGTCAGCCAAGGGCAATGTTGGGAAGGGGGGAGAAAAAGGCGCAAAAAAAAACCTACTAGGGCGCCGAATCCATCAGGTAGAATTCGCTCGAGTGCTCCAGGACTTTTGGTATGCAAGGATCGCGCCACATGGACGTAATGGCCTGGCCCACCCTCACGTCGAGGGGCTTTTCGGGGTCGGGGTCGACGGTGTAGTTGGCTAGATAGTCGCACAAGTCGGCATTGTCGGGAATTTCGCAGACAATGTCGAATTGTCGCATGGCGCCAATGAGGGCTTTTGCGCAGTCGATGACGTTCTTGTAGATGGTCAGGCGGTACATGGCCAGCTCCTCCTGCGTGTAGCCATTTTGATGTATTATCTTCATTTGCTTGACTATGGTCGACTTGCCACTCTCTCCGGAACCTGTAGGGCGGGTTAGCGCGGGAGCAGCAAAGCCAGACTGCGGGCCAGCAAAGGCAGGTAGGTAGGTTGGTAGGCAGGCAGGCAGGCAGGCAGGCGGGCGGGCGGGCCGCGGCTTGGCTACTCACCCAGCAGTAGGATCTTGCATTCTCGCCGTAGCCTGCGCGAGTCCTCCTCAAGCTTGCGGTCGATGGCCTGGCTGCGCTTCTTCTGCTCGACATCGTCGTTGTTTGTGCTCATGCAGATACCCATGGCGGGCGTCTCAGGGTGCGGCTCGCGGCCGCAGGCGACGGCGATGGCGGAAGTCGGGCGCGGAACAATGGGGGGGGGCCTCGCACTTGTGCTCAGCGCGTCGCGAGCACGACGCTTTGCAGCAGCAAGGGGCGTGGGCGGGGGCGTTTGGGGAGGGGAGCGGGAGCGGATGGCGAGGGGTGGGCTCTCTGCGCGTTGGGGTTGCTGGCGAGAGCTGTGGGTGCGGCTTGGGGTCGGGTCAGTCCGACACGCACACGCAGGACCCGTCAAAGGGGGCCTCGCAACGTGGGCGGAGGGCAGGGCAGGCGGGCGCCAGGGTGGTGTCGGGCAGGCGGGCGGCGGGTCGGGGCCTTTGGGGGCGGCGCGACGACTTGGGGGTGGTGAATGGCGCTGTGGGCGGTGATGGTGGTGGTGGTGGTGTATGGTTGGTAGGGTGGTGTCGACGAGCTAGATCGGAGACTCCAGGGCTGGTCTGTGGCTCGTGCGGAGGGAGCCTTCCCCAGCAAGTTGACGAGGAAGGCGCGGGATCTGGAGTCGGCGAAGCCTGCAACGTCGCCGGGCACTGCAAACGGCGCAGTTGACAGGCGGCAAGCCTCGTGACGGCAGACGGGGGGTGCAGGGCACTACTGCTGCTGGGCCGTGGGCGGTGTGGATGCAAGCGAGGCGTCCAAAGCACCGGGGGGCCGAGGGCGAGGGGCGAGGCAAGGTGAGGGTGCGGTGGTGATGGCGGTGATGGTAGTGATGGTGCGCTGGTGCTGGTGCTGATGGCGATGGCGATGGCGGCGGCGGCGGCGGCGGCGGCGGCAGGCGCAAGCTGCTAAGCCTCATTCAACCGGGGATGGCAGGCCAGAATGGCACAGGCCCGGCAGAGGGATGCAGCGGCGGCGGCGGGCAGAGCAGAGCAGAGCAGAGCAGAGCAGGCAGGCAGAGGGCAGGACAGCGGGGCGGGTGGCAGTGGTGGGCTGAGGAGGGGGGAAAGGCAGAGAGAGGCAGAGACACAGAGACACGGGCAGATACAGACAGACACAGAGACAGAGAGAGAGAGCGACAGCCTCGAGGCCGCATGCGGCATCCTCACTCGTGGCATGGAGCAGCTGCGATTGGCACAGCAGATTGCGGGCGCGGGCGGGCGCGCGGGCGTTTGGCTTCAAGATGAGATGTCGCGCGGCACTGCATCGCATCGCATCGCATCGCATCGCATCCCCTTGATATCGCGGCCCCTGCCGCCGCACTGGCGCTGGCTCTGGCACTGGCGCTGGCTCTGGTGCCGGCAGCCAGCAGCGCGCGCGCGTGTGTGTGTGTCTCTCTCTCTGCGCGATGCCCCGTCGAGGCTGGCTGGCGACTCGGGCTCGCGGTAATAGTGGGAGAGGCCCCATGTCTATTATTAAGGACCGCGGCGGGAATGCGCGCCCTCATTCGCTGCGCGCCAGCAGGCTCGCGTTGTGAGACGCTAGGGCCTATGCCTGTGTATGCCACTTGGGCGGTACCCTCGCGCCCTCGCCCGCCCGCTCCCCCCTCCCTTGCCCTACCACCACAGTAAGTGTCTACTCTGCCCTGCCCTGCCCTATCCACGCCCCGTCTGCTCAACTACCGCGTATAGCCCACGCCCGCCGCCGCCGCCGCCTGCCATGTCGTGCATAATGACGCGTAGCTACGAAACATTGCGAGCGCCCATGGCTTGCAACGGCCCCGGGAACACGACGTCTGTCAGCTGCCGTTCCCACGTTGTCGCTCATGCCTCTGCCTCATGCCTCATGCTTACCTACACACACACACACGTACATGCAGTATATACACATTGGCAGCGTGAAGCAATGCCGCATGCTGCTGCTGCCGTCATAGCCGCAGGGGTTGCCTGAGGGTACGTCGACGTGACAACAGGCTCGCCTAGCCGCTGCAGCTGCTGCCAGGGTGCGTGTGCGTGTAGCCATGCGCGCCCATTACTTGCCACCACCCGCTGCCCAGAGGAGCAACTTTGCCAGCGCCAGCATCCACCGCGACCTGCCGCCCGTCATCTGCTCTCACCATCGCCCTCGTCGCCGTCGCCGTCGCCGCAGCGCGTGGCCGACGACTCGGACTGCGCAGGCAGCGCGAGGGCGAGCAGAGGGCCAGTCCTCGCGCGCACGAGCCCCCCGCCACGTGCAGTGAGGGGAGCGGCCAAGAATGACGGCCGCTGCCCATGGGCGTGGATGCCGACTGCGCTTCTGCCCTCGCCCAAGCCCTCGACACGCCCGCCCATGGTGGGGGGCGAGAGCGTCCACAGCACAACTGCAACCACAACAAACACTCGCCGCCAGTCCACGCCGCCCGGCTCCCACCAAAAAGCCCCCGCCGCCGCGCTGCGCCCCCAATTGCCATCATCCAAGGAAACTCTGCCCTCGTCGTGATGCACGGGCTCTGATCGAAAACTCCCAAAGACCATCGTGACGTCACTCTTGAACAAACCGAAACCTGCGTGAGAGACGTCTAGAGCCCGGGCCACGCATCCCTCCATCGCATTTGCTGTCTGCCCCTCGTCGCCCTCGACGCTTTCCCTGTCCTCTTTCTCACTCTCACCTCTCTCTCGCCCCTCTCTCTCCATCCGCTTGCCACCTTCGTCGCCCGACCCCTCCATCCCTGTGTGTGCTGCCCCTACGCCTAGGTAACCTCATCGGCGCCACTGCTGTCCTCGCCGACCCGCTGCCTCTCGCCTCAAAGCGGCAACCAGAGACGACACCGTCCTTTTCGCCCGTCGTCCACACCCTGGTGCAAAATCTCTGCCCTCGCTCACACGCCGACCTAGCCCCTCCGAGTCCAGTAAAATCTGCTTCCCTCTGGCACCGTCCACGCGCGCCTAGACGAGAATCCCCACCCCCCATCGGTTCGCGACTACCCCACGGCCTTTCAGCCTGCTCTTGCCAGCTACCACGCTCCAGTCAAGACCAAAACAACCCACTCCCCTCCACGCCTCCACCCTGCGCCTGTCGCAACCCGCACACACCACAATTCACCATGGCGGAATTCGTACGCGCCCAGATTTTCGGCACCACTTTTGAGATTACGAGCAGGTGCGGCGTGCACCCCACCTTGCCCTCAGCTGGCGCCGCTAACACCTCGACAGGTACACTGACCTGCAGCCTGTGGGAATGGGCGCATTCGGTCTCGTTTGGTAGGGCCCCGACACGCTTGGCCACTAGCCCGCCACTGACTTTGGCCGCAGTTCAGCAAAGGACCAGCTCACGAACCAGGCAGTGGCTGTCAAGAAGATTATGAAGCCCTTCAGCACCCCGGTTCTGTCGAAGCGAACATACCGAGAGCTCAAGCTCCTGAAGCACCTTAGGCATGAGAATGTGGGCAATTCCGCCACCAGCCTTTGGAATCACTCTCTGACCATACCCAGATCATCAGCCTGAGCGACATCTTCATCTCTCCGCTCGAGGACATGTACGCATTGCCATGCACCACAACTCCGCCTACCAAACGCTAACCAATTCAGTTACTTCGTCACCGAGCTGCTGGGAACCGATCTCCACCGTCTGCTGACCTCGAGGCCGCTCGAGAAGCAGTTTATCCAATACTTTCTCTACCAGATTTTGGTGCGTGGCAAAACCCCCCCCCC
>NW_007360037.1:104634-105345 GCF_000359705.1 Exserohilum turcica Et28A | reverse complement strand
TCCCCACCCCCCATCGGTTCGCGACTACCCCACGGCCTTTCAGCCTGCTCTTGCCAGCTACCACGCTCCAGTCAAGACCAAAACAACCCACTCCCCTCCACGCCTCCACCCTGCGCCTGTCGCAACCCGCACACACCACAATTCACCATGGCGGAATTCGTACGCGCCCAGATTTTCGGCACCACTTTTGAGATTACGAGCAGGTGCGGCGTGCACCCCACCTTGCCCTCAGCTGGCGCCGCTAACACCTCGACAGGTACACTGACCTGCAGCCTGTGGGAATGGGCGCATTCGGTCTCGTTTGGTAGGGCCCCGACACGCTTGGCCACTAGCCCGCCACTGACTTTGGCCGCAGTTCAGCAAAGGACCAGCTCACGAACCAGGCAGTGGCTGTCAAGAAGATTATGAAGCCCTTCAGCACCCCGGTTCTGTCGAAGCGAACATACCGAGAGCTCAAGCTCCTGAAGCACCTTAGGCATGAGAATGTGGGCAATTCCGCCACCAGCCTTTGGAATCACTCTCTGACCATACCCAGATCATCAGCCTGAGCGACATCTTCATCTCTCCGCTCGAGGACATGTACGCATTGCCATGCACCACAACTCCGCCTACCAAACGCTAACCAATTCAGTTACTTCGTCACCGAGCTGCTGGGAACCGATCTCCACCGTCTGCTGACCTCGAGGCCGCTCGAGAAGCAGTTTATCCAAT
>NW_007360037.1:83907-104554 GCF_000359705.1 Exserohilum turcica Et28A | reverse complement strand
ACCCCCCCCCCCCCCCCCCCTGTGAACAAGTGACAAAAATGCGCAAGAATGCTGGCTGACTCGAGAAGCGTGGGCTGAAATACGTCCACTCGGCTGGTGTGGTGCACCGCGATCTCAAGCCCAGCAACATCCTCGTCAACGAGAACTGCGATCTCAAGATCTGCGACTTCGGTCTCGCACGTATACAAGACCCCCAGATGACGGGCTACGTCTCTACGCGATACTACCGAGCACCCGAAATCATGCTCACGTGGCAAAAGTACGACGTCGAGGTGGACATCTGGAGCGCGGGGTGCATCTTTGCCGAGATGCTCGAGGGCAAGCCTCTTTTCCCTGGAAAGGACCATGTCAACCAATTCTCCATCATTACGGAGCTTTTGGGCACTCCTCCAGATGATGTCATTCAGACAATTTGCAGTGAAAATGTTGATGCGCCCGACACACCCATGACGAAACTTGGCTGACTTTGTCTAGACACTGCGATTCGTCCAATCTCTTCCCAAGCGCGAGAGGCAACCGCTGGCCAACAAGTTCAAGAATGCCGAGCCCGAGGGTGAGTGTGTGAGACTGATCGCTAGTGTGCTAAACTAACACTGTGCAGCCGTCGATCTGCTAGAAAACATGCTGGTCTTTGACCCGAGGAAGCGCGTACGAGCAGAGCAGGCTCTTGCTCACCCATACCTCGCCCCATACCACGACCCCACCGACGAGCCCATTGCCGAGGAGAAGTTCGACTGGTCGTTCAACGACGCAGACTTGCCCGTCGACACGTGGAAGATCATGATGTAGGCTTGCAACCCCGCAAGGATACCAAGCACACACGGCTAACCCCACACACACAGGTACTCTGAAATCCTAGACTACCACAATGTCGATGCAGCCGCACAGGATGCTCCAGAGAGCAACGGCAGCTAGCCCTGGCAACGTTCGCTGAGAATTGAGCCATAATACTTTCCCTTCCCAGAGGCCCCGAGTCATGTAGTTTATCAGAGTTCGATGCAACATGTGCGTGGAGCAGGCGGATTTGGCTTTTCCCAAATGATTCCCAAGGTTTCGCCCAGTGGACCTATGTGACACGACGATGCACGCGTAGATGGACATGGGTATGTTTTTTGTCATTTGGATTATCATGCTGGTACACGAAAGGTTTGTTCACGACAAGATTGGGGGGTACGGCCCAGCCTAGGTAGGAATACGACATCATGTTGTCGCCAGCGATGGCCTTTTTTTTTCTTATTTGTGTGATGCGTTTGGTTGTATTTGCCAATATTTATTTAGATAGAAATGAAGCAAGGATCGCCTTTCCACGCCAGGTTTGCTCATGCACACGTGTAGGCTGTGGAAACCGCCGAGGCTTGCTACCCAAAGCGGTCTAGCCCCATAAGGCCGGTGGGAGGGACTGGTGTCGTTTGTTACCGCTCACACCGCGTCCCCCAACTATGCCCCGGACATGAGCCCGGCCCCTATGGCCTTGCCTTCTTCAATTTCAGGATCCTGACCGCCGTGCGACATCGCGGCAAAACGCACAGAAATGGCGACGCTGAATCCACTGGTCTGCGTAGTCGACTTTCATCATGCGCGGTAAGCTGCTTCGCCTGCATGTGATGGCATGGAGCCGGCATAGGGCGAGGGGGAGGGGGAGGGCGCATATAAGGAGAGCATCTGGAGTAGCATGGCGGTCACTGACACGGCTGTTAGGGGCCCCGAAATCGAACTCTGGCTCGGCACAGAACAGGGAGCCGACCCGGCGGTAGAAAATGACTGGTCTCTCTTGCCCTTCATGGCGCTGAGTGATGGCGCTCATGCCTCCACCGAAGACTACTCGTACTTTACGCTCCGCCGCGCGCAAACACCGACCCAGCCCGCAACCTCCCTGTTCGGTATCTCGTGTACGCGACAACTCGATGCTACCAAGCTCATCGACCGGCCGCCCGAGGTTACAAGGAGTACGGTGCAAAAGGCGGTAGTGGTAATCAGTGATAGCCCACAGCATTTTGGCGCCATCAAGGCACAGCTCGGTGTCGTCACACAGTTGTGGTTTGCCCAGAGGTACAAATGCCATCAGGGGGAGGAGGAGGTCATCATGCGGCTGACAGGGGGAATAGGGACTTTACGGACATTGAGATTTTGGAGCGGTTTACGGAAAGCCTACCCCAGCTGCTTAAGAACCAGGAGGGCCAGCAGGACCACTATTTTGGAATTTCTCTACGCGAGTTCATCCACGAGTTCAAATGGCAGACGCTGGTTCTCTTCAAGTGCGCGTTGCTGCAGCCCAAGGTACGCAATGCTCCAGCATCCAGCAGAGACGGCACATGGAGCTAACCTACCGCCAAACAGGTCCTTTTCTTCGGCTCCCATTGCGAACGGTTGTGCATGATGCAGTTTGCTCTGATTTCTCTGATACCCGGCCTAATTCGCCACCTGCAAGATGCTGCTGATCCCAAATTCAATTCGTGCGAGGAGAAATGTGTCATGCCCACGTCGCTGAAAACGTCAGAGCGCGCTTCATGTCAGTGCCTGAAACCATGCGAAGATGCATCATGTTAATGGAGAGCAGTGCTCGCGTACATGGGTCTCCCGCTGCAACTGTTTGGCACAGGCTCGCTATTCGGACCGTATACCCCACTGCAGCAGCTCGATATTCTGGCCGACCAGGATACAAATTCGTATATTGTTGGATCCACCAATTCACTGCTGTTGCAGCAAAAAGACCGCTACAGTGACATACTCATCAACCTCGATGATCACACGGTAAACATTACATCCGCAGCGCTTCGCCACGCATCCGTCCTGTCGACACCCGACCGCCGATGGATAGACTTTTTAACCCAGACGGTCCACGACACGTGGGATGACTCGGACCCGGGGCGGCCCAAGGATCATGGCTATGCTGGCAGTGAAGAGTTTATCCGCATGCAGTTTGAGGAATATCTACTGGCTATGCTGAGCTCCGTCAAGTACAAAATCTACATGGAGAAGAATGCGCACAAGGAGCACTTGATTACCGAGGTAGAAGGCGATCCGTCGAGCGAATTCTCAAACGAATGGGTGCATGCCTGGATGCAGACGGAGAACTTTCGCATCTGGAACAAGTTTACAGACTCTCATCTCTTCGACATTGTAGATCCCAAGCACCCCTGCTCGGGTGGTCTTAGCATGGAAGACGTTCAGCGCCGACTAGCACAGTACGTCTTTTCTTCGTCGTCTTGCAACCCCAACTAAGTCCTGTTTCTTAGTCTTTGCAACAACCCCACATTCCAAGCCGTGTCTCTGGCAGTATGTGTGCTGATTCTCGCGTGGCGACTAGGCAAGTAGCAGAAATGCACCTCGACGAACGGCTTGAGAAGAGCAGAGAGATTCTTGGAAAACAGCTTGCTGTAGGCCAGCAGAAATTTTCGTCTGCATACAACCGGCTTTGGGCGGAAATGGAGGCCATGCGCGAAGCACAGAGGCAAAAGGCTGAGGAGGCAAAGATTCAGGCCGAAAAGGAGGGGCGGCCAGTGGACGATGCGAAGAAGTGTAAGTCTGGCGCTGGAAGTAACCAATGCCAACTGATAAATTGCAGGGAAAGCACCCCAGGCTCCGGATCTGTCCAACGCTCAAGCAAGAGCGGGTGCCTATTTGTCTAGTTGGGGAGCCTGGGCAAGCGAGAAGAGAAAGACATGGGGTAACAAGACGCCTGTATCATCACCCGCCGCGGATGACATAAAACGAGCCGAAGACTTTGAAAAAGAAAAGGTTGCGATGATTGGTGTGAACAGTCCATCTTCTCCGCCCCGGGATGTCAAGAGGCGGAGTTTGTTTTTTGATGCTGAGGAAGACAAGGCCGAGGCGGATAAGATGGAGGCGGAGAAGGAGAAGGAGAAGGAGAAGGAGAAGGAGAAGGTCCCTGAGAAAGTTGAGGACAAGGATGAGAAGATCGAGAAGATCGAGCAATATGAGGATAAGGCCGAGAAGGGCGAGGACAAGGCTGTGAAGATTGAGGGAAAGGCTGAGGAGAATATTGAGGAGGATAAAGTTGAGGAGAAGAGTGAGGAGAAGATTGACAAGGCTGAGGATAAGGTCGAGGACAAGGTCGAGGACAAGGTCAAGACGGTTGAGACGGTTGAGAAGACTGAGGACAAAGCTGAGGACAAAGCTGAGGACAAGGCTGAAACGGCCCATGTAGAGAAGAACTAGATTCTTGCTCCTATATCATCTCAACGACGAATCGAACAGTACAACTTTTAACATTGTCTAAAGGCCAGTAATATGTATTACATACACTTCATGATGCTGCGTTCACACCTCGTTGCTTACATCTAATTGGGTATCCACGATTCCTGACCATGCCCTGTATGCTGTATCCCAAAAACGTCTATGTCATGTCTCGCCAAGCCAACCATCATCTATGCTCATCATGTGCAAAAACGCTATTGTAGCCTTCCACTCAACTTCTCCCCTTGAATAAAATCCTTAATCGTCTGCTCCAATCCCACGTCTTCGCTAAAGCCCAGCTCCTTTGCCCGAGTGGTATCGTATTTGGCCGGCCAACTCAACACGATCCTCTGCGTAGTCTCATCCCTCTTCTCCTTGACCAGCGCCCTCGCCTCCTTTCCCGCAACCTTCTCCAACGCATCCAGTATCTCACCGCTCGTCGCCGTATACCCGGGCAACAACACCTGTCTAAAGTGACCAAACTTCTCCGCCGGCACCTTTACCGCATGCACAAGGTTCTCGGCCAGCGTGCGCGGCGACGTCAGCCAAATGCCTATCTGGGGATCCACAGGCAACTCGGCCTCAAACCCATGAATCGGCTCGCGCACAATACCCGACACAAACGACGACGCAGCCGCCGTCGGCGCGCCCGCCCTCACAAACACCGTCGGCAGCCTTACACTGCGGCCATCCAGCAGCCCGCGCCGCGAGTAATCATTCACCAGAAACTCAATCATGAGTTTCTGCGTCCCGTAGCTGGATTCCGGCATGGGCACCACATCCGTCTCGGTTGCGACCTGCGTCACGGCCGCGCGCCCGAATACCGCGCACGAAGATGTAAAAACGACTTTTGTGCTGCTACGCCCCGTCCGCCGTATCGTGTCTAGTAGCTGCCGTACCGACTCGAAGTTGACGGCAAGACCTAACTCGAGGTTTGCTTCGCTCCCGCTAGACATGATGCCGTGCAGGATGTACACGGCGTCGGGCGCTTCGTCGTCGATCAGCGACGAGCAGGTTGCGGACGAGGTTAGGTCGGCGGCTACGCAGCGTACAGTGTCCGGCGAGGTGGCCGTCGTGGGGTTGGGCGGCGAGTGCAGGTCTACGAGAACTAGGCGGGTGGCCGTGTTGCTGGAAATCAGGTGTTGGGCGAGGATTTGGCCGACGAAGCCGCCTGCGCCGGTGATGAGGACTTTCATATTGCGTGGTATGTTTTTTTCCGTTCTCTCTATTGTCCTTCTTCTTTCGTCTTCTCTTACGTCTTCTTCTTCTTCTTCTTCTTCTTTTTTTTGACGCTGTATTACAGCTCTTGTTGTGATTATTCTTCGTTCAAGTCAACCGAGTCGGCCTGCTCCCAACGAGACGGCAGCAAAGGAAATCGGAATGTTGAATTGTGCTGGCCGTCATTCATTCTGCCATGTTGCTTTATGCGGATTTTGCTCGCTCGGTGCACATGCCGATGCATATGGAGAAAGTGTGGGGCAATAGACAGCGGGGTCCGGCGATAGCCCCGGATCGTTGGTTTTTCTGTTCCCGAGGTTGCATTGGGAGGCGGGGGGTGGGAGATTTCGCCATCGTACTCTCTTGTCCAAAGTATATACGACATGTGGGAAATCGAGATGTAAGAGAAGGCAAAAAAAAAAAAAAGGCAAACGTCTAGAAGGAAAACGATTTCACCCCACACATTACCTTTTCGGGACGTCTTATACTGTCACTGTGCATTTCCAGGGGGACCCAAACTCTAACTTACAGGAGAGGTCCTTGCGGTGCCGCATTTTTTTTGTACCTGTACCTGGGTGTGACTAGCCAGGGGAGGGGTAACCAACTGGATAAAATGTCACACTGCTAAGTCGCATTCTTCCCGCTTTATCCTTTTACGGGGTACCCAATGGCGGCTTTGCGCTCGTGCCTCCGCCATCATGTCAATTGTTCTTTTTCTTATTTTTGGCTTCGCTTGCAGCTTTGCTAAAGCGGGTTGGAAGACTTGCCTCTGACGCGCGTTATATCCAGCCAATGGTGAGAATATGAAGTTGGGTTTCCCCCTACATGGACATACTTACATTGTACAGACACGGTTTGTTTCCCCTCACGGCCCTTGCCCCTCCCACCTACTTCTGGAAAGCTCCCAGCTAACCAGAAAATCGACGGAGCGACATGTGCCGTATCTGGCAATCTGTGGCTCAGCAGACCACGAAAAACGTTAGTCGCTTTCATGTCACCTACTTACTGACAGGGCCGTGACGAGGTGCCGGAAATCACAGTCTCTCCTGAGCGAGGAACCGCGCGCACGATTCGTTACAAAACCATGGTTACATTTGAAGATCCCTCCGGGGCTAAGTGCCTATTTTGTCGATCTGCACACACACACACTGCTTCTTTTACTAGAAGCAGAACGGAGTCAGGAGATGCGACCGAGCCATGTAGCTCTTCTTTAGACTTTACTCTTTTTGTCCGGTACCTAGGCTGCGCGTGGGAACATGGGCCACTGGACATTAGCATTGGGGTAAATATCCTAGCCATATTGATCCGGACTAGTGCCCCATGAGCTGGTATAAAAGCTGGTGATGGGGAAATTCTGGGGAAGATCTGGAGAACAACGCCCCCCCTCTTCTTTCCTTGAGCATTCCCTCCTCCTCCTTCCCCCTTCTCCCTCCTTCTTCCTCCACCAATGGCTTTCGCGAAGGCAATTCTTCTGGGGCTCGCTCACTTCCACCTCGGCGCAGCTATTGCGAGGAGCCCCGCGGCCATTGATACGTCTTCGGGCCGGGTTCAAGGTTTTACCGATGACATCACACCGAATGTTGCGCAGTACCTCGGCATCCCGTTTGCGGAGCAGCCAGTCGGCCCTAGGAGATGGCTGCCACCTGCTCCAAAGAAAAAGAGTGAAAGCAACCATTCAGGCGAAGACGCTGGGGCCGTCTTGTCCTCAGTATGAGGGCAACAGGTCCAACGTCTGGCTGACGGATGCGCCCGAGTTTATTATTACGCCGCGCGACTTTCAGTCCGAGGAGTGTCTGAACCTCAATGTTTGGGCGCCGCTTGACAAGTGTCGGGGTGAGCAGTCGAAAAAAGATTTGTTGCCTGTGCTCGTGTGGATTTACGGTGGAGGCTTTGCTACGGGCGGTCCTACTGTTCCGTATCAGGTCCCGGCTAGATGGGTTGAGAGGAGTGGCGAGCATATCGTGGTTGGAATCACGTAAGTTGGGCAGATGCCTAAGAAGCACCAGGCACTGACTTTGTCTCCAGCTACCGAGTGAACATTTTTGGCTTTCCCAATGCCCGCGCCCTGAAAAGCGGCGAGCAGAATCTGGGCTTGCTGGACCAGCGCCTGGCTGTCGAATGGATTCGAGACAACATTCGCAACTTTGGCGGTGACCCAAGCCGTATCACGCTCTGGGGCCAATCTGCAGGTGCTATTTCCGTCGACAACTACAATTTCGCCTACCCCGAGGACCCCATTGCTTCTGGATACATTATGAATTCTGGCAATTCTCTGCTCAGACTGCAGAGCAACGACGTGCAGCACACGAACTTTACCTTTGTCGCCAAGCACTTTGGATGCAACACCACCACTGGCGAATCCGAGATTGAGTGTCTCCGGGGTGTGTCCTCGGTCGACATTGAAAAGTTCCTCAAGCAGTACTCGGACAGCGGCAAAGCTCCCAGTCTCAGTTTCGTCCAAGTGGTGGATAACCGCACCTTCTTCTCCAACCCCACGGAGCGTACTCTGGCCGGAAACTTTTCTCGCAAGCCCGCCATTATCGGTACGACTGACAATGAAGGCAGCGCGTTTGTTCCATTCAGCACAACACAGGCACCGAACCGAACCGCCGCAGACCGTTTTACGGCTGACTTGTTCCTTTGCCCTGCCGTCCAAACGACATCCAGCCGCTACAAAGCAAACGCCACTACATTCCGCTACCTGTACTCTGGAAACTTTAGCAACATTGCCCCGCGGCCCTGGGAAGGCGCGTGCCACTCTTCCGACCTGCCCATGTACTTTGGCACATACGGCATTGCGCGCGGCAACGGCACGCAGCTGGAACGCGAAACCAGCGAGCGCATGCAAGACTTCTACCTGGCCTTTGCCAAGGATCCCGTGAACGGGCTGCCAGACATGGGCTGGGACGCGTATGAGCCGGAAGGTGAGGCGCTGCTGATTGCTCATGGTGGACAGGCTATACAGAAGATTAGCCAGAGCAAACTTGAGAGCCCGTGTGATGGTGTAAAACCGAATGGGAAGCCGCTGCCTCCGAATAATTAAATATAAGGGATATGGGGGGAGCATGGATGTACATAATTTTACTGAGTACATATTGATTCATACGTACATACATATACGGCGTCCTGGGAATTGCTGCTGAAGTAACTGACTAATACACGATTGTATCACTGTCTCTCGTGTTCCAGTTGTCCTGCCAACTAGCTTTCTTTTTTTCCCTTTTTTTACACTAGATCTTCATCACTAATCACACACATAGGTGGATCTCTCACGCATATGTGCATGTATAAATTCCATCTTTGGCATAGGTACATATATAGGCGTAAGCCTGGGACCTGCTTGCTGATATTCTAGTTCGCGTACCATGCGTGCGCTCCTTCGAAAAAAGCAAGATCAAATAACTGATAAGTATCGGGTCCGTGAGTAGCGACGATATTAGCGTCCCCTTTGCAATCTCTAGCTAGATAGCATGGGCACAGTACACCTATAGCATAGGATAGCATGCATCTACCCCTTTTGTTTGTGCGGATTAAAAGGGGCACTAGAGTTGCACGCTACGCTTGCTTGACATGCCATTTGCATATATCCAACACGCCTTGCTGTTTGCATCAATCTAGTCGACATCTAGTGAGCGTACACGTTTCGACTACGAGACAGGGGACCACAGTTGTCTCCCTCTCCCTCTCTCTCTCTCTCTCTCTCTCTCTCAGACGGGAAATTCGAAGAAAAAGAAAAAAGAAAGAAAGAAGGATCGATACAGGGAATAAATCCTAGCTCGAACTTTCTGCATCCTTGTAGTTGTGCTTATTTGTTTTGTTTTGTTTCCTAGAGCAAGAACTAGTAAAGAGCATTTCAACGTGTGCCCCTTGAACGCTGGTCTGAGCATGAACATGGAACGTGAACGTGAACGTGAACAAGACTATGGTGGACGAATTACTTTTTTTATGGCTCTCTTGATCGGCATCGATACAGGGATAGGAGCAGGTGGGGAAAGAGAATGAAAGAATGAAAGAAAGAAAGCAATGGGGTTTGAAGGATGCAAGAAGGAACGAGATGATATCAGAAACAAAGTGAGAGAACGAGAGAACGAAGAAAAGAAAAGAACATAACGAAAAGAAGGAGAGAACGCAAAAGAAATAAGATATTGGCTAGTGCATCAAGGTGATCTAGCATGCAACGTCGCTAAATGGCATAGTGGCTGGCTGGCTAGGAGGATGCTGGACATAGACTGCGGTTAAATATTACTCATCTTTCCCTTTAGTTTTTTTTTCCATGCAGCAGATTAGCGTTTCCAACGCCCCCTGCCCCCATGGGTTTTTGTTTTTCGATAGCCCGGGGCGATCGTGAGGCTAGAGAGGCTGGGGGACAGAGGTGTGGGTGTGGGTGTGGGTAGGGATGCCGAAAAGAATGGTGTGGCGTTTTTCTCTTGTGGCGCGCACATTCTCTACATACATCTAGTTTGATGCTTTGCAGCTTGAGATGCTGGGATGATGCGAAACAGGGATATGGGGATGGCGTCGAAGCATGGAATCGAGTTGGTGGTGTTCGGCCGTGGCTGGAGTACGACACGTGACTTGGCCTGTGGCTTCAACACTTGGTGTGGCTCTCACCTGCCACAGCGGGGTTCCGCACATGTGCATGTTAGTGTTGCAGGTGCCGTGACGTCAAGACGGGAATGGCCAGGCCCAAACATGGGGGGAGCTGTCAACAAACAGGGCCGGACACGTGGTGGTGCATACGACGACGCTCAAAACTGGCGCTCCACTGACTGCCTGCTCTCCGCCTTCTTCAGCTCTCTGTTACCTCTCCACCTACTACTGCTTTCCCTGATACCTACATACGAGAACCCCCCCGGGCATTATTGAGCTGAGCTGCTACTGAGCCGAAGCGCCACGATACCTGTGTTTAGCCAGGACAAATCAAACCTCATCATGGCACACCAGACTCCTGCCTCGCTCGTCGACCAATTGACTGCCTCTGGCGGCTCTGAACCAGCAGGTAAGATATACAATGCACATGTCGATAGCTGTCCCCACCTTTGCCCAATGCGTGCCACAACAGCTTCACAGCATACCGCGTGCTAACCATGTGCAGGCTTCCTCAATGACATCATCAAGAACCTCTGGCCCAACATTTGTGTGGCTGGCTCAAACATCATCAAGGACACGGTCGAGCCCATACTGGCTTCGACGCTGCCCGGCCCGCTGTCCAAGCTGCGCTTCGTCAAGATTGAGTTCGGCAAGGTCCCAATTAGTTTTTCCAATGTCGACGTACACAAGACTTCGGCCGGGGGCATCAAGCTCGATATGGATATGAACTGGGAGGGCTTGTGCGACTTTGAGCTCGATGGCGGCATGGTCCCGAAAGTGGTATGTCTTGTGCAGACTAAGCTGGGGGAGGGGTCGGGCTAACGCGGTTCGCAGGGTGTGGAGAGGGTTCATATGAAGGGGCGTATCAGCGTCTTGCTGTGTCCATTGACGAATGTTATTCCTCTGGTAAGTTCTGCATCTGTCGGTAAATGCTCTGGTACAATCTAACCCGTGGTAGATTGGAGCCGTCCAGGTTGCTTTCCTCAACACACCAAGCCTGTCGCTCGACTTTACGGATGCGGCAAATATTGCAGACTTCTCTGTCATCAACAACACTATCCGCAAGACCATCCTCGGCGTCATTGAGTCGATGGCTGTACTTCCCAACCGCTTCCTTGTTAAGCTGGACCCCAACACCGACTACTTCAAGGCCTACCAGCCGCACAACGGCGTGATCCGTGTCACCGTCGTCAAGGCTTCTGGAATCGATGCACCCAAGAAGGGTGAAAGGAAGAGCGGCCTGAAGAAGCTAATGGCCAAGGTCAAGCTTGAAGACGTACCAGACTGCTACGTCAAGGTCAAGGTTGGCGCTGAAGAGGAGTGGAAGACTTCGACCGTAGACAACAACCGCGAGCCGGAGTGGAACGAAAGTCACGACTTTTTAGTTACGGACTTTGAGCAGGACATCTCTGTAGATATCCAGGATGAGGACATGGCGGGTGACGACGACATGGGAATTGCTTCGACTACTGTCAAGCAAATTCTTCTCAATGGCGGCACACAGGAGCTGCGCCTTTCCCAAAAGGGCCAGGAGGCTGCAGGGACGCTCCTGATCCACGCAAAGTACTTCCATCTCGTCAGCGATGCTCAAGTGCTATCCGCCCCCAGCGCTCAAGGCCAAGGCCAAGTCTGCGGCCTTGCTACAATCCTCATCGCTGGTGTTCACGAGCTCCAGGGCCAGCGTGATGATCTCAACCCCAGCGTCAAGGTTACCTGGGGCGACAAGACGTTCCAGACGGCAGCAAAGACGTACTCACCTGGAACCGACATCTTCAACCCTTCGTTTGACCAGGCGTTCCGCATCCCCATGACGGCGGACATGCTGGCGAACCCGGGCGCCTTCAAGCTGTCACTGCTAAACAAGAATGTAGAGTTTGGCAGTGCGCAGGTGGATTTCAGAGACGTGGTGAGTGCACAGGGCATGGTGCTGCAGGATCGATTCAACGTTGGCAACGGAGCGCAGATCCGGGCGTCGATTAGCCTGCAGGGTGTCAAGGCAGCCGAGTAAAGAGAGTGCAAGTTTTGACGAGCAAGGTGGGAAAAAGGAAATGGATTATGCACATGGAGCGTGTTGTGCAGATGACGCAATAGAATGCCTGCACATGATGGGGAAAATGTGGACCAGTGGCGGTATGAATATCATGGCGTGTTATTATCATGGATTGTGACTTTGGTGGATATGGTGATGTAGCCTCCTCTCGAGTCAAGATGGGATCATGATTGAGATAAACTTTATCGATCATGTACTAATGGCCAGCCCTGGACACGCCTTATCCAGCCCCACCCATGTCGATACCCCCCGACCAAGCCTCCTCCAGGTACACCTTTTGCCATGAGTCATGACGCATAAACTTCCGCTTTAGTAAAGAAAGAACGAAAGAAAGGCGTGCAAGAAAAAAGCAAAAAGAAAAGAAAAGTTGAAAAACACACACACACACACACACACACACTCAGTGAAGCGTCTACTTCCTTGTCCCTTGGCCAGCCCATTTGTAAAAGAAGGAAAAAAAAATAGTCAGTACATGTAAGGAAGAAGAAATAAAACACATTTTCCGTACTGCCTGGGGTCCTTTGTGCTTGTTTGGTATGCTGTTTGCCTCTGGGTGTAGGTGGAGGTGGAGGTGTACATGGATATGGATATGCGTTGCATGGTCTCACACACATACGCACACTAAGTAAGTAGATAGTCAGCCAGCTGGCTAAGCTGTACATTCAAGCAAGTATAGGTGTTGAGGTAGGTGTAGGTGTTGGTGTACTTTTCCAGCACCATCCACATTCATGCATACACCTACATGACATAATATAACATGTACATACATACGTGCATACATGCATCCCATTAAATAGCATTCCATTCCATAACATCACATCGCATCACAGTACATTCGCATCACATTACATTACATTACATTACATTACATAGTCGCACCCGCCTGCGTCGTCCCGCCATCGACGTCAAGAATCGCCGCCTCCTCGTCACTCCGCGGCTTGACAAGCTGGATGCTGATATCCGGGTCGAGACTGTAGACTCGGAGACCCAGGATGCAAACTGCGTTCCAGGGTTTGGGGTCTTCGTTTTCTTCTTCTTCTTCTTCTTCTTCTTCTTCTTCTTCTTCTTTTTTGGTCGTGTCGTTGGCTTCTTTTTTTGGTCGTGTCTTCGGACGAGGAGGTGGGCGAGGGATCTGGGTCGCTGGTGACGGGAGCTGCTTGGGGGGGGTGGTGTCGCTGGTGGTGGTGGAGGCGGAGGCGTCTGCAGTGGTGGTGGAAGTGGAAGTGGGGTTTTCGGTGGCGGTGTTGGTGTTGGTATCGGTGGCTTGCGTCGTAGTGGTTGTGGTGGTGCTGTCTTGTGTGGTATCTTGTTTTGCGGTGTCTTTGGCGGTGTCCTGGGCGGTGTCTTTGGCGGTGCTGTCTGTAGAGCCTGCATCAGGAGCTGGAGCTGGAGCAGGCTTGGAGTCTCTGTGTTTTTCTCCTTCTGCTGGTGCTTCTGTGACAGCAGCAGTAGCGTCGGTTTGGTCTGTTTTCGTCGCAGGAGTAGGAGTAGGCTTGGAGTCTTTATGTTTTTCTCCTCCCGCTGGTGCTTCTGTGGTGGTGGTAGCATCGCTTTGCTCCGTCTTCGTCGTCTGAGTCTCACTGTCCTTGGCTTCTTCTTTGGCCCCCTTTGCAGCTTCTTCCTTGGCTCGCAGCTGCTCCTTGGCCTCGAGCTCCTTTCGCTTTTTCCACGCATCGTACTCTGCCTTTTCGACCTTCTTCCACTCCTCAAACTCAGCCTTCTCTTTATCGTGCTTCTCCTTCTCCTTTGCCTTTTTCTCCGCTGCTTCCTTCTTCTCTTTTTCCCTCTTCTTCTTCTCTTCCTCAGACACTGCAACGACGCCTTTTGCATTGGCAATGTCGTAGTTGAGGCCTATCTGCCGCAGCTTCTGCGGGTTGCGCTCCGCAAGCTTCTTGACAACGTCGAGGACTTCGGGCTCGTCTGGGTCCTGTATGGCTACGATCTTGGGTACCACTTCGTACACGCCGGCGTCGAGGTCGACCTCAGCCGAGACGTTGCGATTTCCAAACCACGGCCCGCGAACACGCACAATGTGGTCGCCTGTTTCGGCATTCTTTTCTTGCAGCACAAAATGAAGATCAAACTCGTATTTTCCGTCTAGCCCTTTGAAGTAGCGGTCGTCGAGCTGCTATGATGAGTAGATGAAGAAGAAAAAAGTAGGATATGGGGACTCACCTGGCAAAGCACGAAGACAGTTGGCCCGCCCTTTTTGATGTCGACGGAGAACTTTGTGTTGAGGTAGCCGGTGACCCAGGCGACTGAAACGCTTGTCCAGCGCTGGACAATGTTCCATTGCTCGTCGAAGAGGCGGGTACGATCAAGCAAGTTGAATCGCTTGAGCATGTCGTCATAAGACATCCAGAAAAGACCGTCGTCTCCAAACTTGTGATCCAGCTTGTTGAGCCAGTATGGGGTCCATTCAGCGGATCCATCACTCCATGGCCCTGTCCACTCGCCTAGCCCGGCATTGATTCTGTTTCCCCAGGGGTTGCGTATCAGTACTAATCTGTATTTTTTGCCCTTTTCATCTTGTTCGTCTACCGCCTTCAAGACGGAATAGGCATGGCCTAGTGCGAGACCCCTGCGCGCAACAGAGTCGTCGCCGTACGTTGCTGGCGATGAGGCTGAAAAAAGAAACTTCTTGCCGACTTGCTTGAGCTCTTCCCATAGCCGGTCTTTTCTCAAGATGCGGTCTGTCAGAATTTTGGTTGTGACGCCTCCTGTCAAGTCCTCGACGGCCTCACCGCTCCATCCACCAACAATGGCCGCGTAGTCACCGTGCACTGTTGTGTTGTTAGCAATGCAGTTTGTTCAAAAATTATATAGGACAGCGCCTGCCTTTTGCGTAGGCCTTTTCCAAAAGCGGAAGCCAAGTTTCATTCTCGTCGGCACACGAGGCGAAATACAGGGCGTCGGAGCCCGTCTGGTAGTTCTTTTTGTACTTTGTCTCCCTGGCATTGGTGGGATCATATTGGTCGCCCCACGCGGAATCAAAGTCGTTATACGTGACGTAGAGGTTATCATCGACAATAGTCCAGACCCACTCGCCGTCTCGATAGAAAACAAAACCATAGATACCGCATTCCTCGTCTCTGGCAACACAGACCTTGTCCATGAGGTCCGGGTTGCTGCAGATGGTCGACACGGCGGCGATGAACCAGCAATCGCCGCTGGCGCCCTGCTTGAGATCAGAGCTGGAGAAGCCATCGATGACGAACTCGGGCTTTTCGAATATCCAGTCGAGCCGGTGGACGGATCTGGGGCCACTCTGCTTGTTGGATGCTGTAGTTTCTTCCTTCTTATCCTCGTACCAATATCTGAGGCCCTCGAGACAATTCTTGTTGGCCAGATTGGTAATGTCAAAGTCTGGGTCGGTGAATTTCTCGTTTGTGCGGATGCATTCTCGGACGAGGCGCTTGACGCGAGCGCTGCACTCGGCAGCTGCAGCCTTGTATGATTCGGCCGCGTTTTTCCCCGTCGCAGCACCAACAGGGTTCTGTGGAGGAAGCAGATTTGCATACAGGCTTGGAGGGAAGATTTTTGTGACTTTTGCGGGCTTCTTGGTAATGAGGCTCTCCCAGAATCCGTCCATGGCTGCCTGGGGCGGGCCAGACTTGACTTCGTCTCCGCCGTCGGAGCTCATGGTTGCTTTTTTCTCCTTTGGCTCGCTGACTCGTCTGTATAGTCCCTGAGGGTAGAGTGGTGTTGTATGCGATGGTGAAGTAGACAAAGGACACAATCAAAAGGCGATACGTTGGTGTTTGTTTAGGGGGCTGTCACGATATAAGTGTATCTCGTAGCACAAGGATTTGGGGGCCAATACAGGACAAGACTTGGCGTTTCCGCTGCGTACAGCCTCGGGCGCCTGATTGGAGGCCTAAAAAGATTGTTTCTGTGTGTAGATACGAGGGTTTCATGGAGTGTCGGATGATGCATGAGATATGTGAACGAATAGTGTTAAAGTGTACTAGGAGTGGGGTTGCCTGTTTGGGCCATGTACTATTATCGCAGGGGTGGTATTCTGATTGGAGGATGACATGAGCGACTTGGCGAGTACTAATGTTGATGGCAGGTGCCGGTTGCTTAGATATCTCCATGTGCTGAACGCCTCAAAGGGGCTGCTTTTAGTGTGGCGGGGCACGCATGCTGTTTGGCTGGGTGTGTGAGGGGGTGGGATGACTAATCTGTTGTCAGTGAGACGATGCGAGTCTTTGGGCATAAGGTTCTGTCGCGGTATGTATATTCTCTTAGCGGCAGAGGTTGAAAGATTGTTTTTCTTTTTTCTCTGCGACAGACTCTCATTTATGTCTTACATGCAGGTGTGTTAACACGAGGTTTTTAATTTAGAGAGGCCTGGGATGTCTGTGTCATGGTGCACAGTCAAGCAAAAAAGGCAATTCAAACCAGGTCAGTGAGGATAAAGAGAAACAAGAGGAAAAAGTAAAACATGCATGTCGCTCAGACTAGGTGTAAGTAAGAGAAGTCTCAGTATTGCGCATGCTGCGCCACATGGAGCATGAGGAGCGAAAGGCTGCTGAAGTAAGCAACGGGATACCGCTTTGGGCAAGGGCAGGGGGGTTCAGGCTGAAGGGCACCGTGCGCTGGCGTGAGGTGGGGGAGGAGGAGAGAAGAGGACCAAGCGCCACCAGAGCCGAAGTCGTCCGCGGCCCATGCGCATCTCTCTCTTTTGCTACTACTCTACCGACAGGTGGTAGGAGCTTGTCTAATTTGTCAAAGTATCATTAGTCAAAGATACCCACATGGATTCAAGTAGAGGGATCATTGCGTGCGAAAGTGAGGCTGAGCGAGGATGCGTGTATGGAGCTAGTCATGTTGGGAGCAACATGGTGCCTTTGCAGTCACAGGCACAGCAACTAGCATGGCGTGGATAGCATAGCTGCGGGAAGGGATTAAATAGGTATTTGGCATTGCTGGTTGGGGCTGGAGGGGTCCGCCCTTGGATTTGTTTTTTTTCTCCTACTCGATACCAGACGAACGCGCGGCTCGCAGCTTCTGCCCCTTTTGGCCTGGCAGACTTGGCTCGAGGGCTGTCGTGTGCGCCAAACCCTGGGGAGAGGAGGGTGCATCTTGAAGCTCAGGTACGTCGCCGAAAGCATCGGGCATGTGGGTCTCAGTCGAGGCCAGCATCACCGTACCGCCTTGCCCACCCTGGTCCTGAGACTTTTGCAAGACCTAGTCCCAGCTTCGTACCGCTGTCACTGGCGCCCATTTCAACCGCTAAGCGCGTCATCGAGATCAAATCAAGTCACCGCGTTTGATTTTTGTCTACTACAGCTGCCAAGTCGTGCCACCTCGTGGGTATGTGAAACAGGCTCCCCACCCATAGGCGTATACATGTACAAATAGCATAATCAGTCAAAGATGGTATTTGAGTAGAACAAAGAGAAAGAGAGAGAGAAAGACCCTGTCGTGGTACCGGATAACGCGTAGAGGGAAAAGGAAAAAGAGCAAAAGCATTAGGCCATGATGGTTTGCACCGGTGTGTGTACTGTTGAAACCCAAACGAACCGCAAAAGGAAAAAAAAAGAAAAAAAACCAGAGACAAGGCGCGCTCTTGTCGGCCGTGATGTGATCCAAACAGAGGTGGAGGGGTCGTGTAGGATTCGGGGCGAAAATGGGAATACGGCATTTGCCATCAACTTCGGGCGAGCCTGGTCGAGTCTGAAACGGCCAAAAGCGGGCACCCCTTTTCTGGGCCAAAGCCGGGGTCGAATAGGAAGGAAAATGGGCCAATGTCGAAACGTAGTTGCTTTTCTTTTCCAAAGGTAAAACGATGTCATGGAACAAGACCGCCCGAACGCCATGCTAAGAGGATAGAGAAAGCCACGTGGTGTGCGTATGAAGAGAAGGAGTGGCCCGAAACCAGGTGGAGGGGTGGCCCGGGAATAGCGTGTGTGTGTGTGTGTGTGTCGCTAAGCAGAGCGCGAGGCGCAAGTATTGGCTGTGTCGCGTGCATCTATCTGGATCCCGGGATCTCGGGTGGGTTGGATCGTAGCCGGCGATCTATGCATCCGTCTGCAACCCAACGAGTCAGCATCAGCACCGAGAGCCTTTTTTTTTCCTTTGGGGTGATGCTGGGCCCATGTTGGTCGCACGTGTGATGATGCAACCTGTCATGGGCGTGGGCGCGGGTGTTGGGGGGGTGTGTACGAGGAGAGGGAAGGAAGAGCTCACTTAGGACTTGGACGCACAGGGTTGACACGTCTTGAGTTTGCACTGCTCGCACTGGTAGATGGAGGTGAAGGGCCCACTGTGACACAGGTTGCATGTCCAGACGACGAGGGTGGTGTCTGACTTGATCAACTTGAAGCTATGTGAGCAGCTGGGGCGGGCCATGGCGGGCGAGTGTGGGTAGTGGAGGGGGAGGACAAGCAGAGGGTGAAGCAGAAGGGGAAGGAGCTGTGTGCAAGTCAGCGTCCCAGGGCAGGCGCGGGCTAGATATAGCAGGTGAGGTCGAGTACTGACGTGAATAAGGGCGGCAGAATAACGGGGGCTAGGGAGCAATTGGGGAAGGGGCAGTCTGGATCGTGGCTGGCAAAACAAACGTCAGAGGGGACGAGGGAAGCAGCGGCCGGGGCTCTTGGAGAAGGAACGACTCCAGGGCGAGGGCGTGCTTGGGTGGTGTAGTAGCGGTTGCTGGTAGATGATTTGGCCGTGGTGGTGGTGGTGGTGGTGGAGCAATTGATATTGCTATTGCTGTGCTTGTTGCTGCTGCTGTGCTGCTGCTGCTGCTGCTGCGAATCGGCGCAGAGGCGGAATCATGGGCAGTCTTATACCTGGCAGCATGGCCAGCGGTCGAGTCAAGGCTCGAATAAACTTTTGGCTCGCAGGTGAGGTGAGCCCATCAGTCCACTGGGTCGACGAGGCAGGCCAGCCCCCAGCGGTAGTCTATGTACCACGAGCAGCAGCGCGCAGCCGTGGCCGCCGTCTCGCCGTCTGGCTGTGCTGGAGCGCGGGCATCCAAAGCGGACGGGCGTGGGACCGATGCAGCCAGAGATGGGCGTCCATGGTGACACGAAAAGGGCCGGCCGCCCTGGCTGCTGGCCGCTGCATCTGCTCAGTGTGCTTGTTGTAGTAACGCGGGCTGCGTGTTCCGCAGCCGCGGCGGCCATGATGCCATGTCGACGTCGCGGCGGGCAGGTTGGCCGGTGCAGGGGGACGGGCGATGGGAATGTTCCGAGATGGCTTCGAGCATAGCGCTGCCCCAGCCAGTGTGTCACCGCCCACCCAGCCCAGCTATCCTCCATCCACCCATCCACCCATCCACCATCCACCCATCCATCGCCGCCATGCGCCCTGCACGCCGCGTTCCATTGAGCCTGCCTGGCCCCGGCGCTGCTGAAGCGCGGCCTTTTGTTTCTTTTTTTCTTCTTCTCTGCTCCTTCTGCCAGCCTGCCAGCCCGGGCTGCCCACCCACCAACGCCCGCCAGGCATACCCTGGCCGCTGCCCACACCCCTCCTTCCCCCTTGAGCCGCATCGACTGCCCCGCGGCCCAGTCGCGATTGCCGAAAACGTCGCCATGCATGGGCGCCCCTGACCCCGGCCCGTTTCCTCTCCACCCCGCCCGCAAACACCTGGTGCCTTCCTGCTGCGAGCAACTGCAAGAACCAAATAATCCCCCCACTCACCCACCCACCACCACCACCCACCACCCACCACCATCGCCGCCGCCGCCGCCCACGCCGCCACATGCATCCCCGAGCACCAGGCGAGCGACATGGAAGGCAAGAAATAAAAAAAGGACTGCCCAAAACAAACCAGAGCCCCGCCCTCGACAGAAAGAGCGAAAGCCCTGGCTGCTCCGCCCGCTATTGCTTCTGGCTCGACTCTAGACATGGCGCCTCGATGCGACGTGCACCCCGCCCCATGGAGCCGCGGCATGGCGTGCTGCTCCAGTGCCAGTGCCAGCATCCCACCAGCCCTCACTTCCACGTTGCAAGGAAATGCTCGGCCATGGCCCTGGCTGGGTGCAGGGCGGGGCGCTGGTGTCGGGCCCTCTGCCCGCAAAGGCACCAGCACGATGCAGAGAAAAAAAAAAGTCGCTTCGAGTACAGCTACTCTCGCTTGCAGTCTTCCCGGGTGCGCTGCATCGGGCTGAACCTGGCGCCCGGTGCCACAATGCAAGATCGTGCAACCCTGTGATCTCTGGGTCTTTTAGGCTAGCTAGCTCCCTCGCCCGTCTCTAGTGTAGTCTCGACACAGGCACACGCACACGCACACGCACACGCACACGCACACGCACACGCACACGCACACGCACACGCACACGCACACGCACACGCACACGCTCCATGGCCAGCCAGCCAGCCCACCTGGCCGCAAGCAAGCAACTCGCTCGTACCACGTCCCATCCGCCCTCCAGCTGCCTTGCGACCCCAGACCGGGTCCTTGGAAACGGCACTGGGCCGCACACTCGGTCGCACTGGGCCATGGAAGCCCTCTGCTCTGCTGTCGTGCACGCCGTTTTCCGTCACTTTGCCATAGCTCGCCACGCACAGCCAGCGGCCCATACTAGTGTCCGCTCCGCTTGCAGCCCCCCGCCAGCCAATCGGGCTGTTTCTCCCCAGCCT
>NW_007360037.1:82141-83887 GCF_000359705.1 Exserohilum turcica Et28A | reverse complement strand
ACACGCACACGCACACGCTCCATGGCCAGCCAGCCAGCCCACCTGGCCGCAAGCAAGCAACTCGCTCGTACCACGTCCCATCCGCCCTCCAGCTGCCTTGCGACCCCAGACCGGGTCCTTGGAAACGGCACTGGGCCGCACACTCGGTCGCACTGGGCCATGGAAGCCCTCTGCTCTGCTGTCGTGCACGCCGTTTTCCGTCACTTTGCCATAGCTCGCCACGCACAGCCAGCGGCCCATACTAGTGTCCGCTCCGCTTGCAGCCCCCCCGCCAGCCAATCGGGCTGTTTCTCCCCAGCCTCATCCAGACCATCTCACCGTTCGTCCATGGCCACACACTGCCCATGATTGCCATGATCTGCCCGCCGCCCTGGTGGGGCGCCATGTCTTCTCTTTTGGGCCCATTCAATCGTCGCACCAGCGAGCCAAGCCCTGCCCATTGCTCCCTACTGGCATAGTCGACTGACGACTTGGGCAAGCAGCTGGGCCCTCTTTGCACTCGACATGGCATGCCAGGTACCCGCGCCCGTAGCACCAGCTCACCGCCGACTCCCTCTCATCCTCTTTGGCCTCGTCAATGCAAGCTAAACACTCTCGATAGTACCTCGCGTGATGCACACGGCGTATTCATCACCACACCAACTCGTACCCTGCCATGTCTTCCTCCAAGACACTTGTCGACATGCCATCAACCACGCACATCCTCCAGGCCACTCGCGCCCAAAAGGAATGGGGCTTGCTATCAAAACAAGCGTCCATGGAGCGTTGGCGTTGCACCCACCCTCGCTGCTACCTTGGGATTCGCGCGGCTAGCTGCCACACGTCTCCCAATTGCTTGGCCATGTACGTCCAAGTATAGGTGTAGGGCTGGTGGAGACGCCCTCTCTCTCTCTCTCTCTCTCTCTCTCTCTCTCTCTCTCTCTCTCGTCACCGCCACCAATCGGGCGGTTTCCATTGTGGGTGCCTATAGTAGAGTCTGGGCAACGCTCAACATCCAGTCCATGGGCGTACGGAGCAAGCGGTGAGCTCGTGTAACCACCAACAACCCTCACGTGTCTATGTACTGCCGCCGAGGGCAGCGATACTGTAGAAACGATGCGGTAGGAGCGATACATGTAGCAAGACATTTGCAGGCGGGCGCTCAGGAGACCACAGGAGCCTCTGCAGGTACAGAGGCGCATCGTGGCCTACATAAGAAGCCTGAGTGGCCAGAGAGGGCCTTGATATGGTCGCGTGCCAGCGCAGCAACAGTCGTAAGACGCCTGCATTCCGCAGACATGTGCATAAAGATGCGCAACAACCTGTCGCCTCTGCATCGCATCTTTTCGCCTCCTCGAGAGCAAAAGCATCTGTCAAGCCGTGCTCCAGACATCAGCCACATCGCGCGTCGCTGTGTATGTGTGTGTGTGTGTATGTGTGTGTGCCACTGTGGTCGCGAGTCAGGCGCCGAGCGATAGTGGGGCAGCCTAACCCCCTCCCCTCCCCCAAGGCCCGATACCTCAGCTAGCATGTCGAACAATTTTGCCCGGCCTCAGCAGCCTTTACCTCACTTTGCCCACTACCAAAACATCACCCTCCTCGGACCGCCCACCATGAGGGGTGCAATCGTCTTTGGCGGCACTTCGCATCCCAAGCTCGTCGAGGGCATTTGCGACAGGCTGGGCATGAAGCCAGGCTCGGCAACCCTGGGCAAATTTAAAAATGGAGAGACTTCAGTCACGATTCGTATGTTTACCTGCACCCCCC
>NW_007360037.1:46287-82121 GCF_000359705.1 Exserohilum turcica Et28A | reverse complement strand
CTCTCTCTCTCTCTCTCTCTCTCTCTCTCTCTCTCTCTCTCTCGTCACCGCCACCAATCGGGCGGTTTCCATTGTGGGTGCCTATAGTAGAGTCTGGGCAACGCTCAACATCCAGTCCATGGGCGTACGGAGCAAGCGGTGAGCTCGTGTAACCACCAACAACCCTCACGTGTCTATGTACTGCCGCCGAGGGCAGCGATACTGTAGAAACGATGCGGTAGGAGCGATACATGTAGCAAGACATTTGCAGGCGGGCGCTCAGGAGACCACAGGAGCCTCTGCAGGTACAGAGGCGCATCGTGGCCTACATAAGAAGCCTGAGTGGCCAGAGAGGGCCTTGATATGGTCGCGTGCCAGCGCAGCAACAGTCGTAAGACGCCTGCATTCCGCAGACATGTGCATAAAGATGCGCAACAACCTGTCGCCTCTGCATCGCATCTTTTCGCCTCCTCGAGAGCAAAAGCATCTGTCAAGCCGTGCTCCAGACATCAGCCACATCGCGCGTCGCTGTGTATGTGTGTGTGTGTGTATGTGTGTGTGCCACTGTGGTCGCGAGTCAGGCGCCGAGCGATAGTGGGGCAGCCTAACCCCCTCCCCTCCCCCAAGGCCCGA
This sequence comes from Exserohilum turcica Et28A, assembly GCF_000359705.1. Lineage (NCBI taxonomy): Eukaryota > Fungi > Ascomycota > Dothideomycetes > Pleosporales > Pleosporaceae > Exserohilum > Exserohilum turcicum. The sequence continues at coordinate 81,509 of NW_007360037.1, read as the reverse complement.
TACCTCAGCTAGCATGTCGAACAATTTTGCCCGGCCTCAGCAGCCTTTACCTCACTTTGCCCACTACCAAAACATCACCCTCCTCGGACCGCCCACCATGAGGGGTGCAATCGTCTTTGGCGGCACTTCGCATCCCAAGCTCGTCGAGGGCATTTGCGACAGGCTGGGCATGAAGCCAGGCTCGGCAACCCTGGGCAAATTTAAAAATGGAGAGACTTCAGTCACGATTCGTATGTTTACCTGCACCCCCCCCCCCAACGCTGCCCTAGCTCGCACACTCACCGCGCGCAGATACCTCGATCCGAAACAAGGATGTCTTCATCGTCCAGAGCGGAAGCGAGAAGTGCGTAGCCCAGCCCTGTCGTGCGCCAGATGGCTAATGGGTCAGAATCAACGACTCGGTCATGGAGCTGCTGATTATGATCTCGGCCTGCAAAGGCGGCTCTGCAAAGTCGGTCACAGGTATGCGGCGCCTTGCCAAGCGCAATGGCACCTACTGACACCACCAGCTGTCATGCCCTACTTTCCCTACTCGCGCCAGTCAAAGAAGAAGCAGCACCGTGGCGCCATCACCGCCCGCATGGTCGCAAATCTCTTGCACATTGCCGGCGTCAGCCACGTCATGACGATTGATCTACACGCTTCGCAGATGCAGGGCTTCTTCAAGTGCCCCGTCGACAACCTCGTCGCCGAGCCCCTCATCGCTCGCTGGATACGCGTCAATGTGCCCAACTGGCGGGAGGCCGTGGTCGTCAGCAAGAACCCGGGCGGTACAAAGCGTGTGACGTCGCTGGCCGACGCGCTGAAGCTCAGTTTCGGCATTGTGACAACCGACCGGCGCAGGGCGGGCACCGCCGTGCACTGGAACGAGAGTGCCATGTTCGAGCAGCTTCGCCTGGATGGCGCGTACGAAACACCGGACCTGGTGCGAACTGCGCTGGATTCCGACGCCGATGTCACGCCAATCAGCAGCATCACGATTGATCCAAAAGCAGAGTCAGGCAAATCGAGCCTCAGACGCACCCCCACAAATCCACTGGTCAGGCGACTTCACGAGCAAACAGGGAGCCACCCATTGTCCAAGTCGATGCGAGCTGGCTCCATTGTCGAGCCAGAAGTGCCATTGGAGCCCATTCGAACTGATGCTGAGAACCACGACCAAGAGGTTGAGCAACTGGATGGTGAGGAGAGCGACACAGAGGAGTATACTGACGAGGTTTGTCCATGCCACAGTTTTGCATCGTGATGCTGACCGCCATAGCGCGCGCGAAACGTCATTCACGGCCGCCTCGTACAAGGCCACATTGTCGACGATGCCCACCCGTCTCCATCCATGTCTGCAACCTCGCACAGCACCTGGCGCAATCGCGCTCCATCCGACGGCGACAACGACGATATACCCACCCATATGATGGCCTCTTTCGTTTCGAATGCGTCGTCTAATCGCAACAGAGAGACTGAACACTCGCACGCCCTGGGTGGAACCTACGACGCTGCTGCTTCATCTGAAGACGAAGAAGAAGATCTCAAGAATCCCGAGCTCGAGACCATGGTCACGCTTGTCGGTAATGTCAAAGATCGCCCCGTCTTCATTGTCGACGACATGATGGACAAGTCTGCATCGTGGATTGCCGCCGCCGAGACGGTCGTGAAGCGCGGTGGCGCAACCAAGGTGTACTGCTTTGCTACGCACGGCATCTTTGGCGGTGACTGTCTCGAGGAGATGAACAACTGTGACGTCATTGACAAGATTGTCATCACCAATGCATTTCCCGTCCCTGAACACAAGCTTGCTCAGGCGAGTCCGAACAAGCTCGTAATCATGAATGTCGATAACCTGCTAGCAGAGGCAATACGGCGCAATCACCATGGTGAGAGTATGAGCCAGCTCTTCATGCACTACGACTGAACGAACCATTACGACATGGAACGGCGGGTGGGTTCAGGTTTGGCTTGTTATTAGCACGGCGTACGGGTAACTTTACCACGATTTGGTATCAGGCACGAATATGGCGTTGTAAGAAAGAACACTGGTACGTGTCGGCATCATGAAACTGCTGGTTTTATCGGCGTGTATTACGAATGACAGGATTCTGTATGGCCACAAATAGCATCAGTAAGTTGCACATATGCTAGGCTCGATACTGATGACATTTGTACCGAGTCAATGCACTCGCTGCCTTTACCTTGTTGATTCTGGGTTATCTCGTGGGCTTGATTTGAGTTGCCTAGCCAACCCGCCCTTTTGCGATTGATGCATTGCGCACAACACACCAACGATGCAGGCCTTGGGCCTGCAGGAGTCCCGTGATTAGATACGGTGTCACTCTTAACGGAACGTTGGAAGAAAAACTTGACATTGCTGTCTCCTCTGATGTGTCTGGCTCCTCCCTTGGCAGAGGAGCTGGACCTGAGATGGTTTCATACATGCTGTCATTGAGCATACGTTGGGTTTATGATATGTGCTTGCTATGCGTACGTCTCTCGACCGAGTATCGAATGTTCTTAGTCAAGCCCAGTCACCCATCACTCACCATTTGCACGGCAAGTATGTCGTTGCATGAGAAGTAGATTACTTTATTTCTATGATTGATTTCAACATGCTGACACAGCGAATTTACGACGCAATAGCAGACACCAGTGGGGTACCATACCTGCACCTTATACACAATAGTAGATTAATCACAAATCCTCGCCTTATTATACACGTATAAAACCAAGCACCATGTTCCTTCCGTTCACTCTAATACGCTGGTTGCCTGGTATAACCAGGGAACTGTTGAAGCTTGCTCGGATCAATACTCTGCAATTTGGGACAACTCAAAGAACCAACTAGGTTCCCCACGAGATCAGTCAGCGAAGTGAGGGCGCCGATAATGATATCAGGCTTAGCCTGGGCAGCGACCTGGTACAGGAAGCAGCCGAGGTTGTTGCCCTTGAGAAGGTTGTCAGTGTTGAAAACGCCGCTCGTCAAGTCTGCTACGTCAACGGCAACGAACGAGTTGGGCGTGCCGATGTTACTGAATCATAGTTAGACTAGGCGCCTTCCAAGGAAGAAGAACAACATACCCGCCAATATCAAGGAACTCGGGGTGCAGATTCGCCGCGGCAAGGGCATCAGCCACCAAGTACGCCACGTCGTATGCGTATTCTATCGGACGACGGTACTGTTTCACACATTAGTACTGTATACAGCCAAGGAATGAATCAACTCACCCAGTTCTCCGGAATACGCTCACCGCCCTGCACAGCAGTATAACTTCCACTCTTGCCCTGGACGCCAAACCACGACTGCAGCACTTCGTGGGTCAGTATGCCCGTGGGATTCTCAGCCGTGTGGTTCGCCATGAAGCGAAAGATGAATGCATACGCGGCGGGCTGCACCAGCACACCTGTAAACGGGCCGTTGAAAAAGTAGGCATTCGTCTTCTTCTGCGTGTTGACCCTAACCGCTCGGAACGCCATCAGACTGTCCATGGTGACGATGCCGCCCGGCGAGTAATCAATCAGCTGCTGGAACTGGCTTGTAACCAGCTTGAAGTTGTTGCCGCCTTGGAACAGATCGGCGCGCGTGGGCGACGCATCCGTCTCGTACTTGTTGTGCGACCCGATCAGCCCGTTTGCCAGCACGCCCGTCAGTCCGCCCTGCATCAGCGACGGCTTGCCGCCCATGGACCAGCTGAGAATGTCGCCGTCAATAGCTCCCGCCAGCGTCGACAGGAACAAGGCGAGTCCAGGCGCCATGCCAACAACCTTGGACGTAGCCTCGACGTACTGCGTCACCGAAGCATATCCATTGCGCGGAAGAAAGTTCTACATCCTCGCCGTAAGCCGGTGCCATATACCCATTTGGAATTTCCAGTTTACTTACATGGTTCGCCAGCGCATTTAGCCCAGGACAAGGCCCTCGCAGGTCGCCCGGCCCCGGAGCCCGGTACTCATGGCCGCTGCCCTCGCTCACATCGACGTACTGCGCCTGAGCGTTGAAAATGCGCAGCGGCTCAAACACAGCAGTCGCCGCCCCAGCGCCAACCTGTCTTCCCTGGAGCGCGCGCACCGCCTCCTCTGCGCGCCTCAGCAGCTGTGGATCCGAGGCCGCGGCATCGAGAATCGCCGTCGGCCACGCGCTCACGAGGTGTGGTGCTGTGCCTGCGAGCAGCGCCAATGCTAGACCGCGAAACAAGTACATTGTATGATATAAAAGTCCCCGCAGCGGAACAAATGCGAACTGCTGAAAGAGAAAAGAACAAAAAATCGGGGAGTGGGAAAGTTGGAAATGCGAGACCAGGGACTCTGGAGGGGTTGGATATAAAAGAGCGTAAGTAAGTACAAGTAGCTTTGTCACAAAACTTATAAGTTTAAGGTTAAGTTTAAGCCCAAGTAGGATGTTGTTGTTTTTTTCCCATCGCCGAAATCCCCATCATCATCATATATATATATATATACTCTAATCTCAATCTAGGAGGTGGTATGTAACTATATTGCGTTGGTGTCCCAGGCTACTGCTACTGCTACTGCTACTGCTGGCACTACAACAGCTACGCTATTGCGTTGCGTTGCGATGCTAGTATCGTGATCGTCCCTCCCCACGCGCTCAACCATCGAATACGTCTAGGGCGTACCGTTCCCCCATTTTTTACCCGATGAGGCAGCCCAGGTGCTAGATCCCAGATGCCAGATCCCGGATCCCGTGGGGAAACTTGTTCTAGGCGTGTGATGTGGCAAACGTCATGCGGCTGTGCTAGTCGATCTTCTGCCTTCTTCTTCCTAAGTACCTCCTCTTTCTCCTTGTTTCCGGCCTCGCTTTAGCTCTCCGGCTCTCTTACAAATACCAGGTTCGTGGCTGTCGAGACGTGGGATCTTGGGGCCCGTTGTTTGATGCGCTGCGCGCTTGTATGGGGCATTGGAAGGGCTGCACGACGTATACATCTAGACAGGGCAGAGAGAGAGTGGGAAGCGGGAAGGCCGAAGGGATATTCTACTTCGACTTCGCAAAGCAGCAAGGCATCTGAACGACAACCACATCGAGTCGCAATCCTAGGTGTATTCAGATGCACCAGCAACATCCCCCCCCCCCCGTCACAAGGCCTGCAAGACCCCCCGGGAATCTCTCGGCTGCAAAACTCAAAAAGGCAGGCGGGAACATCAGCGACGCTAGCACAGAGTCCCAGGGATACTGGGATACTTACAGCCTAGCTAACTAACTTACTTTACCATTACAGCCTTGGTGCTTGCTACCGTGACAACCAGCACCACCCGCCACCGGCTGCTCGCCCATGGCCCTAGAGCCAGGCCCAGCCTCATATCGCGTTGGAAAAAAAACCAGGGACGAGAAAAGGAAAAATGCTTCACTTGGTACCTGCATATGCGCCATGCACATGGGCGAACCAGATATCTGATAGTCGGTGACTTTTGGTTAGTTTACGGGAACTTGATTTTAACACGCACATGAACTCACTAAGTAGCACACTAACTAACTAACTGACTAACTAACCAACTAACTAACTAAACACTTCGCCACGCGCAACAAGACGCCTAAAAGGGGAAGGGGATGGCGTGTTACAGGGAACAGGAACGGGGGGGGGAACCTAGCTCTCAAATCTCCACCACCCCTGCAGTGTGTCTTTCCAGTTCATCAATAGCCATGTATACTGTGCGGAATGTCATGTCATAAAACTGTAATTATTATTAGTTTCCCCTCCCGGAAAAAACATGGCGCGGTACTTCCCGTAGCCACTGCCGCTACTTTACATGGTGTATTACCAAACTTTGTTCCCCCTCCTTCGCCCCCCCCGCCTGTCCGCCCGTCCCATCCGCAGATCCTAGTCATCTGGCCCCCCCAATTCCGATTTCCGATTAGTAAAGGGGAGGGGGTTGATTGTTGGGGGGGCAAACAGGGAAAAGGATGGGAACCAGAGAAGCAGCGTCTTAGCCAATCGTGTGCCCCGGAATGCAAAAGACGTAACTTGTCTTGAAAATGCAGACGTATTGGTCTTGGTGTATTTGCCATGGAAGCCACAAGAACATGCTACCCCCCTTTCTACATCCTGCTGTCTGACGTCGTTTTCTTGCCTCTTCTGGCAACAAATCCGTGATAGTGATAGCATGATGGAGACATTTGTCAGATGGGGCTAGACGTACACGTACACCTACGATTGCTGCGTGCAAGGGTGTTTTGGATCGGGCAGATGGGAGAGGGGCGAAACAGGATTCTGGCTTGTTTCCATGTTTGCTGTGGTTGTTATGGGTGCGCTTGTCTTTGTGTGCGCATTTTGCTGTTGCTGCTGCTTATCGTCAGACTGCATGATCAGGCGACTTGAAAACAGTCGTTTGCGATTCTGCATCATGACTGTAATGGGAACGGTTGGCAGATTCAGGAAGAGGTGGCGTTGCGTAGGAGGTGCGGCTGGAGTCTTTTAAGGGAAAAATATGTGTGCACTTATTTGTTAGTTGATAGCTTAACAAAGAAGTACCTGGTCGACTTGTTCCGGTGCGAGGGAACAAAGAACGTAGTTGGTGGGCATGGAAAGTATGTCTTAAAAAGTGCCTGCGTATTTCTCCGCGAACGCAATGGAATCAATATTACAATGGCCTGGTCGCTGGATGACATATGCTTTATCTACGTACCAGTCAGTGACAGACAATAGCTTGGAGAGCCAAAATTTCGTATTGGTGGTTAACTGGAGAGGCTTAATCTTCAGCTGCAGGATCCAAACTGCGGCTGACATCCCCAAGACAACCTGCAATAGTCGTCCTGGCCATTCCCACACCACCCATAGCTTGAACAGCATCTTCCAAATGAACTCCCAGTACAAGTCTGGCCGTTTCCATCTGCTCCGCACCTCCCGTTCGTACTGACGTTCGTTGGAACGGGTGCCGCAGACGATGTAGGGCTAGGCGTTGGAGTGGAGATCGGCCTGGACGTCGTCGATGGTCTAGTTGAGGAGCTGGGTGCGGGAATCGGTACGGAGGAGGAGCCTGGAGGCAGTGCTATACCACCACATGTTCCAAAGGCAGGACGACACCCTGTTCCGCAGAAGCCGAGTGTGTTGCCACAGTAATAGTACTCTGAGCAGCAGCCTCCGAATGCAGAGCCAGTACACGTTGTGACATTTCCGCACTGGCCATTCGTAGACGGAATTAGTGTACCCGAGGGTAATGGGGGGAGAACAGAAGAACTTATCGGCGGCAGCGGTGGGGAGGTTGGACTAGGTGTTGATGTAGGAGTAGGACTGGGCTCTGGCACGGCATCACCGCAACGACCAAAGTCAGGCTGGCATCCAACTATAAGTCCACAGTACTGTAATTGGTGTCAGATTTTGTAGAGCATGGGTATATAGTGGGATGAAACTTGCCTCGAACTCAGTTCCGCAGTATCCATAGCTCGAGCAGCATTGGTTGCCGCCACATCTCTGATTACCAAAGTCTGCTCCGCAGCGTCCTACTTGTTGGCGGGGGAGCAGGTAGCCCAAAGATCTCGAGGAAAACTTTACTGTTGTTCCTTTGTGCTCCACCGGTGGATTAGCCGCTGCATTCTCTAATTTCCCTGAGCTGAAACGAGATGCCCTTGGATGCAACTGGAGCGCAGCATTTGATACTGGGTCAAAAGAAGCAGAAGCTACTGAGACACTCAAGGCACTTGCCAGGCTCATCAATACCCACTGCATGTTGTTGTTGCAAATAAGTCAAAGCGATGCATAGGTAGATTCGAAAGCACCTGGGACGACACAGATATTAATCATGTTTTCGCATGACCTTGGGATTCTGGGAAATTCCGTCTAGCCGAGAAATAGCGACTTGCCTGCTCAATTTACTTGATGGGTGTGTCCTTTGCTTGGCCAATTATAGACAATACTTGTTCGCGATTGAAATTATATGTTGTTCGCCACTAGCGAGGCGAACAAAGACTTTTACCGTATATTACGCCTGCAATATCTCGTGGTTCCGCAGTTGTGCCTGAGAAACCACGTTGCTTTTAATATAGAAAACGTGGACATTGTATCATTGTGGGGCCCTTGTGATATCGAGTTTCACTGCCGACATACATGTTTGTCTTCGATAGCAATATCAGAGAGAGAGAGAGAGAATGTGGGTGTGTGAAGCTGTACATCATAATAAATATCGTTGTTATATGGAAATCACTCAGAAAACTCCATAGCCTTGAGTTTGCATAGTTCTGTAGTTCAGCAGTCCAAGTCTGTTATACGTACCAACACAGGGAATTGTGGTAGACACCTATATTGCTCCTCAAGTGGGGCATCTGAGGACTTCCTGGCTTCTCTACCAATATGCATGTGTAGGTTACAGAGCCGAGTGTCCTGGCTAGAATGTTTTGAAGAGCCAGATACAAAGTACTAAGCCTATAAAAATAATGTACATAGATAAAAGAGGAGTATCAGAACATGCTCTGGAAATAAAGCTTCAGGAAAGGCTACATAAAGAGAAAGTCGTAAGTTAAGTTGTACACTAGACTTGATTTTATGTAGAAAAGACATCTTCTGTATAAGGCTGTGCGACAAGCTGTGCAACAGGCTGAAAGATAGGCTCTTATGTAAAAGTATACGACAACTAGAGAAAAGGCTGTCTCATCTGGAATGTACCTAAAGAGATAGCATCATATTCCGTTAAGCGCGCAAACCCTCCATCAGCGCGCCTTCTTCCCGCTTACCCACTGCCTGGAAAACAGCGCCGTCTCCACCAACATCCAATCCCTTCTCAGCCCGCTCATATGCATCCTCACTCCTATCCAACAATATCTCTAGCTCTTCAGGACGCAATAGTTTTCCACCTAGACTAGCCTCCTCGATATCGTACTTTTCGCCATCACTTCTTCTCAAAAGCTTCTGTAGCTCTTCGAGCTCCTGTTCCTTTTCTGAGCCCTTTGTTCCGCCTCGATCATTGCGCACGCCGCCCTTTCGAATGACCAGCTTTTCAAGTCGACGTTTTGCTTCAGCAGACTCGAGGAGTTTCTGCTCTACAGTGTTGCGTGTTGCGAAGCGGTAGACGATAACGTTGCGTGTTTGGCCAATGCGATGTGCGCGATCCATGGCTTGGAGATCCTGTTGCGGATTCCAATCGCTGTCGAAAAGGATGACTGTATCGGCTGCTGCTAGATTGATGCCTTGGCCACCAGCACGCGTGGACAGAATGAAAATGTCGGCAGCTTCTTTGTTGGCAGACGACGGCTTGTTGAAGGCTAGGATTTGATCTTGACGGTCGGTCTGTGCTACAGAGCCGTCTATGCGGGAATAGTTCCAGCTTCTGAGAGTCAAGTAGTAGGCAATGAGATCGAGCGTTGTGGTAAACTGAGAGAATATGAGGACTTTGTGACCGCGGGATAAGAGTTCGGAGAGGAGAGAATCCAGCAAGAGCATCTTGCCAGAAGTTGACACAATTGTCTCATCTGGTTCTGTCTCCGATGCAAAGGTCTCGGCTCCATCCGTGTCGGCCCTGATGAACGGGTTGAAGAAGTTGTATGGCGAATTGCAGCATAGCCGAAGTTGCATGATAGGATTTCCGAGCTTCTTCTGCATGAGTTGACGTTTTGCAATCTCAAAGGTTGCCGCGCGTATTTTCTCGTCTTCCGCTTCTGAGCTCAGTTCTTCTTCGTCTTCCTCCGATTCTGGCTTGTCTAGATTGGCAAAGTACTTTTGGTCGCTGACCTCCTCATAATTCTTTCTTGGACGGCCTCGGCTCCTAGTCGATGCAACAGACGAAGGCGTGCCCGCGCGAGAGGTCTTTGCACTCTTGTTAGGAGTACACAAATCGCTAGGAGCTTTGCGCTTGCTGCTGCCATTATTACTACGAATGCTTAATGGTGTTCCTGCCCGGCTACTGAGACCGATGCTGAGGCGTTCTACTGCCTTGTCCTCAAGATAAGACCGGCTGGTACCGTCGAGAATGGCTTGATATAGCTCACGTTGCATCGACGTTAGCGGTGCATATAGAACATACTCGCGCTTCTTGGGCATCAAGCTTTCGACATCCGTCTTAACGCGACGCAACAGGAAGGGCTTCAATACTGCATGTAGTGACTTGACCAGGTATTGTTGTCGCTCTTCTGATAGTAGTTGTTCGAAGCTTGCCTTGTCTTTCAATCCAGAAAAGTCGAACCAGCTCTCAAAGGTGGAGAGCTTATCAAAGACTGTAGGTAGGAGAAAATGAAGGAGCGACCATAGTTCCGTCAGGTTGTTCTGTAGCGGTGTGCCTGTGATGAGCAGACGGTTTGCAGACTGGAACTGTTGCAGCTCGCGAATAAGCCGACAATCGAGATTCTTGATACGATGTCCTTCGTCGATGATGATAAACTGCCAGCCAAAGCTCGTCAGGTACTTGCGATCATTCATGCAAATTTCATAGCTCGTAACCATGATGGGAAAGTCTGCCGTGCCGGGGTTTCGTAGTCTCGTCTTGCGTAATCTCTCGCGCTCTTTTTTATCGCCATGGTAGAGCATGACGGGTATGCTTGGTGTCCACTTCTCAAATTCTGCAACCCAGTTGCTCGTGGTACTGAGCGGCGCGGCAACGAGAAAAGGGCCGTACGACTTGTTTTCCCACAGATGAGCCAACATGGCAATGGTCTGTATAGTCTTTCCCAAGCCCATCTCATCTGCCAAAATGCCATTGATGCCATTGTTGTATAGCGACACCATCCACTCAAGTCCCTCGAGCTGGTATGACCGCATTGCACCTCCAGTGACCAGTTTAGGTTGTCGAGCTGACTTGAGGCCGGTAATTCCGATATCGCTGGTCTTGACATTGTCCTTGTTGTCTTTTGCCGTGTCTTCGGAATCTACCTTCTTCTTCAACTCTGCCTTGCTGAAGTAGCTAGATATGTCCGATTGCTGCTTCTTCAGCGTTCCTTTCTTTGTGTCTTGTTTCTTTGGTCGTCCGCGCCCCTTGTTCACTGTAGCATCTGCTTCTTCTGTCTTTGTCGTCGCCGTTCCGTTTGCTGTGGTTCCGCGCGTGGCTCGTCTCTGAGATTCGGCGGCCGTCTTCTCAGCATTCTTTTCGCGTGTTGAGGCTTGGCCATTGGTCTTTTCGTCTCGTTCATTTTCCTCTTCTTTTTGCTTTTGCATTTGCTGAAGCATTACTGATGCATACAACTTGGACTTGTTCATGAGAAACTCCAATTGCTGGAACTTCTTGTCCAAAACCTCCCTGCCACTCTTGATATCTTGCTGCCTTTCTTTCTCTAATTGCGCGTCCCGTTTCGCGTCCTGCTTTTCGCGCTGCGCCCTCATGCGCTCTTCTTCTGCCTGCATTGACTTTGACACGCTCTCGTTGTCCATACCAGCGGGTGGCGGAGATGACGCGGGTGTGGAAGGTGATCCAGGCATCGCGTTCAAGATGAGGCGGTTAGATTATACACCCAACTGCAGAAATATAGGATAGGGGGATGATATTGCAATGCAAGAGTCTATGATGCAAGCTGAATACAAGTCGATAACCTGAAACGGGGCTACGGCTGCGATTGCGATCGCGACGACGACGACGCGCTAGACGAAAATCGATGACGATATTTGGCGACGCGCGATCACGCGCTGAACTTTGATTACCAGCTGCCAAGCACAAACGCCACTCTCGCCCCTTGTTCCTGAGATGCGTCTGCCGGAAATGGCTACGCGGGTCCTTTCTCACAGCACCAGTCGATAAAAGACAGCATCGTTGGGGTTCTCATAATAACTCCTTGTCTCCTCAAACCCAAACTTTTCGTATAATCGCCGTGCAGGCGTCATGGTCCTCAAGGTATCGAGCAACACTTCCTTGTAACCCAATTCTCTCGCCTCCGACACCGCAACATCCATCAATAGTTTTGACACACCGAGACCTCGCGATTCCGGGGTTATGAAAAGTCGCTTGAGTTCGCATGTCGTAGTGGCTGGCGAGGTCGAGCTTGCGAGCAAAGCAGAAGATTCGGCGGTTGTAGGCGTAGTGAAAAACGGCCGTATGGCGATGCACCCGACTGCTTGTTCATCCTCTACTGGTTTGGCATCGGAGTGTGCGTTGCCATTCGGTGCTGGCGCTGGCTCTGAGGCTTTGGGAGATGCGTACGCAAGCCACACTGCGCCCCCCTTTTCGACTGCATACTTCCCCGGCAAGGCAGCCAATTCGTGTTCGAAATTCTGAAAATCAAGGCTGACAGGAAGGGATTGCGCGTACGCAAGAAAGAGCCGCCCAACTGTGTCTTTGTCGTCTGGAAAGACGGCGGGGCGAATATTTACGCGTGACCGTGTCATCTTCGCTGCTTGTAGTAGAAGACTGCTTCTGGTGACGCGCTGCGACAGAGAATTTGTGAATGCTGTCTGACAAACAGGAACACCTGATTAAAAGCCAATTTTGACCATGCCTGAAATGTTAGATCGAATGTTCTGGTTGTAAATGCTACATCGTAGGGCGTGCTCAGCATTGAGTTAAGGTTCGGTTGGGCATAGCTGGGTGGGGGCCAGTCCATGCTGATGGACGCTGGAGATGAGCATGCCGCTCACGTACAGCAGTATCGAAAACTGGAATATAATTATTGTTTTTTGCAATTCCTTCATCCAATCAAGTATTGGATAAAATGGTCTTATGGTCTAGTGGTATGATTCTCGCTTAGGGTGAACCCCGAGCATTGCTTGCGAGAGGCCCCGCGTTCGAGTCGCGGTAAGACCCATGTTTTTGTCCTTGCCTGGCATTTGGAGTTGTTTTTTGCAGCCGCATACTTTAGGAAAGATCTGGCTTGCAATACTGAAATGTCAAGGTGGATGTGTGGCGTATATGCCGGATATTGGTTCTTTTTCTTGATCAAATAGTACATCTTTTGCTGTATAGTACCTGGTCCACGTCAACCCAGACGTGCAAGACTAGGATTCGTTGCAACAACGGATTCTACTTTGAGCCATGCAGGAACCATATCACGAAGACACCAAAGAGCCCCATTTCTACTTTTGCGTCCCTCCGAATAACCTAGTCATTACACCTGCACACGTACAACCATGGCAGCTACAACGCAGCCACATTCTTGCGTGGCCTTGAGCTAGAGTTTACACCAGCCACGTTTCTTCGACACGACACAGCGCGCATGGCATGTGAGAGTCATGGAGCCGCTACACGTTGTTAAGGTATTAGCGGACCCGAGTCTGTTCCTTCGGCGTACCAAGCTTTCCGCGGGGACGTCGAGCACTACCGCATGCAGTTTAGCGGGTGTATTTCGGACTGCAAGACCCTTGTGGCCGACGAGGCTGTGCTTACGCCTCGGAGAGTAAGAGAGTGAGAGAGCGAAAGTATGCTGTGCTGTATGCCAATATATACAACAGGAATTGGGGTCGCGACCCGCGTTGTCCGCTCTGATTGTTTTTTTTTCTTTTCTTCTTTTCCGTGTGACCAAAGATTTGGGTTTTATCTGTTGCAGAAATGACGGAAATCAGCATTCGCGCTGCAAGTAGACACGGCGAAGCTTCAAATGCCGCAGGTATGGTGGAGGAGCTCCTAACGAAAGCCAGTGGAAGATTCGCTAAGTTTAGTAAAAAAAAAATTCAGATGCCGAAACATCACCTCTACTACATGATGAGCCGGCTGAGCATGGCGAAGCGCCACGAGCCAGTGTCGACGTGGACGACACAAGATTACCAAATTACAGCCCGCTAGCGACAAATGGCGAGCATTCGTTAGACGCGGCAGCAGTGCGGAATGAAAAGACGGGAATGGGGGATCGGTCACCAGAATATGAAGGTTTTCCGGGACGACGGTCGCTATCGCCAACATACGAGGAGAGCCAATCACGATTACTCCGCTCACCGACATACGAGGAGCGCCCTTCTTCAAAAGTCCAGCCTGAGCCTCCATTTGAAGACCACCCATCCATCAGATCGCAACAAGGCTCAATTGAGCAAAATGGCAGACAAAGTAGCGTTGTGCAGGAGGACCATGCTTCAGAACACCATATACCAGATGCCGAAGATGCACCGCTGGTAGATCCAATGAGCGCATCGAACAAAAACACTCGCCGCTTTACAGACCCACCAGCGGTTGTTGATCTCAACGGCATGCCACCATGCGTAGTTTTGCAACACCGACCTGCAGCGTGGATAACCAAGAAGAGACAACTGCCACTGTCCATCTTTGCCGCAGCTGTGCTGACCAAAGAAGGACTCTTGGAAATGAAGGACCTCATATTGTAAGCAGCCCACCCACCCCACCTCTTTCTTTCTCAAAAAAAAGCCTCATGCTGAGCTACTACCCAAGCATCAGCAAAGACAGCGATATGATGCGAGATCCCAAAGACCCTGTATCTGGCGCTCTGCTGGGCTGCTACGACGTTATCGGTGGGATAACGCTCGGGCTAGCGGCAGGCCCTATAGAACTAGGCAAGCAAGCCAGTCCCCTGTTGAAGTCGTCCAATCACAGCCGCAAGAATTCAGAGGCGCAGATGGAAAAGTCTGATGCGGCTACGTCTGCCAGTACGAAGAGCATACCGCAGGCTGCGGGCAAAGTCGCGTTAGGCGCCGCAAAAGGCCTCGGCCGCGTCGTCACGACTGGGCTGAAGAGCCCGGCACTCATCATGCACAGTGTCACGCGGGGCTTCCATAATCTGCCAAAGGCATACGGCGAGGAAGTGCGAGTATACGAAAACGTAACTGGGCTGAGAAGCGGTCTGCTAGTCAGTGCCAAGAGCTTTGGCCATGGTCTTGGCGACGGTCTTCGAGATTTCGCTACGAAGCCCATTGATGGGGCCGAGAAAAACGGAATCATTGGCTTTGGCACCGGCCTAGCGACAGGCATTGCCAATTTGGCCTTCAAGCCTACTGCAGGTTAGTTTTGCACACCTAAAACATACCCCCCTTTTAGTGCACTGATAACATGCTGACATTACGAAATAAAGGCGCGTGTGGGCTCGTGGGATACTCGTCGGTGGGGGTGTACAAGTCGATTCGAAAGATCGGGGCTTCCAAGAAAGAGAACCCGGCAGACGTGGCAAGGAAACTGGGTGAAGACGAATATCAGCAATCGACTGATGCGGATAGGCTATTCGTTGTACGACTTTGGTGTCAGATTCAGATGCGCATGCGGATAGACTAGCTTTTGGACTAATTCGAAACATGTCGTAATACACCGTTACCCATCGATTTACGCTCCTGCTCTTGTGCTGACCAGACCCGGCTTGGAGGGTTGGGCTTGTGACTGTATCCAGGGACTGTAGGCAGTCTGGAGGAGGTCCAGGTGGCGCTGGTACGATGCCCGAGATCGATGTCTTTAAGACAGTATCCTTATGCAGTAGGCAAGGGTTGGTTGTATTTCTGGTTGACATTGCTGGTCCGTAGCAGCATCTCTCGCAGTCGGCACGGAGATGACCCAAATGTGCAGAGCTGTACGAACCGAGATGTGCTCACCCCCATATCCTATTTTGAGGCAGCGGGCCCCCTGTTTTCTTTGTGGAATGCTTTTCTCACCAAGTAGTGACTCAGCTGCCATTTCTGCAGATTGATTAGTAAACGTAGTATCAGCCAAGGTGACCATACGTACCACACAATGCTGCTTTTCGAAGTAATCTTTCCAAGCTTGCTCTTCAGCAAGGTCGATGACGACGTCCCAAGGCCACTCTTCAGACTCGAGTTCTACAAGGGTGAAGAGCTGGTGCAGGTTTTCCTTCTCTTTGACTTCGCTCTTTTCGCCCTCTATGGTGGTTGCACTGTCAATTTCGAAGACGCGGAAACGCAGTACGTCAGGCGAGCTGCTGATTGTCGGACCAACGACGTCTGTGTAAAACTTCATAATCTCCTCTTTCTTGTAGGCCTCGATGCTCCATTCCATGGCTGCTACGCTCGCAACGTGCTCGATGTCTAGCGACATTAGTCCGGGGGGCGCTGGGTCCGCACTGGCATTCTTACCACCGCCGCCCTCGCCTTCCCAATCTTCAGCCTGCCACCTTTTAATCTCGCGGTATGTCCGTATATCAAAGCGCGAGCCATTGAGCGGGCTTGCGACGAGCGGTGCAGGTGGGTTTTTGATCCTGTCGTTGGTGGTCTTGTTTGCCTCGTCGACACTGTACACTTCGTGGATTGTCAAGTAAGGCCATGGCGAGTCGAGTTTTCCGACTGGTTCATTTTCCATGCCGCTCGAGGTGACTTCGCAGTGGACCGAGTGGGCAACATTTTCATTTACTGTCGTGGCCAGATACTCGTCCTCGAACCATTCTGCCACCTCTTCGGATATATTTGCCCAGCAGCAAAGAACGCCCGACATGTTGGTGGGCGTTGGGGTCGGTTGTATATGGGCCGTGGGGAGGCGTGTATGGTTGGAAATGCAGTCGGATATGCGAGCGGCTAGGTGAATGCAGACGACGGCATTTGTAGGCCAAGCTGTAAGCTGACCGAAAGAAAGGGGACGAAGGCTAGCAAGAGGCGTGGAGTGCGACGTGACGCGGCCGAGACGAGAGCTATGATGAAGCAAGCCCGAAGCACCGCACTATGCAGTATGATAGTAACTCGCTCTTAGGGGAGGGGCCCGACCGCGTTTTTGCTGGACCAGAGTACCATGTCACGGGTGTCGACAAAGCGGTATCCCTACCGTCGACGATCCAATGGAACCACATGCGCCTGCGCATGATTGGCCGTGGCAACCTGAGACGCAGGCAGAGAAATTCTTTCAGGACATGGGCTAACGTGCATACGTCGTAGACGATCAACCTTCTCCACCACCTGTCACGGCAGCACTGCCCTGACTCGGGACCCTGGATGAGGCGCCTAACGCGGGGGGGCGTCCGTGACGTGTGACAGCTAAGTATATGCATGACTTGTCGACAACCCAGTGGTGGTCGTGGTGTTTGTGGCCGTCACCACGGCTGACCAGCTTCATCGGAGAATTTGCGGGCGATCCTTGGTGCTGCGGGCGAGGCGAGGCGGCGGCGTGGGTGCAGATAGGGGCGCTGGAGGGCAGGTTGAAGTGTGCCGCTCTTAGGGCCTGCTGCTTCGGGCCTAGCGCCGGGCCTTCGGCGCCATTTGGCCCGGCCGCTGCAGGCGTAGCGGCTTCACTTGCTTTCTGCACATGTTCTTCCGAAACACTTGCCGTCTACCGACACCGCGTGCTAGAACACACGCACACACACACACACACACACATACGCACACACAATCCTGCCAAGCGATGGCGCACTCGTCTCCGCCATGTGCAAAATCGCTCCGTTCATCCTTTCGGTCCGGGATAACGGCAGGGGCGTCGCCTGCAATCATACATACATACATACACAGGCGCACACAGACAGCACAGCTATAGCACGTCGAGTAATGTGGGGCCCCTTGGAAAGGACTGACAAACACGCCCAGGGTCTCTGATTGACGCTACAGCGCAAGCCTGTGTTTCTATGACTCCCGCACCATGTCAAGAGGGATATTGCCTGATGGAAGCGGGCAGATCCTAGCGACTGCTGGTTCTATTGGGTCCACGATCGAGATCGCTATGCATGTCCTGCCAATCTGGCTTCGCTCTGCCTTCTCAATCCAACCCGGCTGGCTGCTCATGGCCAATATCAATGTAAAGTTTCGCGAGAGAGCGGTCGAGGCAGCATGCCATGCGAATGCGCGGCTCGTATCTAACATGTGCTTGTGTGCCTCGGAGCGCCACCAATTACGCGCACATGTATTATGACACCGTTGGACAAGCCCATCAGGCACCCAGTTCCAGGGACCCTCTCAACATCGGTCTTGCGCGATACATGAAGCCATTGCTGAGCACTGGCAATGGCACATATACATCTAAGCCACCAACAATGCCATGCGCAAATTTAGGCTTCTGGGTGCGGCCCACTGTACGCAAATTACGCACTCAATGCTGGAAGATTGGCCCCCGAGCCTCACGGGGAGAGCAGCATCACATGGCAGGTTCGTGCCGCCCGCTATAGCTGTATGCATTATGACGTGACTGCTTTCATGGGTACCGCATCATCTACAACTCACGGGAGGAGAACAGAAAGCTTAAAATTACCGGATGCTCCGGCAACCCCTCACACGACACGGCAGGTCAGGAGTTGATGGAGATATGACCGCACGGTTGTGGGGGATCCCGCTCCCTACTGTATGGTGTACCTTTGCTGCAGGTACCTCCTTGCCGGCTGTCAAACACACTCAGAATCTTATCTGCACTTCATCATCTTTGCGAAACTTGATTCAGAACTCATCCCGCACACTGTCTCAACACCGCGTCAGGAAGCGGCTTTCTCTCCCCTTGCGACAACCCAAGCGACGCCTGTGACCAGGGCATACGGAGCTGAAGTTGCCGTCAGAGGTACTGCTACTGTAATTTTTGATCGGCATTCATGCTACAAAATTTGTGGTTCGTAGCCAAGGTGCGATTCATGCCCATGAGCCAGCCCAGGCTGCCCTGCAATACTAACAGTAACTTCCTCGGTAACGGGACAAGCGCCATAGACGCGCAAGGTTCGGTGGCTGAGAATATCAACGAGTATGAACCTGGCCCTGTCACTTATAGTGCTTAGCGCTGGATGCTATGCGTGACAAGGAAGTGGTCTCTAATGTTTGGACAATGTCACCTCAGAAACGGGCGTAGCGTTCACCACTCCGTGCGGGAGGCACTCGGGCGTACGAGGCTTACTATTATTCATTTCTTTCCTCGTATACATCATCATCCTATCTCGGTCTCAATGAGGTGATGTTGGGACCGAGGTGCGATAATAAGCAGTATCGCCCAATTGAGTTTGTGGAGAAGCAGTGAGCCAATCACGGCGCCGGAGAAAATTTACGTCATGCATCCTGGTTCCTGGAATATCCGCGCTTCAGCGCTTCACCACCACACGTGTCCCCCTTGAAAGGCGATTGATTGATTACCTGGGCCCTCTCAAAAACAAAGCACATGAACCATCATCTCTAGCACCCGAAATATGAGTTTGAAGCAGGTTCCCACGCTAACCCTCGACGGCGCACGCGTCGCGCTCGCGGCTGCCGAGGCGCGAGCCAAAGAAATCCAGGTCCCCATGAACATCGCCATCGTGGACAACGCGTGCCATTTGATCGCATTCGCGCGTATGGAGGGCGCAAAGTTTACGTCAATCAATACCGCCATCGACAAGGCCTTCACCGCGGCTGGCCATCGCGCTCCAACATCCATCTACAAAGAAGTCGTCTGGCCCGGCGGCCCAGCCTATGGCATCAATCACAGCAACGGAGGCCGCTTTATGACCATTGGGGGCGGAGTTCCCATCAAGAAAGACGGAATGGTTGTGGGCGCTGTGGGCTGCAGTACCGGGACGCCGGCTCAGGACGAGGACGTTGCGAACAAGGGCGTGGAGGCTGTGGAGAAGAGCTTTGGGGTCAAGGCGAAGTTATGAGACAGCGCAAGAGCTGGTCGGTCAATGGTGTGTTTCCCGACTTCTACGCTGTGACGCTTGTATTTACACACTTAGTCACGGTTGGCTTGTAACGAAATCGCATTTAATTTGATCCATGAAATGGGACAAGGTGCTTTTCTCGTGTCACTGACACTTATCGCAGATGCAGGAATTTCTACCATCTCTTTCCAGCATTCTAGATGGGTGTCTAGGTGTCGGTTGTGTGTTCATATACTTTTATCCCGTGACAGCTTTCCAATGGTGCAAGTTAACATGGGCTGCGCTCGGCCGGCCATCATAACTATAACGTATGCGCATTATAGAGACTACCCTGCATCGAAATCTGTCCGTACCGACCATGTAAGTTGTAAGGGCTCAGCACAGCCACTGGGGCTTGTACGATGAATGTTGTGTGGCGTTCAGGCGCGACCTTCACCTTCACTTTCGCAAACGCTCTCCACGAAGGCAGAGCCACGCCAATTGCGTCATATACACAAAGCACTCTCAATCGTGTATATCTTGCATTTCTACACTACCAACCGCAAACAGCAGCCGTCAAAGCCTTCAACCCACCATCATCTAGATCCGGCTTCATCCCATTATTATGGAACAACAGATTCTAAACCACTCTCATTCACAGCGCCATTCAATACAATCTGCAGAAGCCCACCACTCGCGCAACGCGAGAAAAGACTCCACGCAGGATGAGTTGGGTGCCACGTTAAAAGACCAGTCGAACAGTGATATCACGGGCAGTGACACTCAGGATGGTGATCAAAAGAGAAGCATGAGCGGCGCCGCCAACACGTCCATCGATACGTCTACACTTCAACACACGGCAACTCCCACCAACACGCTCAAGCGCGCGCAGCCACAGCTTTTCTCCGAGACTCCACACACCGCGGTGCGAGTAGAAGCATCCAAGAAGAAGGCGAAAACAGCGAAAAGGAACCTATGGGTATCCATATCAAGATACACACTTTCAGATGCGGCGACACAGGATGGCAAACCAGACTACTGCATTTGGAGCTTAATCGTCAAACTGCGCTTCTCAGGACGACTCGTCATACCCGGAACGCCGACTGCACACGAGCAAGCATCGGCGGTGAAACCACGCAGCGCCTCCAAACGCCCTCGCACCGTCTCTACGCCCACCACGCCCTTCGTCAACCAGACACTCAGCACGCCGCGACCAGAAAGCCCCGCCTCGTTATCCCAGAACCCCGGTTCCTCTCCCGGCACCTGGATCGACGAAACCCAAGACTTCGACGTGCTTGCGGTGCGCTCTACACTGCGTTCTCCTAGCACCCCGGTCAAAGACTTAGGTCCACACTACACTTGGTACACTGACGCGGTACCGGTTGACGCTCTGTTTCCCCCGGGTGTCCCTCTATCAGCCAAGGAGATACTAGCGTACTATCCGCACCACGTGCGTTGGAAAGACGTGATGCTGCGGCTGGCGCGGAGTGGGTATCGAGGGAGCGAGATACTGGGGATACAGGTATGTCTGAATTTCTCGTTCCACGCCCACATACGCACATGGGCAAAGAGATACACAGCAAGCTATCCACAGCACAACGATCATAGCCAAGCTAACCAGCATTCCCAGGCCTTCTTCCGACGCGCACCCCACAACACGGGCACGACCACCAAAGCCATGAACGCATACCAGCGCGACACCCTCCGCTACATGTTCCCGGGCTTCAAAACCTCAGCCTCCTCTTCGGACCTGCCCCCCGGCCTCACGCAACCCCAATCCCAACCCGCAACCCAGCACACGACGCAGCTGCACCCGGGAAAACACATATCCAGCCACCGCCCGGGCTTCGTGCTGCCGTCGCTCGACGCCCTGGTCCAGGGCCTGCAGCATCTCCCGTCGGGCCTCGATGCGCGCTGCCTGACGGAGTGTCTGGCGTGGTATATGCGCGTGCGGGACACGTTTACCCCGAGGCTGGAGCTCAATGTGTTGCATGTGCAGGCGCTGACGCGCGCGCTGCGGATCCCGGTGCGGAGCTACGGGATGCTGGATTTGGATGTGTGCGGGTTGCAGGAGTGGAAGGCGAGGGGCGGGTTTGTAGAGAGGGTGTGTTTGTGGGGAAGTACCAATACCAGTACCAGTACCAGTACCAGTACCAGTACCAGTACCAGTACCAGTACCAGTACCACTGCTCGTGCTGAAGCTGCTGGAGAAAAGGAGAACAGAGAGGGAAACGGTAAGACGCGGTTAAAAGTTAATGTGGCAAGAGAAGAAGTTAGCTTGGAGTTGAGACGGCCGCTGAGATATGTCTTCATGTTTCCGTTTGTGGCGCTGCACGGGGTTGTGGAGGAGGCGCTGAAGATGGGGATTCAGAGGGCGGAGGAGAGGGAGAGGGAGAGGGAGAGGGAGAGGGAGAGGGAAAAGGCTGGGAGAGTGGTGTTGTAGGGACAACAAGAAGAAGAAGAGAAAAGGGTGTGTGTGCATGGCGGATGAGCATGTGTCAGCAAGTTTCTCAGCCTGCAACGATGCAGAAAGGGAAAAGCCAAAACGAATGAATCAGAGCTGAGCCCTTATAATACCAGTTCGACAATTGCACATGCAAATGTGATCTAAAAGACAGCACTTCCGTTCTCATATCAAATTGTATATCGTACCCTCGATTGCACATGGCCAATATGAACACAGAAAACCGATAAGAGAAAACAGTCTTCCTCGCATTCTTATATGACAAATTCAAGCCATGCACTTATGACCCACCGAACACGACAAAAAAAAAGAGAGAGGGGGTGTCATGAGACACCGAGAGGCAAAGGGGCGAGAGACAGAGCGGAGAGAAAAGAGTCAGTTAGTCTGACACGACTCTTCTCAATCAATCCGAATGCCAATCACTCGCATTGCTCTCCCCAAATTCACTCCGATAGCGCCTAGAATTGCAAAAAGCACAACAAGTCAACACGAGAAATTCTCAAACATGCCCAGTACAGCATTCAAAAAAGGAACGACATTAAGAGGCGATGGGGCTAAGGAAATTATGAAAACAGGAAAGACTTACTCATCCCTTCCACCGCTCTCAGAGCTCTCGCCCTGCATGCCCAGTTTACTTGCGTCCAGCTTAGCTAGCCCGCTGGCGCCAAGGGTGTCACCTCCCCACTTGTTACCAGGACCGCTTTCAAGTAGCGTCTTCAGCATATCCTTGAGTTCAGCGACTTCCTTTCGGAGCTCACGGACTTCTAGGACAGCCGTGTCAAACTCGACGTTAGGGCGAGAGGCTTGGACCTTCTTGTTCCAGCCGTCGGCTTCAAAGTCGCAGCCATCAAGCACCTGTTCCCACTCCATGACTGTGTCGTCGTCTTCCTCGCCGCGACGCCTGTTTTCCTTTACGACCCAGGCTTCTTGCTGCTCAATCATGGCGGTGACGACTAGAAGAGGAGAGTAAAGGACTGCCATGACCATATCGTTGAGGTGGTCGTAGCGCTTCTGGTCCATCCACCATTCGAACGGCAGGATGAGGAAGACCATTTCAATCAGGTTGAAGGGAGCGATGAAGACGTTTTCGTCTGGCGCACGCACAAACTGCATCGTCTTTTGTGAAAAGAGAGCCATGTACTCGTCAATAGCATTGGAGGTAATGTCTTCGTAGGCCGAGTTGTACAGTGCGATGAGCACGTTGAGGAGAATGACCATGACAACAAAGGTAAAGATGTAGTAGAGGATGATGCCAAAGGGTGGCTGCTGCATGTTAGCTCCCACGAAAAGCAATACCAAGCAGATGACTTACCGAAAAGTTATCAAAGCCCTCGAATTCAGGCGACTGCATAATGGCATTGAGCATGGCCTGCATGACAAAAAACGTGTCGTCTACGAGGTGGTCGTGGGCCATGTCGAGACCAATAAAGGCCTGGAAGAAACCTATGATGACGACAAACAACAGGGCGAAGAAGATGAGCGACTCGCGCATCATGACCTTGAGCACCACCAGCATGGCGCCAAAGAAGCGGAACGTGTCGAGATACAGCAGCAGACGCATCCAAAACATGGGCGCCGTAAAGGCAAGGAAGTCGTAGCTCAGCTCGTTAAAGCGCGCGCGCCTTCGGTCGTCCTCATTTGCTATGGGGTGCGCCAAAGCGACCATGCGCAGGACAAACGAGATGGTGAGCAGGGCATAGAGGGTGCTGTTGAACATGTTCCAGAACGAGATGTAGTAGCGGCCGACCTTCCAGAACTTGTTTACTTCATCACATATGAATCCCAGCGTGAAGAGGTACAACAGCCCCTCGACGATATCCAGGTCGCCAGAAACGTTGATGGTGTTGATGGCGCCCGTGTAGAGCCCTAGGTAGATGATTGACATGGCAATCTGCACCCAGTTCTGGTACTTTGGGACACGCATGCGGTCCGGGTCGAGGTGTGCCCAGTAGCTGGTGTTTGTTTTGTTTTCATACGTGACGAACCTGCTAGGGTCCTCGTCATCCTGGACAATCCAGCCTCTCCACAGATAGTTGATGCACTTTTGGTAGCCCGAGGAGCCAATGACGGTCACGG
Source organism: Exserohilum turcica Et28A (assembly GCF_000359705.1). Lineage (NCBI taxonomy): Eukaryota > Fungi > Ascomycota > Dothideomycetes > Pleosporales > Pleosporaceae > Exserohilum > Exserohilum turcicum. The sequence continues at coordinate 57,669 of NW_007360037.1, read as the reverse complement.
CATGCAAATCGACCGCCTTCTCGACAGCATTGGTGGGCGCCGTGGCCTCGCCGTCGACGAGGGTTGAGTAGCGCTTGAGCAGCACCTCTTCAAACAGGTACTTTGTATCCTCCTCAGCCTCGATCAGGCGCTTGGCCATGATCTCTGCCGCGGCCGCGCGGACCTGGTGGAGGTCGGCGTCCCACAGCTCTGCATGGGCCTGCGTGGTGAACCACTTCTTGACCTGCAGCAGGCAGTAGACGACACAGGCATTGTGCTCCGGGGCGCCCGCGTGCCTGGCCGTGTCGAGCACGGCGTCGGTGATGATTTGGCTGTGGGCGCGCGTGACCTGGTCCAGCTCGAGCTCGCACGGAATGACGTGCTCGATCTGGTGCTTGAGGCGCAGGGCGACTACCGTGACATCCTTGGGGTCGATGGGCGGGGGCGGCATGTGGTGTTCGCGGTGCGATGTCGGTAGCACTGGCAGTCTGTCAGCTCTCTGTGTTGGCGTCGACGGGCCCGAAAGCGAGGCTTTTCGTACGCGCGCTCATCTCGTCGGGTGCCCGCTGTCTTCTCTCGTGGCCGCCGTCGGCATTGAAGAGCTCGCCCCACCGGACCATGGTTGCGGGAGTAGCTGCAGATGGTCGTCTATTCCGAGGCAGTGAGGAGAAGGTCGACGGGGACCGCGCCCTCGCCGTCGACTGTGCGCGGGGGAAGAAACAAGAATAGGCGGTAACGACGACGACAACAAAGCAGCCGAGACGATAGCAGCAAATGCCCGGGCCGGGCAGGGTTGTGCCGCCTGTTGCTTGTTGTTTGTTGGCTGCGAGAGCTCCAAAGCTGGTTTGACAACGCTGACCAGCCCACATGGCGCAGCGTCATGGCGCCCGCCTCCCGCCGTCCGTGCGCCGGCAAGCGCCTCAACACCACAGCAGCGCCTCGCGCCCGCCATCACGAGCATCATCAGTCGTCAGTCATCAATCCGACACACTGCTGCTGCTGTTGCTGCAGCCAATCTGCGGCTTGTTCTCATTCGTCTTCGTCGTCTGATCCGCGCCCCGTCGCCGAGCGGGAATACGGTTCCGCCCCCGCCCACGGCCGACTGCTATACATACATGTCGCATTCTTGGTCTCTGCATATGCTGAGCTCCCACTGTGCCGTCGACGCCTCAACGCCGGATGCCACTTTTTTGCCCGTTTTCCCGCCGTGATCATCGTTGCTCGTGCCAAATCATCTCTCGCCCGCCTAGTCCGCCTCGGCAACACCACCCTCGTCGCTCGTGCTCTCGTCCTCGTCACCGCTGACCTCCTGGTTCTCACGCTCGCGCTTCTCCATGAGCGCAGCCAGCTCCGCATCGTCATTCTCTGTGACCGCCTTGGGCGCCATCTTGACCTGGCAGTCACCGCCCGCGTTCGAAATGTTCTCCTTGATGTCGAGGATGGCCTGTTCGAGGCATGCGATACCTGCGTTCTTGTCGAGACATTGCGACGTCAGGACTAGCGTGTATGAGTAAGCATGTCTTTATTTGACGACCGTTGATGGCATACCGTAGAGAGGCGGCGACACAAGCTTGACCTTGACCTGGTTCTCGGGCGTGTTCTTGGCCTCGGCGCATCGCAGAGCAGACTTGACAGCATCGATACCCTCGTATCCGAAGCACGTAACTGCGCACATCAGTAAACATCCCCCAGCCTCATCAATGTCTTCCACATACCCTCGATATCCGAACGGACCTTGGTGGGCTGCGGTGTAAGCCTCTTGCCAATGTAGCTCTGCAGTTCCTCCTTGACAACCTCGTTGGGGAAAGTCACGTCGTTCCAGACCTCGGGGTTGGTAATGCTGAGCTTGAAGGCATCGATCGAGTGTCCGTACTTCTTGTTCAGCGGCCAGCCGATTGTCTGGTAGATCTCCTCAATGGGCGTCTGCGTCTTCTCGGCAACGTGGCGCATGATGCTGTGCACCATCTTGGACTTGTTGTACCGCTCCTCGCACTTGACGATATCCTCGGGCGACACTCGGCGCTTGGACAAATCAATGTAGCCCTTGTCCTTGTCCACACGCAGCACAACTACGACTTCGTTGCGCCCAACTCGGATCAGCTTCTGGATCGATCGAATACGTCGTCGCGACAGTTCGGATAGCAGAATCATGCCGTCAATGTTGTCTGCACGCATCCCCGTTAGTTCCATTGTCCCCGTGAACAGTAACCCTGTCATTGCTTTGGACAGTATTCGTGCTCAAAGATACCCACCGTATTCCAGCAGCTTTACGTATGCACCCATCTCGGCAATCTGCTTGACATTGACCATGACGAAGCTCTCCACCTCCGGGTACTTCTCCTCGTAAAACCGACAATTTGTGAGAGACATGGTGGGCGAATATTGCTGCTCCTATCCTCGGTGGTGTCGTGTAAAGTCGTTTGACCCTGTTGCTTGCTTGCGTGCAGAGTGGGGTTGCTCCTCGCTTGTGCCTATGTCTTGTTTCGACTTCTTCGTGTGCGGTACGGCGACAAAGATCTCGGTAGATTGTGCTTGGGTCCAAGTAGCGTCGTGTTGGCGGGTCGAGATGCGCAAAGTGGCCTGGACAGGTTGATGGTTGGGGCAAAGTGACTCAAAGATTTACCCACTGTGTGTACAGCGCCCGCCGCCGTGGGGCAAGATGCGCCATGCCGCTTTGGGCAAGGCCGCATTCCAGCGTCCCATCTTTTCTCGACTTCATGCCCAATCTGGTGGCCCATTCTGCATTACTCGTGTGCAAGTATTTCCCGGGCACACTAAGTGAACCTAGAAATGGAAAATTATGGTAAAAGAAGAACAGGCAAAAGTTAGTGTACAAACAGGTGAACCGATCACGCAGTGTTGATCAGCAAAAGCAGGGAATCATGATTTTGATTATAGAGCTGCCTGTGGGCGCTGTGATATACCGGGAACAGTGCAAATACCAATCCCCAGATAAACACTTCGACTAGAGGCTATTCTCTGTGCAGAGTAGATCAACTCGGCTCATTCCCAGCCATTTTGTCTGTCTTCACAAGCCCGGACATTTCCTGACGGTCTGACACGTTCGTATCTAGAATCCAAAAAGAGCCATGAAGAAACCACCAGCGAGTGCAGCAGCACCCACATTGGTAACATCTGCGGCGGCAGTGAAAGGCGGAGTCGAGTAGGAAGCGCTGACACTGGCGTGACCAGTTCCTGTAGGGGTTGCCGTCGTCGAGTTCTCGTAGTGAGTGTGAGAGAGGCTCAGAGTCGGTGCAGACACGATTCCAGTCGAGTTCAGGGGTACCAAGACACTGGTGGTGTGGTGGGGGCCCTTGGACGACGTGTGGGTGACAGTCTGGGTCTTGTTCATGGTGGCTGTAACCGTAGACTGCTACAAACATTAGCCAAGTACTTTGGATTGTACGACAGACAAGTACTCACAGTAGAGTTAGACTCGGGCAACGAAGTCAAAACACTCGACAACTCTGGAGCGCTAGACACTGCAGACGGCACGACGACCGTAACCGTAGTAGGAGGCGCAACCTCGGTCACAGTAGTCGTAGCGCAGTTAGTGCTCGACTTCTGTGGCAAACCCGAGACAAACGTGACCGAAGTGAGGAACTGCGTTGACGTAACAACCGACGGCGCCTCGGAAGAGAACGCGGTGCTCGAGAGAGCGACGTTGAAGAGGGCGGCAGCTGCGACGAGCATCTTGAAGATGGCCATTGTTGCTGACGACAGTGGTAGTAAGCGAGTGTGGATGGAATTGAATGTATAGGCTGCTTTGGTAGCAATTGAAGAAGTAGAAAGTAGTTGGAGAGGAGCTGGCAAACAGTAGCCGATTCGGGGGTTTATCAATGAGAGCGCGCGTTTGCTGCTGTGGGGAGTGGGACCGAGCGTTTTTGATAACGCGCAGAGAATTGTGGGCGAGTCGAATAGGCAGGAGCGTCGCGTGGTACGAGGTGAATGTGAAACCAAGATAGTAAAAACTTTGGTGCGATGCCTCTGCGCATTTCAACAATGCAGAACTCTCGTCGTGTATTAAATATATGTAGACGCCATATTGGGCCAACTTACTAGCCATGATTGAGGATCCCTATCAAACAATGCCCCTGGATATGCTGACTCCATCAGGTATTATACACCGGCATCGTCCCGTCAATACTGCAGCTCCCTATCATGGCGTGACGCTCGCCTCCAATCTGAAATCCGCGGCATTGTTTTGAACTCTCTCAATCTCGTTTTGAATCGCCAACACCCAATGGTCTCGCTCTGCACGTGACCGAGCCCTGAAGACTAGACTTCGACCCGTGCTGCCGAGCTTGGCCACTCTCTTCAACTTTGTCCTCTTTCCTTCCTTGCGATTCTGTTCACCACCGCCAGCGCCCTCTTCGGCGCGGAACCAACTCTTTGCCTTTCCGTACCAGATGACAAACGTCGTCATGACGTCTTCATCAGTTGATGTCCAACCATCCTCGAGATAGATACGTGGAAGCGCGTGGTGTCCTGGCTTGTTCGCGTCAAATGTTTGGTTCTGGTAAAGCAAATCACTCTCCGTCAGAAGACCAGAGTAAATATAACAGTCCTTGAGGTCCAGATTGGCCATGCGTTCATGATGTATGTGAGCAAGCTGTTTTCCACTCCTACTCCGTAGGACGTCCCGGAAAATGAGTAGCGTTCCAGCCGTGAGCAAAACGCTGCATCGTGTAAAGGGAGCGTGGATACGGGGCTTGCGGTAGAGCATTCCGCTCATGGTAATAGTGCGGCAACAGGCGATACCGCACATGTTGTAAAGTTCAGGTGAGGCAAAAGATTGCGTCACTTCCCACTTGCGAGCAAACTGACCAACATGCGCTTCAGTCTCTTCGTCAATCTTAAGGGCGCTGAGATTGCGGCTCCGCGTTGTTTTGTAGAGTGCAATGTCGGACGCTGTACGGTGCCTCCAGTACTTGACAAGGGCGCGGAGGTGTTGTATCCATTCTTTTCGACGTGCTTTGTTTGCCGCCTGACAGTCGGGTTAGAACTGGAAATGAACAGACATTGCGTTGATACATACCTGAAGACGGATAATGAGGCCATTTTTCATGACTAACTCCAAGGTACGATCAAGATCAAGATCACTGGTCACTCCATCATTGCTCATAGAATCGTCAACATCTTCATCAAAATCCACGTCCGAGCCTTCCTCGAGGCCGTCATCAGCAGCACTAGCTCCCAACTGGGCTTTGCGGACCTTAACCACATCAACCAGATTGATGTAACCATCACAATCAATGAGATTTTGTGCCTTGCGTCCCGCCTCATCCGCAGCATCCTCGTCATGCAATCGTCTGGACTCGGTCGTGCCTGAATGGCCCTCTGCGAGCCACTCAATTTGACCATGCTGTAGGCCATACGGGTTCACCGCCCAGCTGTCCGGTACTTTGTCTCTGACTGCTTGTGCTGTGGGTATAGCCGCGTTATCTGACGCAGGCAGTCGCGGTGGCGGTGGCGGGGTAACTTTGGTCGGACGCGAGAAGACCAAGTACTGATCATGGCTGGCAAAGTACAGTTGCTTGTGGTACATGAGGCCTAGTCGCTTGGACCGACCGCGCTGCCCAGTTAGTCTGATGAGGAAGCCTTCGACTGGGACCGGTTCGGTCAGTGTCTTGTGCTTCTTTCGGGTGATTGCACTTGTAGGGTAATGTGTCTTTGGTCGCAGCTCCAGTTCGTGGGATTTGAGCATGGCTATTGTGCCGTACATCTTCCGCTCGTTTGCCCCGTGTATCCACTCGAGCCGGTCGTAACGCTTCCAGGCAAGCCCAATGCGCTGGTCTTTGATCCACGCCGCTAGGACATCAGCCCATTCTGGTACGTCTTCCAGTTGATCCAAGCAGCGTCTGATTAGGTTCTCTGCAACGGCTTCTTCTTCTTGCATCGTCTTCAGCACAGCCGCTTCTGTGTCCTCGGCGCTGTTAACTTTGTTTTGTGATGCTTCCAGTTTTTCGAAAGGATTGACTATCTTCACATTCAGACTCATGTCGGGTATGCTGATTTGGAGCTCAGAAGCACGTTGCCAGCCGAGAATGTTCCGGAGGAAGGTATACCATTCGACAGCATTAGAGGCAGTGCGAGCCTGCATAATGAAGATCAACGTCTCGCGGGGTCTAGGCGAGGACACAACCATGGATTTGTCGAGTGGGGAGTAGAGATTGACCTTGCTAGTTTTACGACCAACTGGGATTTCATACGCAGCCTTCTTACTCGCACCTGGATTCTCGATTTCAGGAATGACCTGTTGATAAGGTTAGCAATGCCTTGGTGGAAGGATAAGGCAGCAAACGCACTCGAGTCTGATAGAATTGCAGCACAAAATCAGCGTCATCAACGCGACTGTGGCGGCATACGACCATGTACTCGCGCCATTTGTTCTTGATGCGAGACACGACTTTTTGGTTGACGTTTTCATCAAAGTCTTCCGGAACCTCTGCAGCAGCATCGACGCGAACCAGCATGCGCTCCATCTTCACGACAAGCCCGTCCTTGATTTTGTGCCGTCGCGCCCTGGTGCCTGCTCGCTGAATGGTCATTTGGGCCTTCTTGGCTTTGAGGTGGACGTGAGCGCGTCGCGAGTCTTCGGGGATGTCGAATTTGACGAGATTGCGGATACTCGATCTCTGGCGTGTCAGTTCTCCCAACGAGGCTTCGGCGTCCTGGACTTGGCCTGAGGAAGAGGATCGCATTTCGGACCTTCGCTTGACCCTCGCGAGTATGCCTTTGGCGGGTGGACTTGGATCGACATGAGCTGGAGCCTGTGACTTGTTTGTGTCAGCCTGCAGCAGAGAAGACGTAGAGTTTGCGTCTACAGAAGCAGCTCCAGTAGTAGATGTAGGGGGACCAAGGCTCTCTACATTGGATAGCGGGCGCTTGCCCAGCGACTTGGATCCTGCCTCGGGCTGGGCTGAGGGAACCTGCAAGCCACTTGGCTGCTCTGCTTGTGCAGGCTCAACATGGTCGTTGTCTGCTGTTGGCACAGAGGAGGCCGTGACGAATGTCTTGTCGCTCGACCGGCGCGTCGTCAACTGGGGCTTGGAGGGCCCGCCCTCGGCCTCTTCGTCTTCATCTTCGTCTTCCAGCTCAGAAGGCGCATCGACAAACTCGTCGTCTTCATTCTCTACCATGACATGCTCCTTCTGTTCCGAGGCACGGGGTATCTGCAGGGCAGGCGGTGTTGCTGCCGTCGCACTGGTGCCCCCATTTGCGCCACTGGCCTCAGCTGGCTGCACGCTGTCGCCTTGAGCCTCGTCGTCGTCGGCATCGAGATTCTCGGGCTGGGGGAAGCTGTGCTGGAAGAGGGCCGAGGAGCTGGGGCCCTCGAGGCCGCTCAATTGGCGCTGACGGGCCTCTCGCGGGTCCGAGGAGAAGGTGGCGGCGCGGTTCGAGTAGTTGATGCGCAGGTGGTGTTTGTACCAGTCGCGTCGGTGCTTGGTCAGCCATGAGGTCTTGCAGGGGCGTCAGTCTTGCGGGGTCCTGGCAATCGAGGGGCAACCTACGGGGATAGGGCCGATGAAGTAGCGCCTCGTCGTGAGGTGAAGGTGTTCGGGCGTGGCATGTTGCTAGTAGGTATTCTTCAGCCTGCGGGCCTGCACAGTGCTGCGGCCATGCATACCAGTCTCTGCGCAGTGTACGAGTCGGGCGACAAGTTTGCGACGTCGGGCTTGTGCCAGGAGTGGCGCTCCTGGGCGGGCATTGGGCGTCTTGTGCTGTCTCGATTGGATTCAGAGTCACGGCAGAGTGCTGGGACGAGACATGGAAACTAAACAGCATGTATTACGGAGACGAATAATAATAAATAAAGGAGATGGGAGAGCGTGTGCAGGCGGCAGCTGCTAGTTCAGAGGAGCAGGTTAGCATAGGGAGCGGCAGCCGCGAGGGCTGGGTAAAGGGTGGAGAAAGAAGAGGAGGGAGAAGAAGAAGAAGATGGCGAAGAAGAAGCAGGGTCGTGGGCGTGTGCCATCCGCATTGAGGCAACAGCTGCTGCTGGGCCATCGTCATGATCAAGACGCGCCCCCCGAGCCCACGACAACCCCTGTGTCAATCATCATTTGCACGCATCCACATGGACTGCGACACGGCCAGCCGCTAACTCCCTCTCCATCACCAGCACCAGCACCAGCACCATCACCACCACGCACGCTCGCCGGCCCTTTTGGTCTGCTACACATGGTTTGCGCAACCGCGAGAGCTTGGCTAGCGCGGCCCAGCCACTGCGCGCGGTCCGTGGCGCAGTCAGGCGTCGCCTACTCTGCGCAAAGCTCCGTGGCGGCACACTAACGAGGCACACAGTATCGCCATGCTCCTGAGCCCCTGGAATGTCATCGCCATCGCCATCGCCATCACCATCACCATCACCGTTACCATCACCGTTACCATCGCCGTCGCCATCGCCATCATCATTGCCATGGCTACACAACCAATGCTCTGCCGCCGCCATGTGCGCAGAAGCACCATGGAAGCTTCGCCCCGACGACGCATCACGCCCCGTTCCCCGCCCTCAGGTCCCACTGCGTTATTTGGGTCCGATTCACCCAAGCGAAGGCCAATCTCGCCAGACGGTGCAGTTTCACCTCTCAACCTACCCCTTAGGGCAATTCTCGCTCACATCTGTTGATTCTGGCCTCGGATGATCTGCTCGGTGGCGCTGCTCTTGCGAGGGTCTTCCTGGTCGCCTCCTTGCCAGATCCTCCTGCATCTACAGCTTCTCCACGGCCCTCCTATCTGCGCCCGCTGCACTCTTTGTCCGTGCTGCTCCTTTTCTTTGCCGCATCAGCCATGCCTTGCCTCACGCCTACGAAACGCATCCTGCAAACTGACCTTCACGCCAAAATCAAGTCCCTCTTCTTGAACCTGCACACAACATCCGTCTGGACATTGAAGCCGCAGTTGCATATCTTCCACGGCCGGTCGTGCGCCATTTCAAAGTCAAACCGCCGCAGCGTCTCTGCCGTGACTTTGTAAATCTGCGTCAAAGCGAGCTGTGCCCTGTCAATCCCCATGCGGCAGTATGGCCGCGATACTTACAGGCTTACCAACGCACGTGCGTGTCCCAGCACCCCACGCGAGGATGGCCTTATCCATCGCCCGTGTGCGTTCTTCGCTCTCCAGCCACCGCTCCGGTTCAAACTCGAGCGCGTCCGCCCCGAAAACACCAATGTCATGCTGAACAACGGCCGGATTCACCCCAGCCGTGTAGCCTGCTGGGATATATTTGCCACACAGCCTGAGACCTTCGCTGGGCGCATACCGCGGCATGGACACTGAAAATGCAGGAAAGAATCGCTCTGCTTCCTTGACTACCGCTGTCAGGTACGGGAGCGTGGATGCTTGGCTGTACTGCACAGGTGACCAAAGTAGCCCATTCTCAAACGCCGCATCCACTTCCGCGCGGGCTTTCTGAAGCTTTTCAGGATGCTTCATCAAGAAATACATGATGGAACGCATGTTTATTGATGTGCTGTCGGCACCGGCCATGCTGTAGGTCATTAGTTCAACGCACCAGAACTTTGTTCGGAGACTTACATCCCCACCCACATGTCCGACGCAATCTCCTTGTGCGAGTAGTTTACCTTTTCCCCCTTTTCTTGCACAATAGCCAGCAGCTGAGAGACCACATCTGGTCTTTTTCCTGTTGCATCGCGTCTTCTTTCAGTCGCCATCTTTGTCTCTTCGATTGCCGTCTTTTTGATGTTCTCGACCGCTAACACAGCCTTGAGCAGCTTCGGGATACAGACAGTGACAAGAAGCAGCAGAGGACGCGCATAGTACGGCGTGACAGTCAACAGATTGAGAAAGGGCATTGCGAGATGGACAGCATGGATGTAGCCATTGTAGTCGATGCTATCACGCACAAAGCCAAACGCCTGGCCAAAGAATGCAACACCAATGTTATCAAATGAGTACCTACACACGCATCAAATTAGCACAGCACGAATGTCGTTCCAACCCACGCAACAACTCACATTTCCAACCAAAGTCCAAAATCAAAAGCCTCGCTACGATCCGCAAAGCCTCCCAGTCTCTCCATGAAAAGCTCCAGCGTCTCATCCAGCGCAGCTTCATTCTTCGAAATACTTGAAAATGAATACACGCCCCCGACTATCCTTCTGTACGCTGCATGCGCCTGCTCGTTGGTCTGTGTAAACAAATCGGGCTGGCTGCTCAGACCCCGCGGCCGCCACGGAACATACCAGTCTGTTTTCTGCAGCGGCTTTTGCACGCGATAGATGAGTGGGATAGCGCTGGGATCCGCAACGGTGACTTCGTCTGGTGCGATGCGCACTATGGGGCCGTAGCGTGCATGCAGTGTGCGAGTAGCGGTGTCAATGTCACCAGCGTGGTGGTGGTACATGAGCCATGTCCGGGATATGCACGGCCAGAGGGGTCCGGGGACTTCCGACAGCGGGTGCAAAGTTAGTGTGTAGGCGGACCAGATGGCGATGTATATCGCAAGGGAAATGGGCAGGTATAGCACGATGATGGAGCGGAGGTCTAGCGTGAGGATGTCTGATAGAATGGCCATACTGCCTGACATCTGCGGTCAGGCGGGGAATGAAGGTAAGAAAAGGAAAAAAGCAATGGATAATAGCAATGACGGGGTAATTGCTTTTTTTGCGGGTACTTGGCCAGACGGCACAAGCGAAGGCAACGAAGGATGTCATTCTGAATCCTTCTAGCTAAAGACCTTCTGCTTCTGCTTCCTGGAGGAGCAGCTTATTCCCCCGCAACACTCCTGATCCTTCGAGCACAAGCCATTGCATAAAGCTACTCACAGCCCTCGAACAGACCCAAGATGTCGCAGTGTAGACATGGCAAATGCGGAGAGCATGTCGTGTAACTTCACTATGGTCCTACTTATAGTGATTCTAGTATCAGTCATACTTACCTCATGCCTCCCCGCTTCAAGTAACACACCCACCCCCCCAACCAGAAACAGTGATACAGCCTGCTAGGTACGCCATGGCAAATTCTCTAATGAAATCACTGCACAATATAAATTATGGACCGCTTTTCATGATACATACGACCATAGGTACTAGAAACCAATATCTCTCGTTCGCTCGGTAATATTTAAGCTGGTAACCGGCAGATTAGTAGTCAGGTGGATGACCACTGGCGAATCCCTGCTGTTGTATGTTATTTCCTTTTTTTTTGCTCCTTGGGTCTCATTTTTTTGGTGGTGGTGGTGCACCCATGACTTGCAGTGAGGCGTTGGTGAGTGGCAGTACTTTCTTATCTCCACTCAATATACAGCCATGCAGGAGCACTGATGACCTAACTAGCCCCACCACAAAGTGCGCGCGACCACAAAGTGCGCGCGCGGCCTCACCAAAACTACCTTAAAAACGAGGCTATAGAGCCACACCAAATAGATATTATCACGAT
>NW_007360037.1:39427-45599 GCF_000359705.1 Exserohilum turcica Et28A | reverse complement strand
TTTCAATAGCCTTCTCCTCCCTCTCCTTCTGCCTCATTAGACTTACTGCAAGCCTCGCCTGACGCCTCTGCTCCTTCTCCCTCGCCCTAACCTGCCTTGTCTCCTCACGCTGTCTTCTCGTATCAGCCTTTTGGAGTTGCAGTTGCTCCTCCTCCTCCTCCTGGAGTTGTAGGCGATCGCGCGCCTCCTTCACCTTCCTTAGAGACCAGAATACAGCTCCACCATGATACTCCTCAGCCTCCTGTAGGGGTAGAGGCTTACCTCGTTTCCTACGTGTTCTCTCATTAACTAGAGCCTCTCTCAGCTTCCTTACTTTATCCTTGAGGAGACTGTTTTGAACCAAACTCGAGTAAAGGACCTAGCTAAGCTTTTTGGCCTGCCTATCGCCCTAATTAGCGACTACCTGACGCAGCAGACGCTCCATCTTCCTCTAATTAGAGGCACTAAGAGCTGAGGAGTCACTATCCGTCGCAGGATCAGGTACAGTAAAGCGCTGAAGGATAACTTTTGGGTTAAGAGGCGAGATCCCTATAGCCTTAAAGGCGTTTAGGATCGTCGTTTCCTTAAAGGAGGCCTGCTAGGCAGCCTAGAAGAGAGGTAAGAAATCCCTCTTACTTATTAAAGTAAGGCCTTGGCTCCTATCCATAAAGGTAGAAACTTTGTTTAAGTACGCTGTTAAGAGAGGCTTAAACATGCTAACGTTAAGAGGCTGCAGCGTGTGGGTTAAGTGAGGAGGATATACTGCGAGGAGGATCTTATGCTTATCACAATACTTAATAAAATCCATTATAACGTGAGATCCATGGCCGTCAAGGACGAGTAATCAATAGGAGGATTAAGCCTTCGCCTTCGTACTACGATCAAACACCTGCTGCAGCCACGCGAGGCCTATCTCATTGTTCGTCTATCCAGAAGGTGATGAAGATATTCGAATTTGGTGGATGTCTGGATCAAGGGCCTGCAGCCAGGTGTCCTGTATCGATCCTGAGGCTGATTGATATATGAGGGCAGGCTTAAGGCAAGATCCATCTGCGCAGATACAGGCTAACAGCGTTATCCACTAGCGTGAGCCATCCTGTATCGTAGTCCTCCTCCTTATGCCCTCGTACGAGGCCTTACTAAAGATCCTCCTTGAACGACTTACAATACCAAGCATGAAGCCCTTCTTATCTATATTGTAGATATGACGCGCCTTGACGTGATATTAATTAATTTTATCGCGTAGGAGGCTAAAGTAGAGGTTATATTTGCTTCTTAAATCTGCTTTATAGCGACAGTTATTAAGGCCTTTTGCCCACCTTAAGGTAAGTTAATCAGGATAGCGCTAGACAAAGCGACTAGCCTAGTGTACTCCAACCTCAGTCTTGGCGATCTGTAAGGCAAAATTGCGTATCATTGGCTAAGTAGGTGGTAAGCCTCTATCTGTTAGTCGATTGATATAGGCGATTAGGGCCTGCTCCTGCTGTGGGTAGAGGAGCTGCCGTTTTTGGCCACCTATCGCGCGTGAGGCGTGTAGGCCTTGGTGTCTTTGGGTAAGCGTAGATTAAACAACACTATATTTTTTTGCAATATCTGTATACGAAAAAGGCTCATTAGGTCCTAAGGCATTAATAGCTGCAAGCGCAGCCTTAATATTAGCTATAGTGGTGGGGATACGACGCGTTGAGGTTGAGGTGGTTGTAAGGCGCGCGCGCACTTTGTGGTCGCGCGCACTTTGTGGTGGGGCTAGTTAGCAATCGGAAGCAGGTAGCCGCACATAATCATAATATGATTTACAAGACGTACCCTTCCGCTTTCTCTACGTTAGAGAAAGTCGGTGGCTGCTTATGGTGGATTTGTAACCTGGATTTGTGCAGATTACGTTGATATAGAAGGTTCATCGAGTGGGTATCTGGCTTTGCTTGCATTGCATTGCTCGTGACGTCATGACGCGCCAAGCGTCTAGGTAGCTAACTGAGTTCCCAAACATGTCTCCCATGCAGCCTATTTCCTACAGACGACTCATCATTGCTCGTGCAATCGAACGCTCAGAGAATTTCGACAAAATAAAACAAGAGACGGGAGTCGGGCTCCGTGAAGAAACCTTTTGTGATCTCCCTCGTATACAGGCTATTGGGGTCCTCCTGATACGCAACTTGAATACTAACAGATATGTTGGCTTCGGCAGCTGCCTCCTGGAAAATGTCTCTCAAGGTTGCTGCCGAATGAATATAACGCTCCACATGGACGCCAGCGGGAACCAAGGGCGGCGGCACAGGAACTGAATGGCCTTGTAGACCACCCGCAAGCAAGCCGGCTAGCCAGCTTCCTTGGCCACGCGCCAACTGGAACATGAGCTTGATTACTTGCTTCTGCTTGTCCCAGTCAAACGAATGCAGCACCTGGGCGGAAGCGACAATATCCCAGGACCCTTTTGACATGTTGAGCATGCTACTTTTATCCACAGCGAAGAGATCTGCTGGGTGAAAGCACGACTTTGTGATCGAATAATCCCGGAACAGCTCGTAGCCGACACTCAGGAATTGGGGATATTTGTCGATACCCAGCAGCTGCGTGGGTTTTGCACCGTCGTGGATCAACTTGCGAATGTCTTGACCAAGACAGGTGCCCAGATCTATCAGCGTTGGTGGAGCCCCGCTTGTAGCAGATGTGAGCCGCTCGACGATGCGGTTGTACATTGGATGTTCGGCCAGTCCAAGGACGAGGAACCAGAACTCGCCAATCGTGCCGATCGGGAGTGCTTCAAAGGCTGCATCGCGCTGTTTTCGTTAGGGAAGCGTCTCCAAAGGCTGAAGGACAACTTACGACTCGGTAGATGTGCTCTTCCTGGTGATACCGCGAAACACCAGCGTACTCTTCCAACAAGACCCTCATGGTCTCATTCAGCTTGGAACCGATTTCTGGAGTATACCATGGCAGCTTCTTCAGTTCGTCGACATTGCGAAACTCTTTGGAGCCCGACTCGAGAAGATCGTTTGCCTGGCATGCCGTGTTTCGTTCAAGCGCCATGAGTTCCAGCTTCCAGACAAAAGCGCAACTCGCGACCCAGGCAATGGAAACGGCTATCCAGAATACTGGATGGTCCTTTAGAGATTGGAGAATATCGTAACTTGGGGCCTCCATGAAGAGCAGTGCAAATGCTGAGATGAAAGGTTGGAAGGAGAGGTTGCACCAGGGTTGGGCAGCGATGGATTGCCATCACACGCAGTATATGTCATCTTTCGCCCGTGTGACATGGACAGTCGTCGTCTTACAGTGCGCCTCTGCAGTCTCGCAATACTGATCAGCACGTGCTATTCTGAGGGGTAGGCAGACTGGACGTGGGGGCCAAAAGACCCCCTCAACGCACCAATGGAATATTTTAGGACTGAAATGATACGACTATTTTCCGACTTTGCGTCGGGCTTAATTCTATTCGCCTGCACCGCATGCAAAGACGGCGCTTGGAGTTTGCCCCAGCCCGCACACTCTTCAGCCGTTCCCCACTGTCCAAAAGGTCACACGCAGACTGCCCAAATGGGGAGGTATCATGGTAAGTAAGGATTCTGCCTGCGCTAAAAGGCGTACGTGGCTGAGCATGCAGAAAACCGCCCCCAAAATAAATACGTTCCCACGCCTGCAGCCTTGCTCCGGCGACTGCGGCAAATCAAGCGGTGGCTTTCGGCTATGTCGCCCGCTTAAGCAACTGGATCGCCAAGTACGCCTCGCACATGAACAGGGACACGAGATAAATTATACATGGTAGATACATGGTATGCTGGCCTCGATTCAGCCCAGCGCCCGTCGCCGTCGAATGCGAAAGGGTGTCTGGACTGCAGGCTTGCTGACGCCTGTACCAAAGTGACTCCACTTGACCGGTATCTCACGTTCGGGGTTGCAGAGTTCAATATCAAACAGCGTCACCAGCGCTGCCGTCACAATCAACGTCTCCGCCTTGGCCAATTTGCGTCCAGGACACATTTGCGCCCCGCCCCCAAACGGGATCCATATGCCGTCCAGCCCCTTTGTGGAGAATTGCTGCGGGGCGGTAGCCGTGCATTCAAAAGGCATTGGACCTGCTGAATGCTGCCTTTGTGGATCGACAGAGGATGCATTTTCAGGCTTCCCGCGCGCCGGACCGCTGGAGGGATCATTTGGCGTTTTGAGAAAACGCTCCGGTGTAAAGACGCTCAGAGGAGCTGCAGATGCACCATCCTTGTGCCAGAGCGCTGCGTCCATGTGCGGCACGGACGAGCAGGTCATGGCGACCGTCCTGGCAGGGATCGCCCATCCATTTATATCCATACTGTGGCTGTCGACAAACCTGGTAATGAATATGTGGGTGCGGAGCCTAAGCATCTCCGCAAAGCACGCCTGGAGGTACGGCTGTGCAAGCAGTGTGGGTAGGTCGCCATGGAGCGGTGCAGGTTCAACGGCAGCCTGGCTGTGGGCAGCGCCTCTTGCAATCAAGCATTCAGCCCTCACGCGCCTCAGCCGCTCCCGAGAGCGGAACATCTCGACATTCAGCCAGTAAACGGCGGATATGGTATTGGAATTGGACCTGAGGGTGGTCAGCAAAGCACGGCTTCGGTGTGGCGGCGCCAACGTCATGATCGAACGGGGTATACAACTTACGCCCATATCAAGCCCAGATCAGATGCAGCGATTGCCTGCATCGACCAGCCGTCTACCTCGAGCAAGTCCATCTTCGCCTGCATGGATGCTGAGGCACCTGCAGATGCGCCGTTATTAGCACACGGCTGCCGCAAGGACAGGGTCCTCCACCGTACTAGACTGTCGAGCAACTTGTCTCGCAGCGAATAAGCTTGGGGAAATAGCCACGATGGGACGCCTTTTGTGATTGCCGGCACCCAGCTGTCAAAGCGCCAGAAGTCGCGCACAAAATCCCGGTCGACCGTGTCGATGAGTGCCGGCCCGCATATGGCTTCAATGGCCGCGGGCGTGACGTGAGTGGTGAGAAATTCGAATAGATCCGGCATCTCCACCCACTCGTCACCCACCGCCAGGCCACACAGCCGCTTATCAAAAGCACCCTGGAACCGCTCAATCAGCCCATTCAGCTCGGGCCCTTGGAGCATGTCCATGAACAGTTTCCGGTCTCGGTAGCAGATGCGGTTGTGCGGTGCGATGCTCGACCCCGGCCTGGGCGTGGCCGAGTACCCGGAATCGTCTTGCTCAAACAGCCTAGCCGCACTCTTGGGCATGCCGAACAGCTGGCTGGCGATGAAGTTTTGTGCATGTGCAGGGTTGGTATCCGACGCTGCTTTTAGCAGCCGGCGTACATTGTCCACGCCCTGGATCAGGAAGGGATCCATACCAGGCAGGCGAAGGCGAACGGGATATCTAGACTTGTTGTCAACACAAACGGCGATTTTTCCGGGACTCTGTAATGGCAATCATACGTACCTCAAGTTTTTCAACAGCACAAACGGCTCCGTCATGAAATACAAACTGTGGCCCAGCCCGGGAATCGCATATGGCAGCCATGGAGGAGCCAACTTTGCCGTGCTGCCACTGCTACTGTTCTTGCGTGCAACCCGAACCACATGTACAATATAATACGCAAAATAATGTGCTAGCAGCAGCGACACAAACCCCGTGCAAAGCGCGAGAAAATGCATTTTTCCTTGTTCTTGGAAGCAGAAGCAGAAGAAGAAGAAAAAAATAAATGAATAAATAAATACGGGGGAGATATTATGGAGTGGAGATTCCAAAAAAAAACTGCGATGGGGAGTTTGTCCCTTTTTTATATCATGCCGTACTGTACCCCCACATACACAAGTAGCGCTCTACAGACTAAACATAGATAATTAGCCCTGTCTGCCTGCCCTGTCTGCTACTGGATGTAGGTATGGGCACAGCACAGCACAGCACTGCACTGCACAGTGTAGGCAGCGAGTCTGTAAAAAAAAAAGAGGCGCGGGTGAGCAAATGTGCTGTAGTGTGCTGTATGCTATCTTTACGTCAGAAACAAGCCAGTTGCCTGTTTCTCACATCTCACTTCTTACTCACACCCATACACACACCCACACCCACACCCACACCCACACCCACACATACATACCCATACCCATACCCATACCCCGTTACCCATAGCCCGGTATTGGCCCCCCACCACACTTTTTCCTCCCACACACCCCTCCCCCACTCCCCGAACTTGGACTTGGATTTG
>NW_007360037.1:29835-39193 GCF_000359705.1 Exserohilum turcica Et28A | reverse complement strand
TGTGCATGTGCAGGGTTGGTATCCGACGCTGCTTTTAGCAGCCGGCGTACATTGTCCACGCCCTGGATCAGGAAGGGATCCATACCAGGCAGGCGAAGGCGAACGGGATATCTAGACTTGTTGTCAACACAAACGGCGATTTTTCCGGGACTCTGTAATGGCAATCATACGTACCTCAAGTTTTTCAACAGCACAAACGGCTCCGTCATGAAATACAAACTGTGGCCCAGCCCGGGAATCGCATATGGCAGCCATGGAGGAGCCAACTTTGCCGTGCTGCCACTGCTACTGTTCTTGCGTGCAACCCGAACCACATGTACAATATAATACGCAAAATAATGTGCTAGCAGCAGCGACACAAACCCCGTGCAAAGCGCGAGAAAATGCATTTTTCCTTGTTCTTGGAAGCAGAAGCAGAAGAAGAAGAAAAAAATAAATGAATAAATAAATACGGGGGAGATATTATGGAGTGGAGATTCCAAAAAAAAACTGCGATGGGGAGTTTGTCCCTTTTTTATATCATGCCGTACTGTACCCCCACATACACAAGTAGCGCTCTACAGACTAAACATAGATAATTAGCCCTGTCTGCCTGCCCTGTCTGCTACTGGATGTAGGTATGGGCACAGCACAGCACAGCACTGCACTGCACAGTGTAGGCAGCGAGTCTGTAAAAAAAAAAGAGGCGCGGGTGAGCAAATGTGCTGTAGTGTGCTGTATGCTATCTTTACGTCAGAAACAAGCCAGTTGCCTGTTTCTCACATCTCACTTCTTACTCACACCCATACACACACCCACACCCACACCCACACCCACACCCACACATACATACCCATACCCATACCCATACCCCGTTACCCATAGCCCGGTATTGGCCCCCCACCACACTTTTTCCTCCCACACACCCCTCCCCCACTCCCCGAACTTGGACTTGGATTTGCCCCCGTTACACTCATTCCGGGGGTGGATTCAAAACTAACCCCCCCCCCCTCCGCTTTGTTAGTGTATTTTGCTGGCCTCGTATGAGAAATGTTGCTCGTGTGGTGCGAGAAAGGGGTGACTGGTTGGTTGGTTGGTTGGTTGGCTGGCGTGATATACCGGGCCCTTTTTTTTGCTCTCTTTCTCTCTTTCTGTTTGAGGGATATGGGGGCTGAGAAGATGGATTGGATGGATGGATGTGATTTGATTGATTGATTGATTGATTGATCGGGTTGTACATGCGAGGAGGAGAAAAAGTGGGTATGAGCACATATCACAGGTTTAGTACGTATTCAAGTACGGGGAGAATATGATTGGTATATATATATATATATATATTCTTTTAAAAAAAGAGGATTTGGATACTTGGATGCCTGCCTGGTGGTATGATGATGACGGTGACGGTGGTGATGTTTTGAATTCTGCGGATATAAAAGTACATGATACTGGGGTTTAACTTTATTTTTAGGCTCAGCCTGGAGTATGCTGGGGAAGTTGGCAGAGTAGCAGTAGCAGTAGGAGTTGTGCTAAAGCTCATTCAGCCCTGTTTAGCCGCAGCCTGTACTTTGGGCAACGACCACTCGAGCGCCTTTTCCCAGCCCTGGCGATTGGAAAACGAGGGCTTGTAGCCGAGACGCGCCTTGATCTTGTCAATGCAAATGGTGCGCTCCATGGTGGTGAGGCGGACGACCCAGGGCGTCAGCACGGGCTGCTTGCGGCCGAGCGAGAAGATCCAGTAGAGCCATGAACCTGTGAAAGCAATGGCCTTCATGAGCCAGATGGGGATTTGCTTGACCTGCTTGTCCTTGACCGGCTTTCCCATGATGTCGGCAACTAGGCGCGAGAGGCTCCAGAAGGGAATGTGCTCGTCGTTGGTCACGAAGAAGGCTTCGCCTTCGACTTTCTTGTCGGCGGGCAGTGGTGCAGAGGCGCTGGCTTCGAGGAGCGCCTTCACGAGCAGCAGCTGTGCGTTTGTGCAGTTCTCCACGTAGCACGTGTCGTAGAGGTATGGCTCGTTGCCGACACGGATGTTGGCGTGGCCGGTAAAAGCCTGCTTGGTCATGTTGGTCGTCATGGATTCATCGCCAGACCCGTAGAGGGCTGCGGGCCGCACGACCGCCGTCAGCATTCCGTTTTCGCGGTTGGCCTCGAGAACCGTCTTTTCAGCGAGTGCTTTGGTGTGCGAGTAGAATTCCGGCTGGTCGGGATAGAAGAGAACCGGCAGGTCTTCGGTGGCTTCGACCAGGGGCTGGCGTTGGTTGTGTACGACCGACGAACTCGATGTGTACACGAGTGCGTGCACAGTGCCGACCTCTTTGGCACAGTCGACAATGTTCTTGGTTCCAATGACATTGACCTTTTCCAGCAGCGAGTGGTCGATTTCGAAAGGGTTGGGCGAAATTGTGTGGAGCACAACCTGCGGCTTGACTTCCTGGAAGACCTTGGCTATCTCATCGCGCTTGGTAATGTTGGCAGTGTAGTATGTGGCATTTGGGTCTCGATTGCGCTCAGTGTTGACATCGACGACAGCGACCTTGGTATTCGGGGTCGCGCGAGCAAACTCGCGGACAAGGTGGTGCCCAAGAAAGCCGCAGCCACCGAAGATGAGAACTGGGCCCTCGAGGTTGCTGTTGCTCATAATGAAGGCGATGGAGGGCGATTGATGATGTAGCTCTGTGTACAGTGGTGGGGTGGTTGTGGAGTTTGTGGGATCGAAAGCAAGGGTTTGTTGGTGAGCGGAGAAGCGACCTTTTAGCAAACGCGAGCAGCAATGCGGCGAAGGTGAAGAGAAAGGGATACCGCTACATGGAGAGTCTGAAGCAAAGCGAGAGTGTTTGTTGATGCCGAATCACAGCAAATCGTACGATGGTGTGGCGCGGTTCAGTAGCCCCTTTCACACGCATCGCCTCCAGGCAACACTACCTACACTAGGTGCTCCCTTACCCGAAACCACAATTGTTACGTATCCCAACCCAAAGTTACATTGAAGCCGACGACGCCTGGCACCCATGGAGCGGACATGTACGTAGAGCAGAGAGAGGCGTGGACGGAAGCAGATAGCGCATCCTTCGCGTGTGTCGATGCACATGTGCATGGGAAAATAGAAGGTTGGTGGGGGGGTGTTGCTCGAAGCGCCGCGGAGGGACGCCAATGTGCGTGGCGCAGACACAGCAGATACAGGCTAAATGCATGCAACAATATCCGCGATAAGCTACTCGCAACCGCATCCTGGCCGACAAGTGGGTTGCATGCTCTCTGCTGCCGTGCAACATTGGTTACCGACACGCTGTTTGATAGTGCTGTCGTGGGGCGGGGCTCAACGCCAATGTTCAAGGCATGTTGCCTGCCATTGGCCTTGTGGGGGCCGCCTTGCCCCCCGGAAGCTGACAAGCGCATGTCGAGTGCTAAGTAAGCCGCAGTGGTAGCAAGGTTGCCAGACTAGACGGCAGCGTGTCGTTGATGGAATCTGCCTCGATGGACGGGCATTGTTCGTAATCGAGCTGCCGCGTGTCCCCAAGCCTGCACATGACCGAGGCTGTGGCAGCCGGGGTGGCAGTCGAGTCTTTGTGCTCCATGGCCACGATGTAGCTGGCTGTTTTGCTTCTCATGTCTGAGTAGTTGATGTTGGATGCCAGACAAGATCAAGACAGACTTAACAGACCCAGCAATGTTGGCACATGGTCACATGACAACTCGGACTATAGCGCTCGTAAATATGCTCAATTTACATCTACATGGCGCCATTCAAAGCCAACTCCAGCGCAACTGGTATCGCAAATATCTACCGACTGTGTACGGAGTCAGGCTTCCTGGGTTCCACGTAGCCTTCAGTCGCTGTGACAAACTGCAGCGGAACGACTTCGGGTTTCCGTATCTCGTCGTGTGGTCCCTCGTATATGACTGACAGCGAGTCTTTCGATGGTGTCCTCTGCCCGCTGCTGACTAGTCGTGTCCGAAGACTCGACAGTCCGCTTCTGCTGCGCTTGACAAAAGCGGGCGCGAAGACAAGACACGGCGCGATGATGACCGTATTGATCTCAACAATCGTCATCTCCGACGTCAGGACAGCAGCCCAGAAATGATCTGACTCGTTCAAGTTTCTGATTGACCACCCCATCCGCACTACACTGACAATACACGCCCTGTTTGCTATTAGTTTCGCTTGAGATGAAAGCCTAGGGTGTTGACTCACACAAGACCGACTCCAAAGACAGCAGCAACTCCCAGCTTCCTCTGAAAATTCATGTTGAGCTTGTACACTTGCTGGAGCGGAATGGCCAGAATGTAAAAGTCGAGTAAGACATTGACGGCTGCCTGGATCACAACGACTTTGTTGACTGCTTGGCAGAAACTGTTTGTCACGGCGGAGATACCCATGCACAGCATAGCCTGCGCAATCTCATGGCCCATGAATGCCGCAGACGAGAAAAGGGTAAAGAAGATGCCGAACCAAATGAGATGGCGAGTAAAGTCGACGACGTGGAAGAATCGAAAGTAAAGTAGCAAGACCGACAGTTTGGCAAAGCAAATGGCGATGATGTACAGCGCGGATAGCTGGTTGAGCCTCTACGAAACGTTAGATACCAATGGATAGACTGTGCAAGAGACAAGTACCAAAAGATTTGGGCGCGTCAACGTCACTGCGCGGATATCCCACAAGTGCTTGCCGTAGCCAATGTCGAGATCTGGTCCATTAGCACAAGTCGTAGCAGGACAACGCGGCTGTTACTTACCGGAGATCATAAGTCCGCTATGAGCAGCCGATGCGAGCGTCGCAATAATACACATGACTGTCTGATATCAGCAACAATACCACCAATACGAATCTTGCAGTCTTACTGCCATCCCAGCCCACCACGTCCTTCGCACTCCGGCGTGCGACAAAACGCACCACCACTGCCACGGCTGTCGCGCTCAGAAACACGGCATTCATGACGATCAGCTCGGTGTCTCGGGAATCCGGGTTGACGAAATTCGACTTTTGGCCCGGAGGCGGTGGAAGCGCAGGCAAGTTCCATATTTCGCCTGGCATGCCTCCAGGGCCCGTTGGGAGAGGAATTGCTGGAGTCGTTGCCGCCATGGTGTCTTGCGTAGCTGGCTCTGCAACAGTGGCAAGTCACTTATCGTTATATCCCGTCACGACTGAGATTGCGCCTAATGTCGACTTCGGTGACCGAAGGATGCACCTGCACACTTCAGCCTTGCCACGCGATAATTGCTCTGCCCATTGGCAAGGCGTCCAATCACTCGTACCAATCGTCGTGCTTTGCGCCGTGATCCCAGTCGGGAAATCCTGCACATGGCATCCATTCAAATTGAACGCATATGCCGACACGGCGAACAGCTGCAATAGCGGAGCTGCCGTCGGCCCACTGTCGCTGCACGTAAGCCACCTGCCCCGGTCTTGCGCCCCCCGAGCGATACCAATGCCTCTCCGCATTTACTTCCCCATTGGACCCTAGACGGCCGGCTTCTATTTTCATCTGCTTTTACTCTCTTCCCTGATTGCCCACTCACTAACTCTTTGCGGCTCGACCCGTACGTCTCGTGTACTACCGAGCACAACACTGCCATGCCATGTCCCCCCGCTTCTCCAACCTAGCCAGATGGTCATTTTACGTGCATAAATCGAAGCGGGTTTTGGAGGTTGGCGCCTGAAAGCGAGATGAGGAAGCAGTGAAATAGAGAGTTGAAAGATACAAGAGTCACAAGGTCATGGACTGCAGCAACACTCGGCGGGCCGTGGACGCCAGCAGGCTCGGCCCGCACTGGTGTACTCGTGCTCGTCGCGTGCTCGCACTGACGCTTTGGCGCACACGCTTCTATCACGTGCTGCCGAGGATGCCCGTGTCTGGTGCGCAGCACAAAAATGTTATCTCGCATTTTGAGCATTAAATCCTGCATTAGTTGCAAGAGTAGAAGCAAAGGCTACTTGGAGTAGATACACCATGTAGGGTCACGTGAGCCAGATACACGTGCCAAAAAAAACAAAAAACATACAACAGCAGGGATTCGCCAGTGGTCTCCCACCTGACTAATAATCTGCCGCACAAAGATTTCTACGTATGGGGAGCGAAACGGGACCCGGTAATCTACTTTGGCTATGGTCGTATATACTGGGTATAGGCGTTTCATACACCATCTTTAGACATGACATTCGGGAAACAGCAATTTTGCGACGTGCAGATAGACTGGTAAACGGGTTTCCACATTGGGATCTCGTTCTACTTACAATATCCCTGTCAATCCCCATCCAAATCTGACGATCCATAGCTTGTTATATAGCTCTAGAGTAGCTGTATAACTTACAATCATACAGTTTTTCTTTAAATTCACAATAGAGCTATTATATTAGTTCGGAGCTCTACATAGAGACCTACGTGTTCTAGACGTAAGTAGGCTGACAACCTCTTGAATGTTACAGCTATAGAACAAGTTAACATACGGTACTGGTAGACCTATTATGATTATGATTTTCTGTTTTTCCGCGAAAGATGAGGGGTATGACTTCGTAGACCTATTGTGGGGCTATAAAATGAGTCATGGACAATCTGATTTGGATGGGAATTGACGGAAATAACGGAGAAAATAGATTGCGATGTGGAAACCTAGTAGTTTACCACACTTGGCTGTAAGCAACTACAGCCTTAGCATTTCTGAATACTAAGCCCTCTGGAAATTTTCATTCTCAGTCAAATTGTTGCTAGATCCGACGGCCTGAACAGGCGCCACCCTTAAGGGGTTGCGCAGCGATTCAGTTACATTTCTAGGACATTAGAAACATATTCTTCTACCTACTTCCCCTTTAACGTGGTTCATAAGCGAGTCGGCCACTTTGTACCGGCGCGTCGACGTTAACACTATAACGCGTTATGTCTTAACTACATAATTATTTGTTAATCTAACGTGGTTCATAAGCGAGCGGACACCCCAAGCGAGCGGACACCTCCCCACCAGCGCGTCGACGTTCATATTACAACGCGTTATGTCTTAACTACATTAGATTTAACAAACTTTTTCTAAAGCTAATATCTAACTTGCTATTTCTAATATTAATTCCTAACGTATAAAGAGTGTTAAACGTGCTACTAAGATCTATAGCGTCCCTTAAATAACTTTATTTTACTAACGCGCTAGAAGACACTCTTAACGCGACTATAAACTAAATTTAAAGCGCTTAAATAAGCTAGAAGAGGAGGCTATTATTAGGCGTATTCTTAAAGAGTCTACGCGAGGATTTGCGCCTACAAAGGCTAAGGTTTAAGCCATAGCTAATAAACTATTAAAAGAGCGTGGTAGCAACCCTGTTAGCAAGAACTAGGTTAACAACTTTATTAGGCAGACTACTAAGCTCTATACGCGCTAGAGCTGTCCCTATAATCACTAGCGAGCCACCTACAAAGACCTAGTGGCTATCTAGCGCTAGTTTAACTTAGTCTTGGCAGCAAAGTAGAAGTAGGGTATTATAGACAACAATATCTATAACTTTAACAAAACTAGCTTTATAATAAGCAAGATTTTATTATAGTTATTAATTATAGGCTTAAAAAGATATAGGAAAAAGAAGCAGATATAGCTAGGCAACTATAAGTAGGTTACTATAATCTAAGGCGTGGGCGCATTAGGTCGCTAGATACCACCCTTTGTTGTTTTTGCGGGTAAGGTGCTTATTAACGTCTAGTTTAAGAATTTGCCTACTAACTAGGTTCTTAAAGTTAGTCCTAATAGCTAGACGAATAATTAGCTTAGTCTTGCCTAGTTAGAGCACTTTAATACTTATATAAAGAGGCATACTATAAGTAGGTATTAACTACTTATTATTAACAGCTATAAGAGCTACTGCTCTATTAATTTTCAAGATCTTTGCAAGGAGAAGAATATTATTCTTCTCTACATACCTCCACACTCGTCTTACCTATTGCAGCCCCTTAACGTCGCCTGCTTCTCGCTATTGAAGCGCAAGTATAGTGACGCTGTTTTAGGCTTAGCACGCAACTGCACCTACTATATTAGCAAGGAAACCTTCCTACTAGCCTTTAAGGCTGCTTTTAAGCAGTCTATTATAAAGGAGAATATCTAAGCTAGCTTTAGAGGTGCTGGTTTAGTCCTACACGACCTACAGGCTGTGCTATCTAAGCTTAATGTAGTAGTGCAGACACCTTGTTAATTACCACAACAGGTAGCTGCCTAGCAGGCGCAGACACCACGCAACGCGCGCGAAGTTAAGTCTTAAATTAGTCTTATTTAAGAGAGCGTAAGAAAACGCTATAGATCTTCTACTAATTTACTTACTAAGTAGATCGCGTAGCTAAGTAAGGGGGCCTAGCAAATAGTACATAAAATAACGCTTATAATAGAGGAAATAGGTACGCTTTAAGCGGCTCTTAACAAGTTAAATAAGCGTAAAAGCCGCAAGCGGCGATACGTATAGATAGAAGAGACTCTTACTATAGGCAAAGTACAAAAAGTATTAGCTAAATAGGCAGGTAGCAGTTATAGTAATAGTAAGAGTGCGTTAAAGAGGGTGCGAGGAGAGCGGCGGTGCGGGCGTTGCAAGCAGACTAGACACAACGCTCGTACCTGCGTAGTTAAGATAGATAGTGCAAGTAATAATAGCAATTCTAATAATTAATTTAGTATATTGCAATAGTTTATTAACTATAATAAAAGGCTGTAATAACGTATTAAAGTTAACGCGCTAGTGGGGAGGTGTCCGCTCGCTTGGGGTGTCCGCTCGCTTATGAACCACGTTATTCTAAATCTAATCTTTAACTTGCTTTTTTTTAACGTCTAATCGCAACGTGTTTAAAGCTAAAGACGTGCTACTTCTATTTATAACGTGCCTTAAACTACTCTCTAAGACTAACGCGCTAGAAAGCGCTTTTAACGCGACTGCGAACTAAATTTAAAGCGCCTAAATAAGCTAGAAGAGGAGGTTTGTAACTGTAAGAGGCTACGCCTAAAGTGTGTGTGTGATCGAGTATATCTATACGACTACCTAGACTTCAAGAAGCTTGAAGTCTTGTTACTGCCTTTTTGGCTATGGATGGCGTAAGTAGTCGTACGCTCGGCCCGTTGGGCCCGCCCATTACAGTAACGATGTTACAACTTCGCCAAGTATTGAGCCAATCCCAGAGCCGGATCGGAGGAAGTACCTGCCGCCCTTCATCAGCCATTCGCCCGAGGTCGGATCCGAATTCGGACCCGACTAGGATAGGTATATATTGAGACACTCCCTGTAGCTAGCTCTGTAGACTTTTGATATCCTTTCGTACAAGGCCTATAGGTGGCTTGTTGAATCTAGGCTCTTTGTGATCCCACGCACTCCCATATGCCTCTGAGTGATCCTACGACCGAAACAGATCCGACCTGCCTTACC
>NW_007360037.1:11285-21627 GCF_000359705.1 Exserohilum turcica Et28A | reverse complement strand
TAATCCTTCGCTGTCGCTTCTTGCTAGAGCTTCTCTAACTCGTTCTGCTCTAACGCTTCTTTGTCTAGTTCTCTAGGAGGTAGTTAGCCTAGTTCTTCTTTAGCTAGGGCAATAGCCTCTTCTTCCCGCTGTTGGCTTCGTGTTTTCGTGGCCATTACTAAAATGGCTTCTTCTAGTTTCTCTTTTAGTTCTTCTTCTGCTATCTCCTAATAGGAGTTTGTTGGCTTAAATATTTGCACGAAACGCTTCTGCAAGCGCTCGTCTTCTGCCCCTACAGGCAGGTCTTGTTCTCTTCTCAAGAGCGCGTCGGCTCTTACATTCTGCTTGCCTGGCTGATACAGCAGCTCTAGGTTGTACCTACCAAGTAGAAGCGACTATCTCACCTGGCGCTTGTTTAGCATGCGAGGTTTCATAAAGTACTCTAAGTTCTTGTGATCTGTAATTACCTTAAACTTCTTAACTAAACGCAGCTTAGAATTCTATTTCTTAAGGCATTGTACTACTGCGAGCAACTCCTTATTGTGGATCTTGTAGTTGCACTTGTGCGCGCTATTCTTCCGCGAGAAGAACGCGCAAGGCCGTAAGACTCCATCATCGTCGTACTGTGATAGCACCCCGCCCACCGCGTAGCCGCTCGAATCGCACTCGAGCACTGTCTCCCGATCTGGGTCGAACGCCGCCAGCGTGGGCTCTGTAACGAAGATCTCCTTTAGCTTCTTAAAGGCTGACTGCTCTTTAGATCCCTATTAGAAGGGGACGTTACCTATAAGCCTAGTAAGGGGTGCGGCTAGCTACGCAAAGTTCTTAATGAACCTTTAGTAGAAGTTCGCGAACCCTAGGAACGATCTTACTCCCTTTACTATCTTCAGTGCCTCCCACTCGCGGATTGCGGCTACCTTGGCTAGATCCATGCTTATCCCTTTACCTGCTTCGATAATGAACCTAAGGTACTTAGTTATCTTGACTTTAAACTCGCACTTCTTAATGTCCACCTATAGCCCTGCGGCTTGCAGCTTGCTAAGCACTTTTCAGACGTGCTCTTGGTGCTAGCACAGATCGCCATCGGTGTAGATTAGTACGTCGTCTAGGTATGCTAAGCAGAAGTCATCTAGGTGTTCTCTTAAGGTCTAGTTAATGTATCGTTGAAAAGTACTTAGGGAGTTCGCTATGCCAAAGGGGGTAACTAGCCACTCAAACAGTCCAAATCTTGTTTAGAAGGCTGTCTTCCACTTATTGCCTAGTGCGACACAGATCTTGTAGAAGGCTGCGATAACGTCCAACTTTGTGAACTATTTGGCCTTGCTTAAGCCGTTAAGTGTCTCTTAGATGAGAGGTAGCAGGTACTAGTCCTTCTTAGTAATTGCGTTTAGAGCTTGATAATCGATGCACAGTCAGAGCCCTCCTCTAGGTTTCTTGGCGAATAATACTAGCGCTGCGGCTGGCGAGCTGCTTACGCGGATGAATCCCTTTTTAAGAAGCGATATAAGTTCCTTTCTAAGGACTAGGAGCTCTCCGCGCGACATGCTATAGAGAGGTCCTCACGGTGGCTGAGCATCCTTTAGCTCTAGCTCGATCTTGTGGTCCACCCCTGGCCCTCAGTGCGGTGGAAGCTTCTCTACTTACTTCGGGTTAAAGAGCTTATAGAACTCCTAGTACTGTGTTAGTAGCAGCGCTCGTACATCTACAGGCTTCTTTAGTTGTAGCGCTTTGTCGATGTCTACAATCGACGTGGCGAAGATCTAAACGCTATTTAGAGCGTTCTTATGCCTACGAACTAAGGCCACAAACGCTGCGGCGTTAACTTAGCTAACTCCTCCTTATAGGCGTTCTTTAGTTAACCTCACTTAAATGCCCTTTAAGTAGATAAAAATACTCTTCTTAGTAGGAGATACTAATACGTCCTAGTGGTCCATCTATCCCCTGCTAAGGTACACGTCCTTACTAGAGGACAAGTCTATTACGTATGCATAAGCAGTCTCTTTGTACCTATGCATCTTGAACGAGAATTAGGCAACTTCGCTAATCTCTAATAGCTTGCCATTCACTCCCTTAATTATCTAAGAGGGGATCTGAAAGCGCTCTAGATGGTGGCAGTAAGCGAATCTCTTGCTAATTAGTGCATAGCATAGGCATCTGCAGTCTATAAGCGCGACAGCGTTTGCTACGTTGTTCACGATAAGATCTACAGTAATTGGTAGGGGACGTATATGCTTCTGCTAAAACTGATTCCATTCGCTACGTATCTGCCGATCCATCTTCAGAGGCTCTAGGCCGAGACTCTGGCCCAGAGCTACTCTTTTTCCGAGTCGCTACTCGACACCTGATCGACTTCCTCCTGCGGCTTATATCCAACGTTGCTTGGCGCGGGCCTTGCCTTCTTGACCTAGGTGGCGTTTTGACAGTATTTCGCGATATGACCTAGCTCTCCACAGCAATAGCAGTTAGGTGGAGGTCGTCGTGGCTTGCCTCTAGCTTCTCGCGCCTAATTAACCTTTAAAGGCTCCTAGTCTATAACGTCTAGACTAGCTTTGTGTTAAGCGGTTGTCGTAGTAGGGCGATCTACCACCCAGGAGCTCGTTTCGCGCAGTTTAACGAGACCTACCTAGTAGAGGTTGTTGGACGTTCTTACTGCCTTATTGACTAGCTGCTTGTACGATAGATTCTTATTAATTGTAGCAAGAGCCTCCTGCAGCTTAGTGTGAAGGCCCTTTAAGAACATACTCTTCTTAGCTGCTTCGCCGAACTGCTCGCCTGACTGAATCTTAAGATGGTTAAACTTCATGTGATAGTCTCTTACTAAGAGCTTGCCTTGTTTAAGAGTTAAAAGGCGATCAAGTGCTTTGGACTTCTAGTGTGGGTCGTTAAACTGCTGGTCCATAAAGCTCTAGAGGTCTTCAATGTGGCGTTTACTCTGGTTCTATATTGCCTAGGGTAGAAGTACATCCACTGCCTTGCCCGTACACCTACTAACCACGTACTCGATCTAAGCGAGGCTTAAAGTTCCTTCGTACTCGTGCTAGAGCTTAGCTTAAGTCTTGTATTTAAACGCTACGTACTTTGTTTAATCTCTATTAAATAGTTCTAGGTGCGGGAACTTGTTCCTGCGCGCAGCTGGCTTGGCGATTGCGGCTGCTGCTAGGGGAGGCGTGAAGGCTCTATGGGACGACTCTAAACGCCCCTCAGCTTGGTTACGCTCGAGTGCCACGAGCCGTTCCGTTAGCACCTGGTTCTGGGCTGTTAACCGATTCATCAGCTCCATCATCTGGGCCATGGCATCCTAGTTGGCCTTCGGCGAGCCTCCTTGCCTTGGTGAGCCCTTTCCTCCCACGACGGCCGATCGTTTAGCGACCGCTTTAATTGTTGGCCTAATTGCTGCCTCCTTCTATCCGTCCTCTCTAAGCATTTGTGTAATTTCGCGCAGGATCTCTTCATCTAATACTCCTGCCTGGTTCTTAGCAGCAGCGTACGCCGCCAGCTCTTCCACATTCAAGTTTGGAACGTTAATCTCCATTGCCTAATTCGTTTTAGACATCTCGTTCTTTGCCTGCTAATATGCAGGGCTTCTAGTCGCTCTTCAATCCGCTCGCGCAGTCCTTGACTGCGGCCTACTCCTCGTTAGTGAGGACTAGTAGGGCTTACCTTCGGCCGTACTTCTCTTCTAGCTGGTTCTAAACAGCGTTTAGCTGCTATCGTGTCGCGTCCTTAGGAAGACTCGCGTCTTGCCGTCTCGCTCGTGGGATCTTGTCTCTAATTAAGAGTAATCGCACGGCCTGCACCCCGTCCAATAGAGGATTAACAGGACTTCTTACTACAACGTCTGCTTCTAGCTAACTGTACGCTAGGCCTAAGTGGCCTTTAGGTAGTTTATCACGCGACGTTGCGCCTACAGCTCGGCTTTCTAAGACACAGTAGGACTTCCTAGACAGGTCCTAGGCGACTAAATCGCCTACTGTCTCTCACGGCTGAACTTCCTGCGAAGCTCTGCCCTAGGTGTACTGTCTTGCAATAGTCTACCTTCTCGCTGCACTAAAGGCCTTTCGTACCTATTGCAGCACTAACTCTGTGTTACTAGCTTACACTAACAACACGCTCTAAAACTTAGTTAGAAGATAGTCTACCTAAGGCTTATGTCTAATTAGGATTAAATACAAAATATAAGGGGCTGCGCTCTAGGGAGCAATTGCGAGGTATACAAGAGGTTGTATTCAATAGAGAGCTATAGAGTCTACTTGCGTGGTGTTTATTTACTTGTCAGAGAAAGGTTGCACCAAGTGTCTAAGCGCGTCGTCTAGGCGCCGCTCAGGCCTCGCACAGATGCCGGGTTGCAGAGTAAGACCTGGCGTCTGCTGCTTGACCGAGATTCCATCAAGGAGCTATCCAAAGGGCGTTCAGCCCGTTACAAACCTTAACGCGACAACTAAACTACTAACTACTCTAAAGTCGCTAGATTTCCTAGACATAAGCAACTACGTGCTATTAACTAGCTTAGCTCTAGGCACTGCCCTAGTAAGACTATCTAATCTATCTATAATAGGACAGCGCGCCTATAAGAAGGATCTTAAATTTTATAAGCTTAGCTTAGAGTAGTATAAAGCTAAATACGTTAAGTACAAAACTAAAACGTTAAACCTATAGCAGATTATATTACTTATCTAATTAACTATTACTTTACACTTATAGCGCATATGCTACTTACTAGATAAGCTAATCTACAACTAGATTAAGAAGCTAAAAGCCTATGTTAGCGTCACTAACGCGATTAAACGCGAACAAGCGCGTTAGCAATACTACAACGCTCTTAAGCTACTAAGATTAGTAGGCAACTAGGATACCTAGCTTGCTAAATATAACTAGGCAATTATGTAACGGGCTAGGTAGCCCGCTACAGTACAGATAGCGGTGGCTATCTTATGTATCAACTACGCAACGATATCAGCAGCTCTGATATCTTGTGCCAGCCTTTTTGGCGCGGTGGGCGCGTTGTAGTTGCGTGCGCAGTCTAATAGGACTCGACCCGTTATAAATTACTAAAGCGAAGACACTTAAAGTGCCTAATATTACTTAGTTTTAAGCAGTAGCTATAGACTTTCTAGCTATAGTAAATAACATCGCGCCTATCTAGGTAGTAATTTTCTAATCACAAGGTCTAAATCCCACAGCGACTAATTAACTAAATAATTAATTAAATAAGCAAAAGCTAAATAGGTACGCTTAAATAGATATAATAAGACGTTTCTAGGAGTATATAATGCTAAATCACCCTACCACGCAAAGAAACTATAAAAGAGCATTTATAGCTGCTAATCTATCTATATATCTTTCTACAAATAGGAAAGCTAACTAGCGCGGAGATAGGGACGCCTAATCTATAGAAATAGGGAACTTACATACTAGATTATAAAAACGGGGTAGACCTTAAGATTAACATATAGCTAGTAACAAGTATAATTAAGCTAATTAGGTAAATTATTAAGCTCTAGGCTTATACTTCTAAAGGAGAAGAGGCAAAAGCAGAATCCTGCACGCCTATTAGATAACGTATTCCATCACCGAGCGGGCCACATCACCGAGTGTGCCACTTTTTCTTGGCATCACGAACTTCATGTACGAAAACTTAGATTACTCTACACTAGCTATAGATGCTTTGTACAACTTACTTGTATCTAAAAGAGAATCTTCTTCTACATCTTTCTAGCACGTACGAGAGTTATGGCCTGTCCTCCCACAGGTTCTACAGTGCCGTTAACCTAGTAGGGCCCTTTCTTGACTACCCTTACCACGTGCCTTCTTTGATGTCGTACGACCAGCAGAACTACTTTCAGCTACCTGCGATGCCCCTGCACCAAAGTCTAGTGTCCCACCTGTCTGAATTCGCTTTCTTTTGCGCCCTCGGCGCTTTGTTACTGCTGCTAATTGCTCTTCAAGCTCTCTTACGCGGGCCTTTATAAGCACATTCTCATGTAGCATCTCCTCAGCCCCTTTAATAAGCTTTAAAAAGCCTTCTTATGTAGTAGTTAGCGATCGTACGAAAGACTCTCTTACAAGCTTTAATTATAACCTAAATTCATGCGAATTACTTAGTGTTCTTAACGTCTAGGGTATTTCTAGCTAAGCTTCTTGTAGTGGAGTATAAAGGCGTACGTTAAGGCGATCAATAACTCTCTGCGCGTCAATAGGGACTAGCCCTGCTGCCTTAAAGGCCTTCTTGTAGTTATTAGACGTAAACACGTTAAAAAACGCGTCTTGAAAGGCTGGAAGGAAGCGCTCCTTATTAATATGCTAGACATAGTGGCGTGCTAAGTCTCGTACGCGTTGAGAGTACTTCTGCTTAAGAGGCAAAAAGCAGACAACGTTAAGTGGCTGAAGTATGTGCGATAAATGAGCAGGCATACAGAGGGTAAGGATCTTTGGTACGAGGCAGTAATCCTTAAATTCTTAGTTAAGGTGGCTCTTATGGCCGTTAAGGATAAGTAGCCTGTATAACCCTACCTAACGCGTCTTTATATGCTCGTCAAAGTGCTTTAACCACGCGAGACTAAGCTCATTGTTCGTCCAGCCGTTCTCTGATACTGAAAGCTTCTAGTTGTACGGTATATCCGCTTCTTCGTACTATGCAGAGATGTGGACGCGTCCCTTGTAGATAATAAATAGCGGGGTAGCGTATCCCGCAGCGCAGATGCTCTGGATGACTGTAACCCACTCGCGATTGCCTGGCTGCGTGAGAGTAGGCCTCGTACGACGCTCTGCGCCTGTGACTACCTTCATTGAGCCAATTACGCCTATCTGAAAGCTAGTTTCATCAAAGTTATGGATGTCGTCTGAATGAACTCCATACTTCTTAACCGTCTCTCGTACGAGCTTGAACTACGCGTTAATAATCTCTAGATCCTCTTGTTAAGTTCTCTAACGATCCTTTACTTAACTAAAGGCTGTTCTAAGCTCGTCTGTATGAGTAACGAACCGCTCTGCCCAGCATTTGCCTAAAGGCTCGCCATCTCGTTCGCGTAGTAGTTTCTCCGCCATATCTGCTACTTCACATAGACGGGGGGCAAATCCTCGCGAGTCTAGGTTAAGAATATATCGTACGATAGTTTGCTCTTCAGACTTAGTTAGCTTCTAGCAATTTGGCTATGTTGTAGGTCGAAAGGTGATTCCTTAAAGCCGCCGAGAGATCTGCTAATAATAGACGTTGTAGGCTGCTGCAGCGCGTCGAATGCTCTTAAACTAGCCTGTACGATAGGCCTGAACAGCTAGAGTAAGCCTACCTTCTTGCTAAGTTAATATCGCGTTCTGTTGTTGGGGCATTATCTTTCGTACGTGAAGTTCGTGATGCCAAGAAAAAGTGGCACACTCGGTGATGTGGCCCGCTCGGTGATAGAATACGTTAGCTAAATCACCTACTAATCTACTAAGAAGCGCGAGCGCGTATTAAAATAATACTAGCTTTTGCCTAGCGTGTAACATAAGGGACAATCTTCGTAACTGCTTTTATGTCTATCTAGAGAAGGCTCTAGAGTGGTGGATACCTAACCTACAGACAGCTAAAACTGTAAAGCTCTAAAGAGATCACAATCTAGAGTTCTAGAGCCTCCTAAGAGCCTAAAGTTAGCTAAGGACTTAGACTCTAAGAACTAAGCAATCCTATACACCTACTCTAGAGATTTAAGAAGACTAACTAGATAGGAGATAGATAGCTACGATCAAGGCTATGTTCGCGGCCGTATCCGTGTTAGATCGAATGGAGTATCCACTGCGTAACTCCTTTATCTTTGACTTAGGATCCACCTGCTACATCACTAATAATCTAAGCTAAATGTTTAATTACTGTCCGCCTCTTAATAGAGACTTCATATAGGCAGGAAATAGTTAGATCTAAATTAAAGGATATAGATTAGTGATCCTAAGCCTCACACACAAAGATTAAGTAGAAAGACTTGTGCTCTACAACACTGCTCTCTGCCCAGATATCCTGTGCAATATCGTCTCGTTTAGAGTACTAAGAAGGCAAGGAATCTAGTAGGATAACTAATTAGATCTTACAGCAATTAAGCGATTGGATAGATTAACCATCTACGAGCTAGTAGAGATGTATGGTTAGTAGGTACTTAAGTTTTAGCTAACTAGATTAATAGATAGAGTAGCTCTACACGCCTACTCACGCACGACCTAACAGCACTAGCAAGCCTAATAGGCGCCTGCTCTCCTCTAGCACAAGAGACTAGGACACCTAGGGCCAGCAGCGATCGAGCACCTAGTCTAGCAATCTTAGGGGGTGCGAGTTAAGGGGATAACAATAGTGCAGTGCGACGCGTGTGGACGAGCGAAAATCTAGCAATAGATTAGTCGTGCTCTACAAATCAACAATTAAGGACTAGGAGAAAGGCTATTAATTAATTTCTATAGCTATAAGAAACAATTCTATAAAAAGGAGTAATTATATTTATTAATTATAGACAATTGTTTAAAGTATTAGTGGGATTTCTACCTTATAGATCACCGCACAGCTAAATTAATTATCTAAGTCCTCTTAAACTACATTATGTTTCTCTAAAATTAATATAATATTACCCTCAAGGTAATTAAAACTAACAATAAGATCACTATAGTTAAGCTAGAAGTTAAGCGTTGGCTTAGATTAAACGGCATTACTGTTAAGCCTTTAGCACCAGACACTGAAGCCTAAAATAGTAGAGCTAAACGCTTAGGGGGTGTGAACAAAGAGAAAGCTTGTGCAATAAGACTAGACGCTAATCTCCTATAGGAACTATGGCTAGAAATCACTTAAGCAGCTATACACCTATACAATTAAACGCTAAATTACAGCAATTGGTAGAAAACGCTATACAAAGTATTCTTCACAAGCGTATTTTGATTAAATAGAGCAATGTTACGACCAGCCTCAGAATGTGGAGAACATTTCGCCGTTAGATTTGTTTTACAGGTAATCTAAGAGACAGCAGGAATG
This sequence comes from Exserohilum turcica Et28A, assembly GCF_000359705.1. Lineage (NCBI taxonomy): Eukaryota > Fungi > Ascomycota > Dothideomycetes > Pleosporales > Pleosporaceae > Exserohilum > Exserohilum turcicum. The sequence goes on along the minus strand of NW_007360037.1, from coordinate 12,662 downwards.
CAGCAAGAAAAGGAATCACGTGACGAGTTCTACAGATCCTACTTAGCCTTAGCATGCTTCATGCACTAGGACTCACTAGGACCACGTGACTAGTCCTACCGATCCCCGTAGTCCTACAACCCCTCGTTACTACTAGGACACTAGGACTACACAAGTATATAGCATTAGGCATTAAGCCCTTATAGCTTAATGTGTTCAACTTAAGTTTTAAGTACAAGTACAATACAGAGAGTTATTCTACTTACTTAAAGTAACTGTCCTCTTACACACTGCCGCTCTATCTGCGAAAACTAACCAACAAGAAGATCAATACCAGAAGTCTTATATTACTTCCACTTGATCTATACTCTTAACAAGCAACTAGTAGAGTAGCTAGTAGAGCGGCTACGTTAATTAAGAAACTAAACCTAGCCTATCTCAAAGCCTATAGGTGCAAAGCTTTCGCAATAACTAACGACACCTATAGAGGCAAATTAAGGCTCTAAAGGCTTAATCCTAAAGCTTAGATTGGCTACTTTGTTAGGTACCAATTATCTAATATCTATTAGATTTAGATCCTATCTATGGCTAAAGTTATTAGCATAAGAGACGTTATTTTTAATAAAAGCTTAATCTTTGATAGGAAAGTCGAAGATCTAACTAGCCCCACCACAAAGTGCGCGCGACCACAAAGTGCGCGCGACCACAAAGTGCGCGCGCGCCTTACAACCACCTCAACCTCAACGCGTCGTATCCCCACCACTATGGCTAATATTAAGGCTGCGCTTGCAGCTATTCATGCCCTAGGACCTAATAAGCCTTTTTTGTATACAGATATTGCAAAAAAATATAGTATTATTTAATCTACGCTTACCCAAAGACACCAAGGCCTACACGCCTCACGCGCGATAGGTGGCCAAAAACGGCAGCTCCTCTACCCACAGCAGGAGCAGGCCCTAATCGCCTATATCAATCGACTAATAGATAGAGGCTTACCACCTACTCAGCTAATGATACGCAATTTTGCCTCACAGATCGCCAAGACTGAGGTTGGAGTACACTGGGCTAGTCGCTTCGTCTAGCGCTATCCTGATCAACTTACCTCAAGGTGGGCAAAAGGCCTTGATAACTGTCGCCACAAAGCAGATTCAAGAAGCAAATACAACCTCTACTTTAGCCTCCTACGCGATAAAATTAATCAATATCACGTCAAGGCGCGTCATATCTACAATATGGATGAGAAGGGCTTCATGCTTGGTATCGTAAGTCGTTCAAGGAGGATCTTTAGTAAGGCCTCGTACGAGGGCATAAGGAGGAGGACTACGATACAGGATGGCTCACGCCAGTGGATAACGCTGTTAGCCTGTATCTGCGCAGATGGATCTTGCCTTGAGCCTG
>NW_007360037.1:2587-9034 GCF_000359705.1 Exserohilum turcica Et28A | reverse complement strand
CCTTTCCACTTTACCTCGTAGTATAGCTTATGCCCTCTCCCACGACGGCGTACCTCCTCTGCTACAATTTCTTCTACTTCCCATTCATCTTCTCCATCTACCTGCAGCGGCTGTGGCTAATAGTCGTCCTGAACCTGGTTTGGGAGCGGATTGTTGCTAGCAAGTTTCAACCTATCGACATGGAAAACAGGGTGTGGGCCTGGGGGCGTGTCTAGTTGGACTAAGTGGCTATCAATTACCTTAACCACTGTGTACTTAGCGTTCTTCTAGTCGAGCTTCTTAGAGCTTCGCCCTGTGCTGTACTGCTAATTGAGCTTCAGCCATACCTTGTCGCCTACTCGGTAGCTCTGCGCTTCTCTCCGAGTCTTGTTCGCCTGTCTCTCTTGTTCTTGTTAAGCAACTGCTATGCCTGCTTAGGCTAGTTCTACGGCTTGTTGTAGCTTAACTGCGATCTCTGCTGCCTTCTGCTCATCTAAAAGCTGTTTAGCTAGTTTCTACTATTGCCTTTTATTGTCTAGCTCTAGCTATAGTAGCTCTACTTCGTGCCTATGCTGTAAGAAGAACGGTGACATTCTAGTCGACGTTGCGTTTCTACTATTGATCGCGATCTGGGCCATTAGGCAGAGCTATGCCTAGTTATTCTGAGCCTAGTTCGTGAACGTTTAGATGTAGGTCTCCTAGACGCTATTCATCCTTTCTGTTGCACTATCTGTCTATAGGTGGTAGGCTGTCGATAGTCTTTGTTTAATCTTCAGAAGCTCGCATAGTCTTGTCTATAGTGCACTTACAAACTAGCTGCCTCTATTAGAGGTAATAGCGTCTAGTAGCTAGTAATATGCGACTACACATTCGATAAACTTTCGAACGACGGTTTCTGTCTTTGTATCTAGGAGCGGTACGAAAATCGCACCCTTACTAAGCCAATTAGTAATTACTATTAAGCTAGTCATGCCCTCACTCTTTAGTAGCCCTTTGACGAAATCCATAGAGATCTCCTTCTAGATCTAGGTGGGTATTAGTAGTGGTTTTAGAAGGCCTTGCGTGCCCTCTCTCTAGGACTTGCTCCGTCCACAAGCGTCGCAGTTTCTAACATATCTCCAGATTAAGTTGGTCATGCCTGGCCAGAAGTAGTCCCTTGCGAGTATCTTGTACGTTAGCTCGCGTCCTAGGTGGCTAGTGACTAATAAGTCGTGTGCGCCGCTAATGATTGCCGTTCGCAATTCGTCGTTGTCTAGCACCTACTTGCGCCCTTAGTAAAACAGGACTCCGCCGTCCGCTAAGCAGTCTTCAATTAAGCACTTTAGGCCTAAGTTCGCAGGGAAACGTTGTTCTTGGTCCTCTACGGCCTTCTTCGCTCCCTAGTAGACCTAATCCTTCGCTGTCGCTTCTTGCTAGAGCTTCTCTAACTCGTTCTGCTCTAACGCTTCTTTGTCTGGTTCTCTAGGAGGTAGTTAGCCTAGTTCTTCTTCAGCTAGGGCAACAGCCTCTTCTTCCTACTGTTAGCTTCGTGTTTTCGTGGCTATTACTAAAATAGCTTCTTCTAGTTCCTCTTTTAGTTCTTCTTCTACTATCTCTTAATAGAAGTTTGTTAGCTTAAATATTTGCACGAAACGCTTTTGCAAGCGCTCGTCTTCTACCCCTGCAAGCAGGTCTTGTTCTCTTCTTAAGAGCGCGTCGGCTCTTACATTCTGCTTGCCTGGCTGATACAGCAGCTCTAGGTTGTACCTACCAAGTAGAAGCGACTATCTCACCTGGCGCTTGTTTAGCATGCGAGGTTTCATAAAGTACTCTAAGTTCTTGTAATCTATAATTACCTTAAACTTCTTAACTAAACGCAGCTTAGAATTCTATTTCTTAAGGCATTGTACTACTACGAGCAACTCCTTGTTGTGGATCTCGTAGTTGCACTCGTGCGCGCTATTCTTCCACAAGAAGAACGCGCAAGGCCGTAAGACTCTATCATCGTTGTACTGTGATAGCACCCCGCCCACCGCGTAGCCGCTCGAATCGCACTCAAGCACTGTCTCCCGATCTGGGTCGAACGCCGCCAGCGTGGGCTCTGTAACGAAGATCTCCTTTAGCTTCTCAAAGGCTGACTGCTCTTCAGATCCCTATTAGAAGGGGACGTCACCTGTAAGCCTAGTAAGGGGTGCGGCTAGCTGCGCAAAGTTCTTAATGAACCTTTAGTAGAAGTTCGCGAACCCTAGGAACGATCTTACTCCCTTTACTATCTTCAGTGCCTCCCACTCGCGGATTGCGGCTACCTTGGCTAGATCTATGCTTATCCCTTTACCTGCTTTAATAATGAACCTAAGGTACTTAGTTGTCTTAACTTTAAACTCGCACTTCTTGATGTCTACCTATAGCCCTATAGCTTGCAGCTTGCTAAGCACTTTTCAGACGTGCTCTTGGTGCTAGCGCAGATCGCCATTGGTGTAGATTAGTACGTCGTCCAGGTATGCTGAGCAGAAGTCATCTAAGTGTTCTCTTAAGGTCTAGTTAATGTATTATTGAAAAGTACTTAGGGAGTTCGCTATGCTAAAGGGGGTAACTAGCCACTTAAATAGTCTAAATCTTGTTTAGAAGGCTGTCTTCCACTTATCGCCTAGTGCGACACAGATCTTGTAGAAGGCTGCAATAACGTCTAACTTTGTGAACTATTTAGCCTTGCTTAAGCTGTTAAGTGTCTCTTAGATGAGGGGTAGCGGGTACTAGTCCTTCTTAGTAATTGCGTTCAGAGCTTGATGATCGATGCATAGTCGGAGCCCTCCTCTAGGTTTCTTGGTGAACAATACTAGCGCTGCGGCTAGCGAGCTGCTTACGCGGATGAATCCCTTCTTAAGAAGCAATATAAGTTCCTTTCTAAGGACTAGGAGCTCTCTGCGCGACATGCTATAGAGGGGTCCCTATAGTAGCTAAGCATCCTTTAGCTCTAGCTTAATCTTGTGGTCCACCCCTGGCCCTTAGTGCGGTGGAAGCTTCTCTGCTTGCTTTGGGTTAAAGAGCTTATAGAACTCCTAGTACTATATTAGTAGCAGCGCTCGTACATCTACAGGCTTCTTTAGTTGTAGCGCCTTATCAATGTCTACAATCAACGCGGCGAAGATCTGAACGCTATTTAGAGCGTTCTTATGCCTACAAACTAAGGCCGCAAACGCTATAGCGTTAACTTAGCTAACTCCTTCTTGTAGGCGTCCTTTAGTTAACCTTACTTAAATGCCTTTTAAGTAGATAAAAATACTCTTCTTAGTAGGAGATACTAATACGTCCTAGTGGTCCATCTATCCCCTGCTAAGGTACACGTCCTTACTAGAGGACAAGTCTATCACGTATGCATAAGCAGTCTCTTTGTACCTATACATCTTGAACGAGAATTAGGCAACCTTGCTAATCTCTAATAGCTTGCCGTTTACTCCCTTAATTATCTAAGAGGGGATCTAAAAGCGCTCTAGATAGTGGCGGTAAGCGAATCTCTTGCTAATTAGTGCATAGCATAGGCATCCGCAGTCAATAAGCGCGACAGCGTTTACCACGTTGTTCATAATAAGATCTACGGTAATTGGTGGAGGACGCATATGCTTCTACTAAAACTAATTCCATTCGCTACGTATCTGCTAATCTATCTTTAGAGGCTCTAGACCAAGACTCTAGTCTAGAGCTACTCTTTTTCCAACTCGCTACTCGGCACCTAATCGACTTCCTCCTGCGGCTTATGTCCAACGTTGCTTGGCGCGGGCCTTGCCTTCTTGACCTAGGTGGCGTTTTGACAGTATTTCGCGATATGACCTAGCTCTCCGCAGCGATAGCAGTTAGGTGGAGGTCGTCGTGGCTTGCCTCTAGCTTTTTGCGCCTAATTAACCTTCGAAGGCTCCTAGTCTATAACGTCTAGACTAGCTTCGTGTTAAGCGGTTGTTGTAGTAGGGCGATCTACCACCTAGGAGCTCGTTGCGCGCAGTTTAACGAGACCTACCTAGTAGAGGTTGTCAGACGTTCTTACTGCCTTATTGACTAGCTGCTCGTACAATAGATTCTTATTAATCGTAGCAAGAGCCTCCTGCAGCTTAGTGTGAAGGCCCTTTAAGAACATACTCTTCTTAGCTGCTTCGCCGAACTGCTCGCCTGACTAAATCTTAAGACAGTTAAACTCTATGTAATAGTCTCTTACTAAGAGCTTGCCTTATTTAAGAGTTAAAAGGCGATTAAGTGCTTTGGACTTCTAGTGTAGGTCGTTAAACTGCTGGTCTATAAAGCTCTAGAGGTCTTCAATGTGGCGTTTACTCTGGTTCTGTATTGCCTAGGGTAGAAGTACATCCGCTGCCTTGCCCGTACACCTACTAACCACGTACTTAATCTAAGCGAGGCTTAAAGTTCCTTTGTACTTATGCTAGAGCTTAGCTTAAGTCTTATATTTAAACGCTACGTACTTTGTTTAATCTCTGTTAAATAGTTCTAGGTGCGGGAACTTGTTCCTGCGCGCAGCTGGCTTAGCGATTGCGGCTGCTGCTAGGGGGGGCGTGAAGGCTCTATAGGACGACTCTGAACGCCCCTTAGCTTGGTTACGCTCAAGTGCCACGAGCCGTTCCGTTAGCACCTGGTTCTGGGCTGTTAACCGATTCATTAGCTCCATCATCTGGGCCATGGCATCCTAGTTGGCCTTCGGCGAGCCTCCTTGCCTTGGTGAGCCCTTTCCTCCCACGACGGCCGATCGTTTAGCGACCGCTTCAATTGTTGGCCTAATTGCTGCCTCTTTCTATCCGTCCTCTCTAAGCATTTGTGTAATTTCGCGCAGGATCTCTTCATCTAATACTCCTGCCTAGTTCTTAGCAGCAGCGTACGCCGCTAGCTCTTCTACATTCAAGTTTAGAACGTTAATCTCTATTGCCTAATTCGTTTTGGACGTCTCGTTCTTTGCCTGCTAATATACAGGGCTTCCAGTCGCTCTTCGATCCGCTCGCGCAGTCCTAGACTGCGGCCTACTCCTCGTTAGTGAGGACTAGTAGGGCTTACCCTTAGCTGTCCTTGTTACTAGCCAGAATCTAAACAGCGTTCTGTCGCTGTTGTGTCGCGTCCTTAGGAAGACTCGCGTCTTGCTGTCTCGCTCGTGGGATCTTGTCTTCTATTAAGAGTAATCGCACGGCCTGCACCTCGTCCAATAGAGGATTAACAGGACTTCTTACTACAACGTCCGCTTCTAGCTAACTGTACACTAGGCCCAAGTGTCCTTTAGGTAGTTTATTACGCGACGTTGTGCCTACAGCTTAGCTTTCTAAGACACAATAGGACTTCCTAGACATGTCTTAGGCGACTAATTCGCCTACTATCTCTCACAGCTAAACTTCCTGCGAAGCTCTACCCTAGGTATACTATCTTGCAACAGTCTACCTTCTCGCTACACTAAAGGCCTTTTATACCTATTGCAGCACTAACTCTGTGTTACTAGCTTACACTAACAACACGCTCTAAAACTTAGTTAGAAGACAGTCCGCCTAAGGCTTATATCTAATTAGGATTAAATACAAAATGTAAAAGGCTGCGCTCTAAGGGAGCAATCGCGAGGTATACAAGAGGTTGTATTCGATAGAAAGCTATAGAGTCTACTTGCATGGTGTTTATTTACTTGTTAGAGAAAGGTTGCACTGAGTGTCTGAGCGCGTCGTCTGGGCGCCGCTCAGGCCTCGCACAGATGCCGGGTTGCAGAGTAAGACCTGGCGTCTGCTGCTTGACCGAGATTCCATCGAGGAGCTATCCAAAGGGCGTTCAGCCCGTTACACGCACCGCCGCTCTCCTCGCACCCTCTTCAACGCACTCTCACTATTACTATAACTACTACCCACCTATTTAGCTAATACTTCTTGTACTTTGCCTATAGTAAGAGTTTCTTTTATCTATACGTATCGCCACTTGTAGTTCTTACGCTTATTTGCTATATCTAGAGCCTCTTAAAGAGTAGCTACTTCCTCTCTTATAAGCGTTATCTTATATGCTATTTACTAAGCTTCTTTACTTAGCTATATAACCTTCTTATTAAGAGAATTTATAAAAGACCTAAGGTAGTTTCTTACTCTCTATTAAATAAGAGTACTTTAAGCCTTAACCTTGCGCGCGTTGCGTAGTGTCTGCGCCTCCTAGGCGGCTGCCTATCGCGGTAATTGTACTAGCGTCTACACTACTACATTAAGCTTAGATAGCATAGCCTATAGGTTGTGTAGGACTAGTCTAGCGCCTCTAAAGCTAGCTTAGATATTCTCCTTTGTAATAGATTACTTAAAAGTAGCCTTAAAGGCTAGTAGGAAGGTCTCCTTGCTGATATAGTAGGTGCGGTTACGTGCTAAGCCTAAAATAGCGTTGCTATACTTACGCTTTAATAGCAAGAAGTAGGCAACGTTAAATGTAACGGGCTGAACGCCCTTCGCCTCCCATACTCGTCTACGACCTCGTTTACTCCAC
>NW_007360037.1:0-2294 GCF_000359705.1 Exserohilum turcica Et28A | reverse complement strand
CTGAACGTAGTTCAGATGGTGCGCGCGCAGCTTGGCCCGAGATTCCATCGAGGAGCTATCCAAAGGGCGTTCAGCCCGTTACACTAGGGATAATCTTGAAAATTAAGAAAGCTCTATATAGGCTTAGGATCTCCCTACTACTTTAGCAGAAGGATTTTATAGCAGCTCTTACTTAACTTAGGTTCTAGATTATACCCTACAAGCCTTGCTATATAATTAAAGACAGGATTATTATCTTTTACTACGTAAACGATATAATCCTCGCCTATTGCAAAGATTAAGAAAAGAAAGCTTAAGAAATTATAGATTAGCTTAAGCAGCGATACTTAATTACTAGTAGAGACGATCTACAGTAGTTCCTAGGGATTAAGGTGATTAGAGATCAAGACAAGCGACTAATCTACCTCTCCTAGGCAGCCTACTGTGAAAAGATCACTTAGCTAATAGACGATTAGACAATTAGGCACAATACTCTAATAGCGATTAGCAAGCTTATGCTAAAAGAAGGACTAGCTACTCTGTCTAAGATTAATTAATATTAATAGAAGATTAGCTCGCTCCTATACGCTGCTGTTAATACTTGTCTAGATATTGCCTTTGCTACGTCTAGGCTCGCTAGATTTCTCTTAAACCCTAGCTAGGATCACTATAAAGCAGCCGATCGAGTGTTGCTCTACCTCTCTAGCACTAAGTAGTTAAGTCTTAGGCTTAGCGGCGGCACCTCTATAGAGGTAGCTAGTAACGTATTATTTATAGATAATATAATTAATTATAAAAGCTTATAGGGCTACGCAATTAAACTCTTTAGTAGCTTAATCGCCTAGAGAGTAAGCAAGTAGGACACTATTACAACTTTAACTATAGAAGCGGAGCTCTTGGCGCTATTATAGGTAGCTAAAGAAGCGATCTTCACCTTATGTTTAATTAGGGAGCTCAAGGTAGATCTACTAAGCCTAATTATTACAATCCAGTGCAATAATTAGTAGACGATCTAACTTATAACGCAAGTAGTATTAAGGCTTACTACTAAGCTTAGACACGTAGATATCTACAACTATTAGCTTAGACAAAAAGTAATTAATTAGACAATCTAAGTAGTATACACACGATCGTCTAAGATAATAGCTAATAGGCTCACTAAAGTACTCCTAGTTATCTAGTGGCAGGGCTTCTTAATCCAACTTGGACTAGTTAAAGTCAGGGATCGAGATCTATAGAATTAGTCACGAGTTATTAAGATCTAAGAGTAGCTTAAAATGCTCTAGCCTAAGCGAGGCTTCTAATTGGCCCGCAGGCTAAGGGGGGGTGTTAGATCACGTGCAATATTTGGGTAGGTGACAGATTCTAGGTGCTCGATCACACCTAGATTTTGTGATTAGTTAGGGAGCACAGGCTAACGACTGCTCCAAAGGGGCTCCAACTATCTGATCCATAGACGGCAGTACAATCAATCGATCCACGTCTGATCCATCATAATCACAGTGTTTTATCACAGTCTTTGATCTAACCTATCACAATCTGACACGTCCCTATAATTACTAGTAAGCCGCCTGCAAGGATCTAGTGGCTATCTAGCGCTAGTTTAACTTAGTCTAGGCAACAAAGTAGAAGTAGGGTATTATAAATAATAATATCTACAACTTTAACAAAACTAGCTTTATAATAGGCAAGATTTTATCATAGTTAGTTATTATAGGCTTAGAAGGATATAGGAAAAAAAGCAAGTATAGCTAGGCAACTATAAGTAGGTTACTATAATCTAAGGCGTGGGCGCGTTAGGTCGCTAAATACTACCTTTTATTATTTTTGTAGGCAAGGTGTTTATTAACGTTTAGTTTAAGAATTTACCTATTAACTAGGTTCTTAAAGTTAGTCTTAATAGCTAGATAAATAATCAGCTGAGTCTTGCCTAGTTAGAGCACTTTAATACCTATATAAAGAGGCATACTATAAGTAGGTATTAACTACTTATCATTAATAGCTATAAGAGCTACTACTCTATTAATTTTCAAGATCTTTGCAAGGAGAAGAATATTATTCTTCTCTACATGCCTCTATACTTGTCTTACCTATTATAGCCTTTTAATGTAAGGGGCTCGACCCCGGAGGGTAGTCTTAAGCTCGGGAGCACGATCGGACAGGCCAAGGTAACAAGATTGTATTCGATAGAGAGCTAAGCTCTCGGCTACGTAGCTATCTATATACAATGCTGGTTGCTAGGGTAACAATCGGGCCAGGCAGGTGGAGTAAACGAGGTCGTAGACGAGTATGGGAGGCGAAGGGCGTTCAGCCCG
>NW_007360036.1:0-2579 GCF_000359705.1 Exserohilum turcica Et28A | reverse complement strand
AAATCCTCAGAAAGATTGATCGATACTTCACACTGGAACGGACATACGATTACACTCCCGAGGACGTTTACGTAACGTTGATCAAACTCCAGAAAGAACTTGGTTTTAACCAAACCAAATGGGATCAGAAGTATATCATTCGGGAAGAAATGAATGTACTACGAGAGGATGAGGCTTATCGGCTTATTGCGGATGACATAGTTGAGAATGCAATTATGGATGGCAAGAATCTTGGATAGTGCTGGGAATATCAGGCTGAGTCGAATGTTACCTTGGACATTTCTTGCCACCGATGTAGCTATGTTTTACCAAATTTCTTATCTTGAAACCACAAAGACCTTGTTTTTTTTCAAAAGTGCAACGCTAGCTATGGTGATTGAAGCAAGAGGGTGTGCAGCGTTCTAGGAATAGTGGCTTGGTGGGCTCACTAGACTGCGCAAACCTTGCTAGTACGATGGATACTTGCATCTAGTTTGCGGCAATCCCCTGCAGTGGTTGTTGGAAGCAGTGTTGGTCAGTAAGCCTGTTCGTAGTTGCCCGGGGGTGGCGGCGGCGAGGTGCGTGGCCTTCGCCGCCGGACGACATCTCCGCTAAAGCTTCTGCATGCCAAGTCACAGAGAGTTACGGGCCGTTCAGTGTCGCACGGTCTGTCGATAGACCTGCAACTTTTAACAGCAAGGATGGGGAAAAGGGGGGAATGTGGAGGGGAGCCAGCCACATTCTAGGCGACCTAGCGTTCCGACGTGCGTCTGATGATGAAGCTATGACAGTATTGATTCAAAGCGATTTGACAGGTCGGTCAACGTACTTTGCTTGGTCATGCAGCGCAGTACTGACCAATGAGTCCTTACGAAGAACGCTATGCCCTGATAGGCGGCAGGTCACATGCGCAGTGTGCACAACAGGTCCTTGTGCAGGCCTCATTTGCGTATAAGTGCCCTAGATGTCCTAGAGTTTTACAACTTATATTTCCGCGACCATGGAAATCACACGCAGAACCTTCGCCGATGCTATCTTCGAGTTCCTTAGATATGGCCCACTGCGCGACACTCTCGCTCCAGGTGACAGAGCCAACACCACTTTGTTCTGGGTATTGAACCGTAGCGTTGATGGAAAACCACCCATAGAGAAGCGAGCCTTGAAATCTGAGGACGAACTCCCAAAGGTTATACAGCGAATGAGTTACGTGCTTGAGAGAATCTGTGTATAGTACAACTCGATCCTAAATCATTACAACGCTGACATGGCGCAGAACACATTCAGTACCCCATGGTTGACCGAAGGTGATTTCCACAAGTTGTTCATAGATGACATCAAACCCATCTACAATGACTGCAGGGTGCGGCCCTCTTACTTCCCCACAATACAAAAACTTGTGAATGCAGGATACGCCTTTTTAGATCTTTTGCCTTATCTAAAGGATACCCTCTCCATCGGGGGCTATGTGTGGAACGAAGACATAAGGATGGCCCAGTAAGATACAACTACATGATTAATTACATGCCCTAACAATACCAGCCTTAACAAAATGTGGGATGAGGGAAAGGGGGAGGTCAATGCTAGAGCCCATCCTATAGCCTGTCAATCACGGATGGAATACCAAAGTCCATATCAGACAACTCACCCGATCGAACAAACGTATCCGACCAATGTTTCATACAAAAGCGGACCATGCGAGACTAGCTCCTCAGAACAAGTTGGGATAGTACCGCAAGGTGGACATGCACTGCAGTTTGAAGCACACCAGGCCTAGGAGTTTTACAATGTTATTGCACACGCGCCTATGTATTATTAGTTAGTGAACACCCCTTCTACCTTCCAAAGTACCATAAAATCATGGTTCCTAGTGAAGAAATGTGATGCTACCAGCCGTACCTGCACGATAAAATCCGCTGGTTCTTGATATCTTGTTAATGAACCCCACCGCTTTTGAAACTAAGTGCGTTAGTAATGATAGGAGTTGCGGCAGAGTCTATGCATTGTAATTAATGCTACTTCAAATATGCGAGTTGGTGAAAACATTCGCTAAAATTATGAGGCGAGAATAGAATAAGTATTGAGATCTCAGATTGTAACTCTTCTACGTTCTCCATAAATCTGGCTATGATGTGCTACTACTAAGACTACATGTATAATTTGCTCATGTAAGATGAAGCGACTTTTCTATGTTTGTTATAGGCGTTTAAAATAGTAGGAAATGTTCTTTTAAGGAAGGGCAATGCCATGTGCTGTATTGAAATGGTCCCGCAAGCTCTTTTTGCTGTACTGCTGACTTTTACACGAGTAATGAGGGCATCCTCTAACACCCTTATCAAACTGGCTATTAATATGCTCTTCGATGTGCTCGAAATAGTGGCCCGCATTTTCCATCTGGACAAAATTGCCCTCTGCTATGCAGTATGGACACCGACGAGGCGCTGCAAGAATACCCTCAGAGGTTATAGGACCATAGATGATGTTTGGACTTCTCGTGTGCTGTTTGCAGTGTTTGTCCCAGTCTAAATCACTGGAAATCCAAATTCCACACTCAATGCAGAATCTGGCCCGTGTCGGTATTGTCATATGGGTATAGACGCCAT
>NW_007360035.1:0-2581 GCF_000359705.1 Exserohilum turcica Et28A | reverse complement strand
AAGCTCCAGAGGTCTTCAATGTGGCGTTTACTCTGGTTCTGTATTGCCCAGGGTAGAAGTACATCCGCTGCCTTGCCCGTACACCTACTAACCACGTACTCGATCTGAGCGAGGCTCGAAGTTCCTTCATACTCGTGCCGGAGCTTAGCTTAAGTCTTGTATTTAAACGCTACGTACTTCGTTCGATCTCCATCAAATGGTTCTGGGTGCGGGAACTTGTTCCTGCGCGCAGCTGGCTCGGCGATTGCGGCTGCTGCTAGGGGAGGCGTGAAGGCTCTATGGGACGACTCTGAACGCCCCTCAGCTTGGTCACGCTCGAGTGCCACGAGCCGTTCCGTTAGCACCTGGTTCTGGGCTGTTAACCGATTCATCAGCTCCATCATCTGGGCCATGGCATCCTGGTTGGCCTTCGGCGAGCCTCCTTGCCTTGGTGAGCCCTTTCCTCCCACGACGGCCGATCGTTTGGCGACCGCTTCAATCGTTGGCCTAATTGCTGCCTCCTTCCATCCGTCCTCTCTAAGCATTTGTGTAATTTCGCGCAGGATCTCTTCATCTGATACTCCTGCCTGGTTCTTGGCAGCAGCGTACGCCGCCAGCTCTTCCACATTCAAGTTTGGAACGTTAATCTCCATTGCCTAATTCGTTTTGGACGTCTCGTTCTTTGCCTGCTAATATGCAGGGCTTCCGGTCGCTCTTCGATCCGCTCGCGCAGTCCTTAACTGCGGCCTACTCCTCGTTGGTGAGGACTAGTAGGGCTTACCTTCGGCCGTACTTCTCTTCTAGCCGGTTCTAAACAGCGTTTGGCTGCTGTCGTGTCGCGTCCCTAGGAAGACTCGCGTCTTGCCGTCTCGCTCGTGGGATCTCGTCTCCAATTGAGAGTAATCGCACGGCCTGCACCCCGTCCGATAGAGGATCGACAGGACTTCTTACTACAACGTCCGCTTCTAGCTAACTGTACGCTAGGCCCGAGTGGCCTTTAGGTAGTTTATCACGCGACGTTGCGCCTACGGCTTGGCTTTCCAAGACACGGTAGGACTTCCTAGACAGGTCCCAGGCGACTAAATCGCCTACTGTCTCTCACGGCTGAACTTCCTGCGAAGCTCTGCCCTAGGTGTACTGTCTTGCGACGGTCTACCTTCTCGCTGCACTAAAGGCCTTTCGTACCTATTGCAGCACTAACTCTGTGTTACTAGCTCGCACTAACAACACGCTCTAAAACTTAGTTAGAAGATAGTCTGCCTAAGGCTTATATCTAATTGGGATCAAATACAAAATATAAGGGGCTGCGCCCTAGGAAGCAATCGCGAGGTATACAAGAGGTTGTATTTGATAAGGAGCTATCTACTCTGCTTACGTGGTGTTTATTTACTTATTGGAGAAAGGTTATGCCGGAGTATCTAAGCGCGTTGTCTGAGCGCTGCTCGGTCTGAACGTAGTTCAGATGGTGCGCGCGCAGCTTGGCCCGAGATTCCATCGAGGAGCTATCCAAAGGGCGTTCAGCCCGTTACACCTACTAACGCCTATATACGCTTATATATACCTATATAACTCCTATATACACTTTTTTTTAAACTAAAAATATCTAAAAAAAAAGCTATTCACTTTTAGGTGGTTTAAGTAGTTTAAATAGACTAGTTTAGCCCTTATTATAATATCTAAAAATAGTTAATAAGCTTATACTACTAAACTAAAGTCTTAAGCTATTAAAGATTTCAAGAATTATATACTTATTTAGAATCTTTAAGTCTATAAGACTGTGAAGTATAATTTAAAAAGTATATAAGTCTTTATATAGTTTCTTATAGCTTACTAATACTATATTAAGCTTAACGTAGTTCACAAGCGAGTCGCTCACCCAAGCGAGTCGCTCACGCCCCACCAGCGCGTCGACGTCGAGACGTTATCACGCACTTTTATCACAGTCAATAAACTATTACAATATACTAAATTAATTATTAGAATCGCTGCTATCACTTGCACTATCTATATTAACTGCGCAGGTACGAGCGTTATGTCCAGTCTGCTTACAACGCCCGCACCGCCTCTCTCCTCGCACCCTCTCCGACGCACTCTCACCGTCGCCACGACTACTACCCGCCTGTTCAGCTAATACTTCTTGTACCTCGCCTACAGTAAGAGTCTCTTCTGTCCGTACGTATCGCCGCTTGCGGCTTTTACGCTTGTTTGATTCGTCTAGAGCCTCTTGAAGGGTGGTTATTTTCTCTGTCAAAAGTACCATCTTATGTGCCATCTGCTAAGCCCCCTTACTCAACTACGCGATCTGCTTAGTAAGTGAATTAGCAGAAGACCCACGGCGCTTTCTCACGCTCTGTTGAATAAGACTAGTTTGAGCCTCAACTTCGCGCGCGTTACGTGGTGTCTGCGCCTCCCAGGCGGCTACCCGTCGCGGTGATTGATGTGGTGTCTGCACCACTACATCAAGCTTTAATAGCACAGCCTGTGGGTCGTGTAGGACTAAACCAGCGCCTCTAAAGCCAGCTTGGATATTCTCCTTCGTAATAGACTGCTCAAAAGCAGCCTTAAAGGCTGGCAGGAAGGTCTCCTTACTAAGTAACTAGCC
>NW_007360034.1:0-2589 GCF_000359705.1 Exserohilum turcica Et28A | reverse complement strand
ACAAGAGGTTGTATTCGATAGAGAGCTATAGAGTCTACTTGCGTGGTGTTTATTTACTTGTCGGAGAAAGGTTGCACCGAGTGTCTGAGCGCGTCGTCTGGGCGCCGCTCAGGCCTCGCACAGATGCCGGGTTGCAGAGTAAGACCTGGCGTCTGCTGCTTGACCGAGATTCCATCGAGGAGCTATCCAAAGGGCGTTCAGCCCGTTACAATACCCCCCTCCTTAGGGTGGTAGTGCGTCGCCTCTTCGAAACCCCTCTGGGAGGCGGCCCTCGCTGTCTCGCGCAGCCTCCGTGAATGCTTCCCATCGGTCCACTGCCTCAACGTCCTCTAGTAGTTCTGCTAGTTCGAGCGTTGTTTAGTGGAAACCTTTCCACTTCACCTCGTAGTATAGCTTATGCCCTCTCCCACGACGGCGTACCTCCTCTGCTACAATTTCTTCTACTTCCCATTCATCTTCTCCATCTACCTGCAGCGGCTGTGGCTAATAGTCGTCCTGAACCTAGTTTGGGAGCGGATCGTTGCTAGCAAGTTTCAACCTATTAACATAGAAAACAGGGTGTAGGCCTAGGGGCGTGTCTAGTTGGACTAAGTGGCTATCGATTACCTTAACCACTGTGTACTTAGCGTTCTTCCAGTCAAGCTTCTTAGAGCTTCGCCCTGTGCTGTACTGCTAATCAAGCTTCAGCCATACCTTGTCGCCTACTCGGTAGCTCTGCGCTTCTCTCCGAGTCTTGTTCGCCTGTCTCTCTTGTTCTTGTTGAGCAACTGCTATGCCTGCTTGGGCTAGTTCTACGGCTTGTTGTAGCTTAACCGCGATCTCTGCTGCCTTCTGCTCATCCGAAAGCTGTTCGGCTGGTTTCCGCTGTTGCCTTTCATTGTCTAGCTCTAGCTGCAGCGGCTCCACTTCGTGCCCATGCTGTAAGAAGAACGGTGACATTCTGGTCGACGTTGCGTTTCTACCATTGATCGCGATCTGGGCCATCAGGCAGAGCTGTGCCTAGTCATTCTGAGCCTAGTTTGTGAACGTTTGGATGTAGGTCTCCCAGACGCTGTTCATCCTTTCTGTTGCACCGTCTGTCTGTGGGTGGTAGGCTGTCGACAGTCTCCATTTGATCTTTAGAAGCTCGCATAGTCTTGTCTATAGTGCACTCACAAACTAGCTGCCTCTATTAGAAGTAATAGCGTCTAGTAGCTAGTAATATGCGACTACACGTTTAATAAACTTTTAAACGATAGTTTCTGTCTTTGTATCTAGGAGCGGTACAAAAATCGCACCCTTACTAAGCTAATTAGTAATTACTATTAAGCTAGTCATGCCCTTACTCTCTAGTAGCCCTTCGACGAAATCTATGGAGATCTCCTTTTAGATCTAGGTGGGTATTAGCAGTGGTTTTAGAAGGCCTTGCGTGCCCTCTCTCTAGGACTTGCTCTGTCCACAAGCGTCGCAGTTTCTAACATATCTCTGGATTGAGTTGGTCATGCCTAGCCAGAAGTAGTCCCTTGCGAGTATCTTGTACGTTAGTTCGCGTCCTAGGTGGCTAGTGACTAATGAGTCGTGTGCGCCGCTGATGATTGCTGTTCGCAATTTGTTGTTGTCTAGCACCTACTTGCGCCCTTAGTAAAACAGGACTCCGCCGTCTGCTAAGCAGTCTTTGATTAAGCACTTTAGGCCTAAGTTCGCAGGGAAACGTCGTTCTTAGTCCTCTACGGCCTTCTTCGCTCCTTAGTAGACCTAATCCTTTGCTATCGCTTCTTGCTAGAGCTTCTCTAACTTGTTCTGCTCCAACGCTCCTTCGTCTAGTTCTCTAGGAGGTAGTTAGCCTAGTTCTTCTTTAGCTAGGGCAACAGCCTCTTCTTCCCGCCATTAGCTTCGTGTTTTTGTGGCTATTACTAAAATAGCTTCTTCTAGTTCCTCTTCTAGTTCTTCTTCTGCTATCTCCTAATAGGAGTTTGTTAGCTTAAATATTTGCACGAAACGCTTCTGCAAGCGCTCGTCTTCTGCCCCTGCAGGCAGGTCTTGTTCTCTTCTCAAAAGCGCGTCGGCTCTCACATTCTGCTTGCCTGGCTAATATAGCAGCTCTAGGTTGTACCTACCAAGTAGAAGCGACTATCTCACCTAGCGCTCGTTTAGCATGCGAGGTTTCATAAAGTACTCTAAGTTCTTGTGATCTATAATTACCTTAAACTTCTTAACTAAACGTAGCTTAGAATCCTATTCCTTAAGGCATCGTACTACTGCGAGCAACTCCTTATTGTGGATCTTGTAGTTGCACTCGTGCGCGCTATTCTTCCGCAAGAAGAACGCGCAAGGCCGTAAGACTCCATCATCGTCGTACTGTGATAGCACCCCGCCCACCGCGTAGCCGCTCGAATCGCACTCGAGCACTGTCTCCTGATCTGGGTCGAACGCCGCCAGCGTGGGCTCTGTAACGAAGATCTCCTTTAGCTTCTTAAAGGCTAACTACTCTTTAGATCCCTATTAGAAGGGGACGTTACCTATAAGCCTAGTAAGAGGTGCGGCTAGCTGCGCAAAGTTCTTAATAAACCTTTAGTAGAAGTTTGCGAACCCTAGGAACGATCTTACTCC
>NW_007360033.1:0-2591 GCF_000359705.1 Exserohilum turcica Et28A | reverse complement strand
TACCATCAGACTCTGCTGATGCGTAGGCTGGCTTGCGGTTGCGTCCGTTCCGCAGCACTCAAATTGGAACACCTTCGACTTCTAGTCGATCCGCGGGTTGTGTTCTCGTAGCCATGGGAGTCCTAAAATGATGTCGTGGGTAGCTAGTCCAAAGACGTCTAGGTCTATCTTCTCCTCATGCTCTTGGATGCTGAGTGTCACCTGTCTGACCTCATGTGTTATTCTTTCTTCGTTTGGCATTGGTTCGCCGTTGGCAACGTGTAGTGGGTATGGCTGTTGTTTCCGTAGTTGGGTAAGTCCGGCTTTCCTAACTGCGTGCGCTGAAACATAGTTCGCCTGTGATCCTGAGTCCACTAGTGCCTGCATCCGTTTTCCGTTGAGCTCTGCTGTGAGCTTTATCAGTCCTAGGGGATTTACTGTATTGATCTCCCTGGAGGGCCCTGGCTCTCGTGGCGCTGGCCTAAAAAAGACTTTACCGGGAATCCGTAATATTCTTTGGCTAGGACATGGGTGTCGCAACTGTCGCTAAGACATGTCTGCCAGTCTTGTCGTTGACAAGCGTACGTGTGATCGTCCACGTACTCCGTCCGGTATACTGTTTGCATCTGTATGACCTCTTGTGGGTCATCGTAGCCTGGGAAGTGCTTCTTCTCCCTCTTGTCCCATAGGTGTTTTGGGCATTTGTCGTCTACGCATTCAAACCAGTGGTATTTGCATTTAGGGTATCCTCAGATGGTCTTAGGATTCCATCCCGCTCCTTGTTTGTCTGAGTAATGGGCTGGGCAGTAGGCAGCTAGGCATGCTGTCCATGAGAGTCGAGCATGGTGTGCGTTGCGTGCATCATACCAGTACCAGTTGTTGTTGTCCTGCTGCTGCCTGGTGGCTTGGTATTCCTTTTGTGATTGTTGCCATGCTTCTTGTGCTTTCTGCGCCCATTGTGGCGTACTGGGTGGGGTTATCTGTTATACCAGATCCCATCGGGGTTCTTCTTAAGCGGGTTCCAGCTCTGTCGGCTTTGGCGTAGCGGGTCGGTTCCTTTCCTTGAACCTGGCCATCTTCTCGTGCTTCGTAGGTGCCGCAGGAAATTCTTCTTCTGCTGGCGTCTCGTATTCCTCGTCGCTGAGCGGGTTCTTTTCGTCCTCGCTGCTCTCAGCGGTGGTAAGCATTACGTCCTCAAGTCCTGTGATAAGTTCTTCATCAAGCGGATGGTATTTGACTTGGGCTGGGGTGATAACGTTCCATGACTCGCCATCGTCGAGGCCGGAGTCTTTTCGGATAACGTTTAGTTGTCGAGTGACCTTATTCTTGCTTCGACAGTCTCGTGCCATGTGGCCTTCCTTGCCACAGGCGTAACAAGTAATTTTCTTTCTGTCCTTGTTGTGTTGACCCTTAGGTCCTTCATTTGGCTTAGCGCGTCCAAATCCACGTCCTTTGTTGAGGTTGTCGAGGTGCATAGGTTGAGCACCGTACCCTTGGTAGGATCCTGGCGTGGATGGTATGAAACCGCGCTGCCTTCCCGTATTAGGGGGTGAACGTCGGTATTGCTGTTGTCGAGGCCAATCGTTCCTATCCTGTTGTCGCGTTCCCTGATTGAACAGTCGTTCTTCTAGCGCTAGTTCATATAAATCGTTGTCGACTCTAATGGCTTCTTCCATGAGTTCTGCTAGCGTGTCGATGTTGGCTCCACTTCTCATAAGTTCTCTGCGCACTGCTGGCTTAAGGCCTTGTCGGTACATGCGCATAAGTGCTTTGTCGTCCTAGTCGATTCTGGTGGCGTGCTGCTGGAATATCGTCGTGTAGTCGGCGGCTGGCCCTGTCTGGCGTAGGGTTTGAATTCGTTGTTCCGCGACTACCGATTCCTTGAAAGGTGAGAAGTTCTGTCGGAGTTTGACCTTGAAAGCGTCCTAGTCTTCTACTAAGGCAGTGTTGTCGGCGTTAGTGATGGAGTCATCCATGTAACGTTGAATGATCAGGTTGGCCCATTTTTCTGCGTCACCTCGGAAGTAGGTGGTGGCCAAGACAACCTTGTCGTTGTCTTTGATTTTGTCTCCTTGTAGGTGGAAAAACCGGTCGACCTGGAGGATCCAAGCTTCGAGCTTGTTGCGGTCTCTATGGTACAAGTCGGGCTTGTTACCACGAGTGGATGATCCTCCGGTGAGGGAAGCGTCAGGAGTGTTCATAACAATGTCGCTCATCTTGAGGGTGTTCAAAGTGTTAAGAGTAGGATCTGAGTGGAAGTAATATAAGACTTCTGGTGTCAGACTCTTGAGGTTGGTTTTCGCGGATGAAGCAACAGGGTGGTATGAACAGTGTCTCTGCAAGTAACTCTTGTATTGTACTTGTACTCGTAACTTAAGTAATTGAACACAATGAGCCATAAGGGCTACATTGCCTATGCTATATACCTATGGTGCTCGTAGCCCTCGGTCAGAGGAGTCCGAGTATTGCTCGGTGGCTGGCGCACGAGGGGCTTTCCTCTGTGGCTTATGTACGAGGAGTCTGCCAAGACCCTTCCTCGTGCATAGAGGTCCGAGGAGGTCACGTGATCCTCCCTTACTCTACAAAGAGGGCGGGGTTGACTGGCTGTCGTC
>NW_007360032.1:0-2592 GCF_000359705.1 Exserohilum turcica Et28A | reverse complement strand
AAGACACCAGCCAGACGCGTTGATACACTCGATTGTCGTGAACCAGTCTCTGTTCCCTGGTTGTACTGTGGCTGCCCGACCTACAGTGTCAGAGCTAGTGACCACCTTGGACGTCGCTGCGACGCCCATCATAAAGCCAGTCTCATCAAAGTTGTACGTGTCTGTGTCTAGTATCCCATAGGCCTGGCGCGTCTCCTCTACTAGGTTGAACCACGCTGAGATTGCGACAGGATCCTCACAGAGAGCGCGCTGGCTATAGACCTTCCTGTTCCACTTAGTCTGAAGCTCAGACTGGCTGTTGACAAAGCGCGACACCCAGTTCTTGCCTACAGGTGGAGGAGGTGGATCTTGGCCGCGGGCTGCGAGTAGAGCGTCTGCCATGCGTCGTACATCAATTATATAGGGTAGAAAGCCTTGTCGATTAAGGTCTAGGATCCACTGCACGAGAGACTGCTCTTCAGTAGTTAATAGCTTTTGGTTGACAGAGACTATCTCTAATCGCGGGTGGACACCATGGAGACGCGTCTAGAGAGTAGATTCTAGTACGTCATACGCTCTCGCGAGGGCTTAGATTAATTAGCATAGTTTATTCTAATAGAAGACCATCGCAAGACTTAGTCTACCTTCACGAGATGTCACCTTAGGCCGTGGTTGTTGAGTCATAGTCGTTGGCGCAGATAGAGTTGTGAGGATTTAGTGGGGTGCGCAGCTTACTGGGGTGCGCAGCTTACTAGTGGAACACAGTAACGTGCGGGATCAGTAAGTGGGCCGGATCAGTTAGTGGGCCACCCCACCAAACCTGACGCGACTCTCTACACAACCACCACTATGCCGCGACAACAACGCTCTATACAGACTTCTCGTGAAGGTAGAGTTCTTCTAGCATCTTGCGCGCTTTAAGAAAAATGTATTAAAAGCTTACGCTAAGCTGCTTTATTATATAACGCTCCACGGATAACGCTCTAGCGACGCATCTAAGGTACCTAGCCGCGATTAGAGCTGCGATCTATTAACCGCAAGCTATTAGCTACTAAAGAGCAGTCCCTTGTTTAATAGATCCTAGACCTTGACCAACGCGGTTTTCCGCCCTATATTATCAACGTGCGACGAATAGCAGACGCTCTACTCGCTGCGCGCGGCCAAGATCCACCTCTACAGCTTGTTGGCAAGAAGTGGGTGTCGCGCTTTATCTAGAGCCAGCCAGACCTTTAGACAAAGTGGAGTAGGAGATTTAATAGCTAGCGCGCTGACTATAAGGATCCTATCGCAATTACAGCCTAGTTTAAGCTAGTAGAGAAGACGCGCTAGACATACGGCGTCCTAGACCAAGACATCTACAACTTTGATGAGACTGGATTCGCGATAGGCGTTGCTAGCACGTTAAAGGTAGTCACAAGCTCTAATAGAGTTAGTTAGGCAGTTGTCGTACAGCTAGGCAATTGTAAGTAGGTTACAGCGATTGAGTGTGTTAACGCGTCTAGCTGGTGTCTGCCACTGTTAGTGATCCTGTCTGGCAAGGCCCACTAAAGCAGCTGGTACAATGGGCTCCCGCTAGACTGGGTTATTGGCGTTTTAGACAACGGCTGGACAACTGATTAGCTTGGCGTAGAGTGGGTGAAGCATTTCAACTAGCATACGGCGGCTCGTACAGCTGGAGTCTATCGGCTTCTTATTCTAGACGGCCACAGCAGCCACGCTACGCCAGAGTTCGACCAGTACTGCGCCAAGAATAAGATTGTTACTCTCTGTATGCCGCCGCATACGTCGCATCTTCTCCAGCCGCTTAATGTAAGCTGCTTCTCGCCGCTCAAGCGGGCGTATGGACGTGAGATTGAGAAGCTCGCCTGCTAAGGCGTCTACCATATTGACAAGATAGACTTCCTCACAGTCTATCAACAGATCTAGCTGATAGTATTCACACAGCAGAATATTTAGGCAGGCTTTTAAGCGACAGGCCTTGTCCCTCCTTGTCCAGATCGTGTCCTATCGTCGCTTACAGTGGCTAGGACACTATCTCTACCACAGACAACTACAGACAATAACGCCACCGCGCAGATAGCAGCAGCGCAGACAGAGGCGCCACATACAGTAGCAGAGCTTCAGCAGCAGGTGCGCTATCTCCAAGAGCGGCTACGCCGGAGATCAGAGAGCCCAACAAGCGTTGCGATACGCCAGCTTGCTAAAAGCGCTCAGCTTGCTATGCAATTAGTAACAATACTTGTAGAGGAGAATAAGAAGCTACGTGCAGAAGTCTAGCGCCAGCGACAAAAGCAGGACTGGTAGCGTCAATATATTGCTTTTGGTGGAGTGCTCCGAGTCCAAGAGGCTTAGTAGATAGCTGCAGAGGCAGAAAGGGTAGTCATGGGGGGTGACTAGAACCAGGCTGGCGAGCGACGCTAGCGCGCGCCGCCAACGTGTACAAAGTGCCACGTTCAAGGACATACTTAGACTTCATGTAGAGCTAGATAAAGAATAATATCTCTTATTTCTATCTAATATTATTGCGTTGTTGTGGCTCAATGGCGTGGAGCGTCGCATGAGGTTTGGTGGGGTGGCCCACTAACTGATCCGGCCCACTTACTGATCCCGCAC
>NW_007360031.1:0-2594 GCF_000359705.1 Exserohilum turcica Et28A | reverse complement strand
TTAGCCACAGGCATACGGAAAAGCTTGAGGACAAGCTTAGGAAGGAGGGAGATGGTGTTACGAACCTGAGGGAGGAAGGCACAGCGGTTAAGTTAAGGGAACGACGACAGCCAGTCAACCCCGCCCTCTTTGTAGAGTAAGGGAGGATCACGTGACCTCCTCGGACCTCTATGCACGAGGAAGGGTCTTGGCAGACTCCTCGTACATAAGCCACAGAGGAAAGCCCCTCGTGCGCCAGCCACCGAGCAATACTCGGACTCCTCTGACCGAGGGCTACGAGCACCATAGGTATATAGCATAGGCAATGTAGCCCTTATGGCTCATTGTGTTCAATTACTTAAGTTACGAGTACAAGTACAATACAAGAGTTACTTGCAGAGACACTGTTCATACCACCCTGTTGCTTCATCCGCGAAAACCAACCTCAAGAGTCTGACACCAGAAGTCTTATATTACTTCCACTCAGATCCTACTCCTAACAAGCGCTTCAAGTATATAGAACTAAATATCCTTTTATAAAGATTAGTTTCTATCGTTTAATCTTTTTAAAGTGCTTAACATTTCTTAACTACGCTTCTTTCATATACTTTTAGTAGTGCCTAGATTTAAGTATTATTCTCTAAACTTGGCCTTACCTTTATACTTAGGTATTACTTCTAGTATATCTTTAAAAACAGCCTTAGCCTTTAAAATTATAGCTAGAACTTAGTTACGGTAAATACTTGCGTTACTTATCTAGCTATCTATTATTACCTTCTCCTATAGTAGACTTATATTTCTCGGTTTCTATATTCATTATCTTTATTATTATAGGTTACTCAATAGAGTAAGTCCTATTACTAGAAGCTTAATCTTATTATTACTGAAGTTCAACAAATGCGTATAGAGTTTAGTAGAAGACGTGGGTAATATAGATAGTGCCATTACTACTAAAGGTCTACTAATCTCCATATTGCTTATTAGGTTTAGTGATTATAGCGTTTGTAATACTTCTAGACCTATTAACTACGCGCGCTAGTAGTTTAGAGTTTATAAGTTCTTATTAATGAACTCTCAAGGCGTTACAGCTTACTTTTTACTTTTAGCACTACCTATAGTATCAATATCATTTAAGTAGTTCTTAATAATATTCTTATTAGAGTAAAATATAGAATTAATTATAAGGTTGTAAAGAAAAGTGTAAAAGTAGCGTATTCTGTCATATTTATACTAGCGTAGTAGTAAAATTTTACCTTTACTTTTACCTCTACTTACTCTAACTTACTTTTTTTATTATGATTTCTTCTCCTAATTATTGAATCTGATTATTTTAGATAATTATTTGCTACTCAACTACCTACCTTCATAACCTATTATATTTTTATTTTTAAAGTAAGGTAGTAAGGCGTGGATACTCGATTCTTAAATGCTAACCTAGCGTCTATACTCTAGCTGACTTACTTTCGGTTCTTTTCTTAATAACCTTATGTTTCTTTTTTCTTATTATTTTGAATCCTTAATTCTTCTTATACTATCTTCTATTCTCTGTATTTATTAATTCAGTTTTTTAGTAGCTACGTTTGACTACTACTTCCTCTCTTTTTACTAAAACACTATAGCCTATCTTATAGGCCCTTTTATTATATAGTAAGATATATAACGTATTCCATCACCAAGCGGGCCACATCACCGAGTGTGCCACTTTTTCTTGGCATCACGAACTTCACGTACGAAAGATAATGCCCCAACAACAGAACGCGATATTGACTGAGCAAGAAGGTAGGCTTACTCTAGCTGTTCAGGCCTATCGTACAGGCTAGTTTAAGAGCATTCGACGCGCTGCAGCAGCCTACAACGTCCATTATCAGCAGATCTCTTGGCGGCTTCAAGGAATCACCTTTCAACCTACAACACAGCCAAATTGCTAAAAGCTAACTAAGTCTGAAGAGCAAACTATCGTACGATATATTCTTAACCTAGACTCGCAAGGATTTGCCCCCCGTCTATGTGAAGTAGCAGATATGGCGGAGAAACTACTACGCGAACGAGATGGCGAGCCTTTAGGCAAATGCTGGGCAGAGCGGTTCGTTACTCGTACAGACGAGCTTAGAACAGCCTTTAGTTGAGCAAAGGATCGTCAGAGAACTCAACAAAAGGATCCAGAGATTATTAACGCGTAGTTCAAGCTCGTACGAGAGACGGTTGAGAAGTATAGAGTTCATTCAGACGACATCCATAACTTTGATGAAACTAGCTTTCAGATGGGCGTAATTGGCTCAATGAAGGTAGTCACAGGCGCAGAGCGTCGTACGAGGCCTACTCTCACGCAGCCAGGCAATCGCGAGTGGGTTACAGTCATCCAGAGCATCTGCGCTGCGGGATACGCTACCCCGCCATTCATTATCTACAAGGGACGCGTCCACATCTCTGCATAGTACGAAGAAGCGGATATACCGTACGACTGGAAGCTTTCAGTATCAGAGAACGGCTGGACGAACAATGAGCTTGGTCTCGCGTGGTTAAAGCACTTTGACGAGCATACAAAGACGCGTCAGGTGGGGTTATACAGGCTACTCATCCTTGACGGCCATGAGAGCCACCTTAACCAAGAATTT
>NW_007360030.1:0-2603 GCF_000359705.1 Exserohilum turcica Et28A | reverse complement strand
CTTTTAGTAATAATAAATGTAGTACTAAAAAGATAATCTACATGTTATAGTAAATTTTAACACTACTATATACACTAGCTATATTAAACAGTTCTAATTAATATAAACCCTTTATATACTACTATCAAGTAAGGTAATGCTAATGAAATAAGTTAACCCCGTAATTTGAGAGATATTGTGATTAGATTTACTAGTATTAAACAATTATTTAAGTCTTTAAACGTCTGATATATCCCTCAATCAAGTATTAACTTATAAGTTTAAGTTTAATAATATGTAAATATTTTAATCTATTTTTAAGACATATAATTATATTTCTACTAGTTCTTAAGACGATAGTATTTTAACTAGTAGTAATTATTAAGAAGAATTAAGTGATTCCACTATTGCTAAATCTATGAATGTTACTAAAATTATGATTGATAGAAATAACGTGTTTCACCAGTAAGCGGGCCACCCCAGTATGTGGGCCACTTCCCTATGATATCCCACCTTTGCAACAACAACGCGTAATGTCTTAACAACGCAACGCGTTAAAAACTTATACTAAAGCAGATCTATTTCTTGCTATTACTAATCTTAATTCTAAACAAATTTAGAGTGAACGACGCGCTGCTGCCGCCTATAGCGTCCCACGAACAACAATCTAGCGTCGACGAGCTAGACAGCGCCCTTGAAGCGATTGGGAGCCACCAGCAAGGCGCCTAACAAAACTAGAAGAGGAGGCTATTACTATGCGTGTAATAGTCGAGGCTGAGCGAGGACTACCCTGTGGGAAAGACGACGTGCGAGATATGGCCAACAGACTGCTCCGAGAGCGTGGCGGGAAGGAGGTGGGCAAGAACTAGGTTGATAGGTTTGTCCAGCGCAATCCTGAGCTGCGTACGCGCCGGAGCCGTCCATACGATCACCAGCGAGCTCTCTGCGAAGACCTAGCGCTTATTAAGGGCTAGTTTGAGCTAGTTTAGCATATGAAGGCAAAGTATAGTATCGTGGACGAAGATATCTATAACTTTAATGAGACTAGCTTTATTATAGGCAAGATTTTATCACAGTTAGTTATTACAGGCTTAGACAAACTAGGGAGAACAAAGAAGATCTAGCTAGGCAATCGTGAGTGGGTTACGCTAATATAAGGCGTTGGCGCAACAGGCACGCGTATCCTAGCGTTTCTTATCTTCGCTAGCAAGGTTCTAATCTCTACCTAGTTTACAGAGGATCTGCCACGCGACTGGGTGATCTAAGTTAGTCCTACTAGCTAGACGAACAACGATCTAGCGCTTGACTGGCTTTGATACTTTAATTCCTATGCGCGGCCTATAGGGACGCATAGGCTGCTTATTATTGACGGCCATGAGAGCCACTGCTCGGTGGATTTCCGAGATCTCTGCGAAGAGATGAAGATAATCCTCCTCTGTATGCCTCCCCACTCGTCGCACCTCTTACAGCCTCTTAATGTGGGCTGCTTCTCGCCGTTAAAGCGCGCGTATAGTAATGCTATCTTGGTCTTAGCACGCAATCGCATCTACTATATTAGCAAAGAAACCTTCCTACTAGCGTTTAAAAAGGCCTATTATAAGGCTATTACACTAGAAAATATCCGTAGAGGGTTCTAAGGTGCTGGACTTTCACCGCACGATTATAACGTTGTTTTATCACAGCTTAACGTCATGCTGCGTACGCCAACTCCACTAGCGCAAGAGACTACTGCTTAGGAGCCGAAAACGCCGCGCAACGCGCGCGAAATGGAGGCGCAGGCTACGCTTATTCGAAACCGTATGCAAATCTAGCAAGGGTCTCCTACAAGTTCTCTTAAGGAGCAGATATAGCAGTTAAGTAAGGGAGCTTAGTAGATAGCTTATAATATAGTGTTAATATAGAAGAAACTTAATCGCCTTAAAGCTATAATTACTAAAGTAATAAAGCGAAAAACTCGTACGAGGCGCTACGTACAGGTAGAAGGGTCCTAGACAGTTAGCTAGATAGCTAATTAGATTACTAAGGCAAAGGGTGGTAGCTATAATGATGGTGCAACGTCTGCGAAGAGGGTGCGTAGTGAACGGCGCTGCGGGCGTTGCAGCTAAATTGGACACAACTCTCGCACTTGTTAAGTAGAATTAGAGGATATAGAGGATAGCAATGCGTTTAAAGAATAATATCTTATTCTACTTAATAAAAAATATTGTAGTAGTGTTGCGCAATACTATTGCAAAGATATAATAGTTTAGGGAGGTGGCCCACATACTGGGGTGGCCCGCTTACTGGTGAAACACGTTAAATAACGTGCAGGGTCAGTAAGCTGGGCAGATCAGTAAGCTGGGCACCCCACCAAACTTCGCGCGACGTTCTGCGCAATTAAGCCACAACAACGTATTAAAATAATATAAAATTAAGATATATAGTTTACTATTTAGCTCTACATAAAGTCTAAGTATGTCCTTTAACGTAACACTTTGTGCACGTTAGCGGCGCGCGCTAACGTCGCTTACTAGCCTAGTTCTAGCTACCCCCTATAAGTAACTTTTCTGCCTCTGCTATAAGCTGCTAAGCCTGCTACACTTAGAGTACCCTACTAAAAGCAATATATTAATGCTGTTAATCTT
>NW_007360029.1:0-2605 GCF_000359705.1 Exserohilum turcica Et28A | reverse complement strand
CCCGATTGTTACCCTAGCAACCAGCATTGTATATAGATAGCTACGTAGCCGAGAGCTTAGCTCTCTATCGAATACAATCTTGTTACCTTGGCCTGTCCGATCGTGCTCCCAAGCTTAAGACTACCCTCTGGGGTCGAGCCCCTTACATTTTGTATTCGATCACTAGCTAGCTAAGAGGAGATTAGACAAGCGTCTAGCCCTCGCTAGAAAATTTTTTACTATCCACTAGAACTATGTCTAGCCCTAGCTAGAACCAGAACGCTCTTCTGCTGCTCGTACAGCAGCTCCAGCAAGAGCTCCAGAACCAGCGATCAGAGATTACCTCCCTGCGCGACAGCGTCGCCCAGCTCCAGCTCCAGCTTCAGTCCCGCCAGCACCCGAACGACGCTCAGACGCGAGTCCGAGTGCGCCTACCAGACCCGCCCAAGTTCGACGGCAAACCGCACACGCTGCGCACATGGTTACCGTCTATCCAAGCTAAACTCTAATCTAACTAGCTTACAGGAGCTGATGCCTTTAATTACGTATGGGATTGTCTTGAGCAGCCTTAACAGGCGTCTATCCTCCACCTCCGCGAACAGTCTAAAGAGCTTTTAGATTGGGACCTAGAATAGATTTTTTTATTTTTCTAGCGCCTCTACTACAATCCACGTAAGCAACAAGAGGCAATTTAGCGTTTCTCCTAGATCCGCCAAAGGGACGATAAGTCGCTAATCGCCTACCTTGCGCGATTTGAGCGGCTATCGTTTGAAGCAAAGGCTTCCTTGTGGCCAGATATCTCCCGTGTCACAACGCTGCATCGCGGTCTCCGACAGTCGCTCAGGCAGAAGCTTGAGGAGTTAAACGACTCTCTCTTCAGCCTTCCGTACGATCAGTACGTAGAGACCATGCAGAGCGCCGAGAGGCGTTCGAAGCGTTTTCCTTCCAGCCAGCCCAGCCAGCCCAGCCAGCCCAGCCAGCCCAGCCAGCCCAGCCAGTCCAGCCAGCCCAACCAGTCCAGCCGAAACCGGTTCAGCCAACAGATGGATATTGATCCAATCCGAGTCAACGCTGCCAGACCTGCCAGACCCTCCAGATCCCGATCCTCCTCGACCTCGTCCAGTGCCTCAGCAGATCGCCAAGAGTACCGCCTCCTCAACGACCTTTGCCTCTGCTGCAGATCAGCTAATCACTGGATAGAATCCTGCCCCGAATCCCGCTCAGCTAGACTAGCTAGCCTAGCTAGACTAGCCTAGCTAAGAACTAAGACTACTGCACGAAGCCCTACTATGGATGCCCTCTTTGGATCAAAGAAGGGAGGGGCTATTCCTTAAGGAGGGGGGTATTGTAACAGGCTAAACGCCCTTCGCCTCCCATACTCGTCTACAACCTCGTTTACTCCACCTGCCTGGCCTAATTGTTACCCTAGCAACTAGCATTGTATATAGATAGCTACGTAGCCGAGAGCTTAGCTCTCTATCGAATACAATCTTGTTACCTTGGCCTGTCCGATCGTGCTCCCGAGCTTAAGACTACCCTCCGGGGTCGAGCCCCTTACAGGCATAGCGTGTTAGGATACAACACCACTGCATTGGCGGTGTTTATCGTGCTTAAGATATAGGGTATCTAAGATATCCAACGTCTTAAAGTAGGTATCAAAGAACAACCAAAATTTCAAATTCATATAACTTGGACTATGGATTAGATATTTCTTATATACTTATACTATAGGGATCATACTCCTTATAGTGAAATCAAGATAAGAAACATATAGGAGAAAGATGGTTAGAAATAGTAGGTATATATTAACTATTAGCCGTGTAAGGGGCTGCGCTCTAGGGAGCAATCGCGAGGTATACAAGAGGTTGTATTCGATAAGGAGCTATCTACTCTGCTTACGTGGTGTTTATTTACTTATCAGAGAAAGGTTATGCCAGAGTATCTGAGCGCGTTGTCTGAGCGCTGCTCGGTCTGAACGTAGTTCAGATGGTGCGCGCGCAGCTTGGCCCAAGATTCCATCGAGGAGCTATCCAAAGGGCGTTTAGCCCGTTACAATACCCCCCTCCTTAGGGGATACCGCATCGCCTCTCCGAAACCCCTCTGGGAGGCGGCCCTCGCTGTCTCGTTTGGCCTCCGTGAATGCTTCCCAACGATCTACTGCCTCAGCGTCCTCTAGCAGCTTAGCTGGTTCGAGCGTCGTTTGGTGGAACCCTTTCCATTTCACCTCGTAGTATAGCTTACGCCCTCTCCCACGGCGGCGTACCTCTTCTGCCATAATGTCCTCTACCTCCCATTCATCTTCTCCGTCTACCTGTAGTGGCTGTGGCTAATAGTCGTCCTAAACCTAGTTTAGGAGGGGATCGTTGCTAGCGAGTTTCAGCTAATCAACATAAAAAACAAGGTGTGGTCCTAGAGGCGTATCTAATTCAATTAAGTGGCTATCGATTACCTTCACCACTGTATACTTAGCGTTCTTCCAGTCGAGCTTCTTTGAGCTTCGCCCTGTGCCGTACTGCTGATCGAGCTTCAGCCATACCTTGTCGCCTACTCGGTAGCTCTGTGCCTCTCTCCGAGTCTTGTTCGCCTGTCTCTCCTGTTCTTGTTGAGCAACCGCCATGCCTGCCTG
>NW_007360028.1:0-2609 GCF_000359705.1 Exserohilum turcica Et28A | reverse complement strand
TTAAGCTAAGCTCTAGCACGAGTACGAAGGAACTTCAAGCCTCGCTTAGATCGAGTACGTGGTTAGTAGGTGTACGGGCAAGGCAGCGGATATACTTCTACCCTGGGCAATACAGAACCAGAGTAAACGCCACATTGAAGACCTCTGGAGCTTTATGGACTAGCAGTTTGACGACCCACACCAGAAGTCCAAAGCACTCGATCGCCTTTCAACTCTCAAACAAGGCAAGCTCTCAGTAAGAGACTATCACATGGAGTTTAACCGTCTTGAGATTCAGTTAGGCGAGCAGTTCGGCGAAGCAGCTAAGAAGAGTATGTTCTTAAAGGGCCTTCACACTAAGCTGCAGGAGGCTCTTGCTACGATTGATGAGAATCTATCGTACGAGCAGCTAGTCAATAAGGCAGTAAGAACGTCCGACAACCTCTACCGGGTAGGTCTCGTTAAACTGCGCGCAACGAGCTCCCGGGTGGTAGATCGCCCTACTACGACAACCGCTCAACACGAAGCTAGTCCAGACGTTATAGACTAGGAGCCTTCGAAGGTTAATCAGGCGCGAGAAGCTAGAGGCAAGCCACGACGACCTCCGCCCGACTGCTATCGCTGCGGAGAGCTAGGTCATATCGCGAAATACTGTCAAAACGCCACCTAGGTTAAGAAGGCAAGGCCCGCGCCAAGCAACGTTGGACATAAGCCGCAGGAGGAAGTCGATCAGGTGCCGAGTAGCGACTCGGAAAAAGAGTAGCTCTGGGCCAGAGTCTCGGCCCAGAGCCTCTGAAGATGGATCGGCAGATACGTAGCGAATGGAATCAGTTTCAGCAGAAGCATATGCGTCCCCCACCAATTACCGTAGATCTTATCGTGAACAACGTAGCAAACGCTGTCGCGCTTATAGACTGCGGATGCCTATGCTATGCACTAATTAGCAAGAGATTCGCTTACCGCCACTGTCTAGAGCGCTTTTAGATCCCCTCTCGGATGATTGAGGGAGTGAACGGCAAGCTGTTAGAGATTAGCGAGGTCGCCCAATTCTCGTTCAAGATGCATGGGTACGAAGAGACTGCTTATGCATACGTGATGGACTTGTCCTCTAGTGAGGACGTGTACCTTAGCAGGGGATGGATGGACCACTGGGACGTATCAGTATCTCCTGCTAAGAAGAGTATTTTTATCCACTCGAAGGGCATTTAAGTAAGGTCAACTAAAGGACGCCTACAAGGAGGAGTTAGCTAAGTTAACGCCGCAGCGTTTGCGGCCTTAGTTCGTAGGCATAAGAACGCTCCGAATAGCGTTCAGATCTTCGCCGCGTCGATTGCAGACATCGACAAGGCGCTACAACCGAAGAAGCCCGTAGATGTACGAGCACTGCTACCAACACAGTACTAGGAGTTCTATGAGCTCTTCAACCCAAAGCAAGCAGAGAAGCTTCCACCGCACTGAGGGCCAGGGGTGGACCACAAGATTGAGCTAGAGCCGAAGGATGCTCAGCCACTGTGGGGACCCCTCTATAGCATGTCGCGCGGAGAGCTCCTAGTCCTTAGAAAGGAACTCATATCGCTTCTTGAGAAGGGATTTATCCACGTAAGCAGCTCGCCAGCCGCAGCGCTAGTATTATTCGCCAAGAAACCTGGAGGAGGGCTCCGACTGTGCATCGATTATCGAGCTCTAAACGCAATTACTAAGAAGGACCGGTACCCGCTACCTCTCATCCAAGAGACACTTAACGGCTTAAGCAAGGCCAAATGGTTCACAAAGTTGGACGTTATCGCAGCCTTCCACAAGATCTGTGTCGCACCAGGCGATAAGTGGAAGACAGCCTTCTGAACAAGATTCGGACTGTTTAAGTGGCTAGTTACCCCCTTTAGCATGGCGAACTCCCTAAGTACTTTTCAACGATACATTAACTGGACCTTGAGAGAACACCTAGATGACTTCTGCTCAGCATACCTAGACGACGTACTAATCTACACCGATGGCGATCTGTGCCAGCACTGAGAGCACGTCTGAATAGTGCTTAGCAAGCTGCAAGCCGCAGGGCTACAGGTGGACATTAAGAAGTGCGAGTTTGAAGTCAAGACAACTAAGTACCTTGGGTTCATTATCAAAGCAAGTAAAGGGATAAGCATGGATCCAGCCAAGGTAGCCGCAATCCGCGAGTGGGAGGCACCGAAGATAGTAAAGGGAGTAAGATCGTTCCTAGGGTTCGCGAACTTCTACTGAAGGTTCATTAAGAACTTTGCGCAGCTAGCCGCACCCCTTACTAGGCTTACAGGTGACGTCCCCTTCTAATGGGGATCTGAAGAGCAGTCAGCCTTTGAGAAGCTAAAGGAGATCTTCGTTACAGAGCCCACGCTGGCGGCGTTCGACCCAGATCGGGAGACAGTGCTCGAGTGCGATTCGAGCGGCTACGCGGTGGGCGGGGTGCTATCACAGTACGACGATGATGGAGTCTTACGGCCTTGCGCGTTCTTCTCGCGGAAGAATAGCGCGCACGAGTGCAACTACAAGATCCACAACAAGGAGTTGCTCGCGGTAGTACGATGCCTTGAGGAATAGGATTCTAAGCTGCGTTTAGTTGAGAAGTTCAAGGTGATTACGGATCACAAGAACTT
>NW_007360027.1:0-2612 GCF_000359705.1 Exserohilum turcica Et28A | reverse complement strand
GGGTGGTAGATCGCCCTACTACGACAACCGCTCAACACAAAGCTAGTCCAGACGTTATAGACTGGGAGCCTTCGAAGGTTAATCAGGCGCGAGAAGCTAGAGGCAAGCCACGACGACCTCCGCCCGACTGCTATCGCTGCGGAGAGCTAGGTCATATCGCGAAATACTGTCGAAACGCCACCCAGGTCAAGAAGGCAAGGCCCGCGCCAAGCAACGTTGGACATAAGCCGCAGGAGGAAGTCGATCAGGTGCCGAGTAGCGACTCGGAAAAAGAGTAGCTCTGGGCCAGAGTCTCGGCCCAGAGCCTCTGAAGATGGATCGGCAGATACGTAGCGAATGGAATCAGTTTTAGCAGAAGCATATGCGTCCCCCACCAATTACCGTAGATCTTATTATGAACAACGTAGCAAACGCTGTCGCGCTTATAGACTGCAGATGCCTATGCTATGCACTAATTAGCAAGAGATTCGCTTACCGCCACCGTCTAGAGCGCTTTCAGATCCCCTCTTGGATAATTGAGGGAGTGAACAGCAAGCTGTTGGAGATTAGCGAGGTTGCCTGATTCTTGTTCAAGATGCATGGGTACAAAGAGACTGCTTATGCATACGTGATGGACTTGTCCTCTAGTAAGGACGTGTACCTTAGTAGAGGATGGATGGACCACTAGGACGTATTAGTATCTCCTACTAAGAAGAGTATTTTTATTTACTTAAAGGGCATTTAAGTAAGGTCGACTAAAGGACGCCTATAAGGAGGAGTTAGCTAAGTTAACGCCGCAGCGTTTGTGGCCTTAGTTTGTAGGCATAAGAACGCTCTAAATAGCGTTTAGATCTTCGCCGCGTCGATTGCAGACATTAATAAGGCGCTACAACCAAAGAAGCCTGTAGATGTACGAGCGCTGCTACTAACACAGTACTAGGAGTTCTATGAGCTCTTCAACCCGAAGCAAGCAGAGAAGCTTCCACCGCACTGAGGGCCAGGGGTGGACCACAAGATCAAGCTAGAGCTAAAGGATGCTCAGCCACCGTGGGGACCCCTCTATAGCATGTCGCGCGGAGAGCTCCTAGTCCTTAGAAAGGAACTCACATCGCTTCTTGAGAAGGGATTCATCCGCGTAAGCAGCTCGCCAGCTGCAGCGCTAGTATTGTTCGCCAAGAAACCTGGAGGAGGGCTCTGACTGTGCATCAATTATCGAGCTCTGAACGTAATTACTAAGAAGGACCGGTACCCGCTACCCCTCATCCAAGAGACACTTAACAGCTTAAGCAAGGCCAAATAGTTCACAAAGTTAGACGTTATCGCAGCCTTCCACAAGATCCGTGTCGCACCAGGCGATGAGTGGAAGACAGCCTTCCAAACAAGATTCGGACTGTTTGAGTGGCTAGTTACCCCCTTTGGCATGGCGAACTCCCTAAGTACTTTTCAACGATACATTAACTGGACCTTAAGAGAACACCTAGATGACTTCTGCTCAGCATACCTGGACGACGTACTAATCTACACCAATGGCGATCTGCGCCAGCACCAAGAGCACGTCCGAAAAGTGCTTAGCAAGCTGCAAGCCGCAGGGCTACAGGTAGACATCAAGAAGTGCGAGTTTGAAGTCAAGACAACTAAGTACCTTGGGTTCATTATTGAAGCAGGTAAAGGGATAAGCATGGATCTAGCCAAGGTAGCCGCAATCCGCGAGTGGGAGGCACTGAAGACAGTAAAGGGAGTAAGATTGTTCTTAGGGTTCGCGAACTTCTACCAAAGGTTCATTAAGAACTTCGCGCAGCTAGCCGCACCCCTCACTAGGCTTATAGGTGACGTCCCCTTCTAATAGGGATCTGAAGAGCAGTCAGCCTTTAAGAAGCTAAAGGAGATCTTCGTTACAGAGCCCACGCTGGCGGCGTTCGACCCAGATCGGGAGACAGTGCTCGAGTGCGATTCGAGCGGCTACGCGGTGGGCGGGGTGCTATCACAGTACGACGATGATGGAGTCTTACGGCCTTGCGCGTTCTTCTCGCGGAAGAATAGCGCGCACAAGTGCAACTACGAGATCCACAACAAGGAGTTGCTCGCGGTAGTACGATGCCTTAAGGAATGGGATTCTAAGCTGCGTTTAGTTGAGAAGTTCAAGGTGATTACAGATCACAAGAACTTGGAGTACTTCATGAAACCTCGCATGCTAAACGAGCGCTAGGTGAGATAGTCGCTTCTACTTGGTAGGTACAACCTAGAGCTGCTGTATCGGCTAGGCAAGCAGAATGTGAGAGCCAACGCGCTCTCGAGAAGAGAACAAGACCTGCCTGTAGGGGCAGAAGACGAGCGCTTGCAGAAGCGTTTTGTGCAAATATTTAAGCCAACAAACTCCTATTAAGAGATAGCAGAAGAAGAACTAGAAGAGGAACTAGAAGAAGCTATTTTAGTAATAGCCACGAAAACACGAAGCCAACAGCGGGAAGAAGAGGCTGTTGCCCTAGCTAAAGAAGAACTAGGCCAACTACCTTCTAGAGAACTAGACGAAGAAGCGTCGGAGCAGAACGAGTTGGAGAAGCTCTAGCAAGAAGCGACAGTGAAGGATTAGGTCTACTAGGGGAGCGAAGAAGGCCGTAGAGGACCAAGAACGA
>NW_007360026.1:686794-689367 GCF_000359705.1 Exserohilum turcica Et28A | reverse complement strand
TCGGTCACGTGATGTGCCATCCCGCCAAGGCTGGCCATCCGGGATGGCAGCACACGATGGGATGGCGGTGCCATCCCAACCATCCCGCCAAGATGGGATGGACAGGATGGCAAGACTGGAAGCAATGAGGATATAAGGATGGATGGATTTCATTATTTACTCTCGTTGTGGTCAACTCAAATTGTACTGTCTTACTAGTATCTTTACTTAACAAGATTGTTACTTGTTAATCTATAGCAATATAGATTGGATTTGTTAATTAACCTTTGGTTAACTCCTATAACTCTTTTCCACCAAGAACATACAGCAAAATCCCACGGAGCTGATCCCGTAAAGGCTCGCTCGCCCTAACCCGGAACGAGATTAGAGAAGTATCAGCAATCCACCCCGTGTAACACTTTGACCACCTCCGTCTCTTGTGGAAGGATTAACCAACAGGTCGCCCGATTAAGATTCAAAATGTCTCACAATCACTCTCAATCCCAGGCAAGCAATGGTGGACCAGTACAGGAACCTGCACCAGCACCACGACCAGCAATCGACGACGAAATGCTGACCCCGAGTGACGACGAAGAAGACGACGAAGACGCACGAAACTTACGAGAGTTGCGGAATCTTAGGCGACAGGCCACGATCACGCAGCAGCAGATGGCTAGCATACAGGATATGATCAATCAGCTTTTAAGCCAGCTGACGGCCACCTCGAATGAAAAAAAAGTATTAAAGAAACCCAAGATGGCGCCACCCGAGAAGTATGAAGGAGGAAGATACGAGCTACGACCATTCCTCACCAACATGGACCTATATTGCGAATTCAACGAAGTCCCGACCGACCAAGGAAAGATCCTCATGGCCAGTACCTATATGAAAGGAAGGGCAGCAAACTGGATTCAACCATACGTAGAAGATTACGTATCAAACAGCGCAGACCAAGGTACTAGGGCTGAGACACAGTCCTTGTTCGCTAGTTGGAAACACTTCAAGGAAGAGATGGGACGCATCTTTGGGGAAGTAGACGCCAAGAACCAGGCAGAAAAAGCGATAACTCGCCTGAAGCAGACCAAGTCAGTCTCAACGTATACGGCAGAATTTAAACAGCTACAGGCAAGAATCAATTAGGATGACGCTGCGCTACGAACTGTATTCGAGGCAGGACTAAAGGAAAATATAAAAGACGGTCTTGTACACCATGAAAAGCCAACAACGCTTCACGCTCTGATAGAGCTAGCCACGCGAATCGACCACAGGCTGTGGGAACGATATGAACAGAAAAAGACGTTCCAGCCCACGACGGCCAATATGAAGAAGCAACGCAACCACAAAGACAGAGATGGAGACACTATCATGACTAGCAAGGTGCAAGAAAACAAGAACCAGAACACCCGAGGAAGGGGCCAGGATAGCCTTTCTAAGGAAGAACGCCAAAAGCGTTACGAAAAGAAGGCATGTCTCTAATGCGGCGAAGCAGAACACTTCCGCAGAGACTGCCCAAAAAACGAAGTCAGGCAAGGTCAAATCAAGATCGGGATGATCAGGAGTGGGACGCCTTACCCACCAGTCACGGAACCCGACGACAGCCTTAGTGACTTAGACTTGTATGAGGAGGCACGCCAAGAGAGTGACAAGGCCTTCGAGATGGTACAAGAAGCTCTAGGAGCCAAGAATGTCTGGTGGGACATACCACAGGAAACAGATTGGAAGATTGACGGGGCTGAAATCCAGAGCCGCCTAAGGAATCACCAATGCTGGGTCTGCGGAGACGCCGCACACCAGGCAGACGATTGCCATCAGCAGGGACGTATCGCGATTATGGGCCCTAACGCTGAAGAGATCAGGTATCAAGCGATTTACGAACAACCACGCTTTGAGAGCCCCGAAGCTCAAATTAAGGAACGAAACCCTCACTCGTTCAAGGCACGCATGACGCAACACAAAGATTTGCACTAGGTTAACTGCAGCTAGAAGAAATGCAAGAAGCATTACCAGGAAAAGCAGAAATCAAGAAAAAACGACAATGACTGTTGCCACACACATCTAGAGACATATGAGTGTCTAGTGGAGCAATGTCATATCCATGGACCCGAGAAGCAAGATTGAGCTCACCAACGGCTGTGTTGGGTGAACTGCGAAAGCATGTGTCAGTATCACAGGACGCAGTATAAGGAAGCCTTGAACCCGGCCAGCTACTACCACGGAACGGTAAACGCTGAGGAATGTAATGCAACGGAATATTGTATGCACCGAGAAAAGCAGTCGAAAGTCACGACGTCTCGAATGCCGAAGCAACGAGTTAAGGACAGTGAAGAGCGTCATGAACTCTTACACTGGTCCTTCTGCTACAACGACTATTGCACAATACACCAAGACGCCAAGTACGGCGCAGGCTACTTTCCTAGACAGAGGAAGAGTAGGCCGACAAAAAACTAGGATGCCACCAGGGACAGGGTCACGCTGGTGAAGGCAGTCCTAAAACGACCCTCAAGGAAGTCAAGAGCGTAGGCACGCAGGACCTTAGACTTCGAACAAATGTCTTAGTAAACGGACATAGGATGACAGCGACCATAGATAGTGGT
>NW_007360026.1:681617-686491 GCF_000359705.1 Exserohilum turcica Et28A | reverse complement strand
AACGACTATTGCACAATACACCAAGACGCCAAGTACGGCGCAGGCTACTTTCCTAGACAGAGGAAGAGTAGGCCGACAAAAAACTAGGATGCCACCAGGGACAGGGTCACGCTGGTGAAGGCAGTCCTAAAACGACCCTCAAGGAAGTCAAGAGCGTAGGCACGCAGGACCTTAGACTTCGAACAAATGTCTTAGTAAACGGACATAGGATGACAGCGACCATAGATAGTGGTGCTGCACGAACAATGATCTCACCCCGAGTGGTGGAGAAATACGACATACCCCATCAGGCCAAGAAGGTGCCGATGCGAGTGGTATTAGCCGACGATAATCCCATGGCATACGGGAACGGCATGATCAGGCTAGAGACCAAGCTGGTGCCAATGGAATTGGCAGGCAGGAAAAGCCACGTGAAGATCAACATCATGGACCTCGGAGAGGAAGATATCCTCATAGGTTATAACTGGTTGTTAGAACACAACCCGGCCATCGATTGGCAAAAGAAAACAATACTTAGCTGAGAACCTGTGCACAAGGTTGCTGGAGTACGAAAAGAGACGAACCCGATTATCCAGAGCTCACCCAAGGACGGGAGGATAGGTACGATCTCACCACATAAGATCATGAGAATCTATGTGAAGGACCCTCAGAGAATAGGAGTCATTTAGTTAAAACAGGTCGCGACCACGAAGGAAGGACTAGTACCACAGTTGGCGATATCAACAGAATACCAGACGAACGAGTTTCGAGAACTGTTCGAGGAAAACGAAGCAACAGACCTAGCAGAACATCAGGACTGGGATCACGAGATCGTCCTCGAAGATGGAGCTAAGTTGAGCCTAGGAGGAATGTACCCTATAGCGCCTGAGCACGACGCTGAGCTGTGGGATTACCTCCAAAAGAACTTGAAAAAGGGATTTATTAGACTAGGACATGGCCCGATGGCCTCTCCAATTCTGTTCGTAAAGAAGCCGAACGGAAAGTGGCGACTGTGTGTCGACTACCGGCGGTTGAACAATGTTACGGTCAAGAATCGGTACCCCTTACCACTCATAGGAGAGCTTATAGATCGACTCTAGGGAGCCAAGTGGTTTACAAAGTTCGATGTCCGCGAAGGATTCTATCGGATTAGAATTAAAGAAGGATACGAGTGGAAAACGGCCTTTAAGACAAAGTATGGACTGTACGAGTATACGGTTATGCCGTTCGGATTGACGAACGCGCCGGCGACCTTTCAGTCAGTCATCAACAAGGCGCTCCACGAATACCTAGGAATCTTCGTTACGGCCTACCTAGATGATGTACTGGTGTACACCAACGGCACGCTAGAAGAACACGTCGAACAAGTCAAGAAGGTACTACGGAAGCTTAAGGAGTACAAGTTGTACTTACAGGCTAGCAAATGCGAATTCTATACGAAGGAAACCAAGTACCTGGGCTTTATCATCTCGACAGAGGGTGTTAAAATGAATCTAAAGAAAATCCAGACTGTACAGGAATGGCCAACCCCTAAAACAGTCAAGGATGTGCAATCCTTTCTAGGATTTGCGAACTTTTACCGAAAGTTCATCAGGAACTACTCCCGGATTGCGACCCCTCTTACGGAGATTACGAAAAAAGAAGTTGGGTTTAAATGGACTCAAGACTGCCAGGAAGCGTTCGAAACGCTCAAGCAGGCATTCTTGGAGGCACCCGTACTAGAGATGTACGACCCAAAACGGAAGACGCGAGTCGAAACCGACGCATCAGATTATGCACTCGGAGCTGTATTGTCACAGCAGTGCCTAGACGAGAAATGGAGACCGGTGTTCTACCATTCACGAAAGTTCTTAGGAGCAGAACTAAACTACGATGTTCACGATAAGGAACTACTTGGAGTAGTCGATGCCTTTGAACAGTGGGAAGTGCATTTGCTAGGCTTGCCCCACACGATCGAAGTGTTTTCCGATCACCAGAACTTGACGAGTTTCATGACGACTAAGAAACTCAACCGACGCCAAGTCCGATGGGCTGAGATGCTAGCCCAGTTCGACTTCAAGATAACCCACCGAGCCGGATCGCTCAATGGAGCAGCAGATGCCCTGAGCCGAAGATCCGACCTACGGGAAGAAGGTCATCAGGAACCACATGACGCAGTACTCAAGATGATGCCCGATGGCACCCTGAGGTACAATCAGCCGGACCTAGTAAGAGTAAAAGTTGTAGCTCACCAGGTCACGACACTTCAACAACAGTGGCAGCAAAAGGCTGCAGACTGGCAATTCGAGCCCGACGCTGAAGGCTCCGATGAATTGTTACAGAACAAGCGAGAGTACCAGGATATGATTTCGAAAGATCGAACATATGTACCTCCACACATGAGATTAAGTCTCATTCAGGAACTGCACGAGTCCCTGGAATATGGACATGCAGGAGTAGAAGAAATGGTCAGAAGACTGGCTAAGGTATTTGCAATACCACGCTTGCGAGCGACGGTGCAGGATATCCTAGGCAACTGTTTGGCATGTCACCAGAACAAGCCCAAGAGACATAAGCCCTACGGCCTGTTACAACCCTTACAGCCACCAACGAGACCATGGAGCAGTGTCACGATGGACTTCATCGTAAAGCTCCCGAAATCACGAGAACCAGGATCTGAACAACTCTGCGACACCATCCTAGTAATCGTAGATCGATTGACTAAGGCAGCAAAGTTTATTCCAACAGAAGAGACTATTACGGCAGAGGAATGCGCGTACGAAGTCACCAAAGCACTCGTGTCGGAACACGGAGTACCGGAAGAACTTATCACAGATAGAGACAAGCTGTTCACATCTCTATACTGGACAACGTTCCTAGCGAAATTAGGCGTCAAGAGAAAGCTTTCGACAAGCTTCCACCCAGAAACAGACGGCCAAACGGAACGAACGAATCAAACATTGGAACAGTACCTACGGATGTATGTCAACAAGTGGCAGGACAACTGGGTAGAACTGTTGCCAACAGCGCAGCTAGCGTACAATAGCACAAAATCTGCAACGACTAGACAGTCACCACACTACGCGAACTACGGATATGAGCCAGTAGCTCATCGGGATCCGAAAGACATCGAAAGTATCGCAGTAGGAGCAGATGACAAGGCACGACTCATGCGGGAATTGCATGGAGAATTGAGCAAACGGATAACTCAAAGGAACCTCACGGCATCTAATGCAGCGAATAGGCAAAGGATTGAGGGACCAACCCTTAAAGAGGGGGATAAAGTTTTCCTGTCAAGACAGAACCTGAAAACTAAGCGACCATGCAAGAAACTGGACAATCTCCGAGTAGGACCATTCGAGATCCTAGAGAAGGTAGGGCCGGTAAATTACAAACTACGGCTACCACCAGGCATGAGAGTCCACCCTATATTCCATAAGAAACTTCTGGAACCAGCACCCCAGGACGCCGAACTAGCGGAAAACATCGAACTCGAAAACGACGAGTATATGGTCGAAGCAATCAGGGACCTACGGAAAATCGGTCGTCAGTGGAAATACTTGGTCAAGTGGCAAGGATGGCCGGACAGCCAGAACACTTGGGAACCAGAAGAAAACTTAACGAACTGCAAGGAATTGATACGAGATTATCGCAGGCAGCATCCAGAGAAGAGAGGGCCGGACCCTCAACAGAAAGGAAGTAATCAAGAGAAAAGGAGTCGAAAGAATCAGCCTGTAACCCGCCCAGATCAGCCGACGGTCCGGATAGCGAGGGTTCGACAGCAGGAAGGTCCGTACCAGGGGCAGAGCTCCCCTCGGCCTTCTCTTTCGCCCGGTCCTGAAACTCAAGAAGCGCGAGATCACGACGAGCGTAAGACCGCTCACGCGACTTCACCTCTAGAAGTTCACGACGCAAACGAGCAGCGGCCTCCTTGGCCTAAGCAACCTCCAGTTCCTTTTGCTCACGCTCTTGCTGAACTCGCTCCCACTCCTCTTCAGATACGAACAAACTACACTCAGCCTTCACGGAAATACAACCAGCGCAACGCCTAGTAGCAGTGTCCACGAAACAACAAAGGTCCTTCTCTTCACAACGTTTGCAGCGAAAAGGCATTTCATTTCCTTGCTGTTGAACACGGTCAGCACAAGAATAGCGCTCCTCGTTCGACTTTTGAACACGAACGCGACGGGAAGACGGGACCTTGGGCATGGTTAGGAAGGCTGGAGTCAGAAAAGAAACAGGTACAAAGGCCAAGGGCCTACCCACCTTATATGCAGCCGACGCTTCGACACGCGGCACGGAAAAACAAAGACCCAGGGTATCGAGACGATAACCCTAAGGGGGGAGGTAATGTTACAAGTAACAACGGGAAGGATCTCCTCCCTGGTAATGACAGTATGTTGGTTGAGGAACCACTTGGGATCCTAACCGGAAACGAAGGGCATCGCGGGGCTCGGTCACGTGATGTGCCATCCCGCCAAGGCTGGCCATCCGGGATGGCAGCACACGATGGGATGGCGGTGCCATCCCAACCATCCCGCCAAGATGGGATGGACAGGATGGCAAGACTGGAAGCAATGAGGATATAAGGATGGATGGATTTCATTATTTACTCTCGTTGTGGTCAACTCAAATTGTACTGTCTTACTAGTATCTTTACTTAACAAGATTGTTACTTGTTAATCTATAGCAATATAGATTGGATTTGTTAATTAACCTTTGGTTAACTCCTATAACTCTTTTCCACCAAGAACATACAGCAAAATCCCACGGAGCTGATCCCGTAAAGGCTCGCTCGCCCTAACCCGGAACGAGATTAGAGAAGTATCAGCAATCCACCCCGTGTAACACTTTGACCACCTCCGTCTCTTGTGGAAGGATTAACCAACAGGTCGCCCGATTAAGATTCAAAATGT